>NW_023994231.1:0-450000 GCF_015586225.1 Lucilia sericata
TCGGATCCCGCAGATATCTGGGGTCTTCTGAAAACTGATTTCAACATACACACAGACAGACAGACGGACAGACGGTCATGGCTAAATCGACTCCGCTATCTATAAGGATCCAGAATATATTTACTTTATAGGGTCGGAAAATTATATTATAGAAATTACAAACGGAATGACAAAGGTATATATAGAGATATTAAAGAATTAAAATTTTAAAGGACATTTTTTTCTGTTTTTTATTCTGACATTTTAAAATTATTTCATTCGTAAGAATACTGTTATTCTCCTCTTTCATTCGATACCCATATTGACCTACTAGATCAAAGCAAATTTTAGCAAAATATAATTATACTTTCTCTTCCTTTTAAAGGAAGAAACGATCAGAAAATAAAAACCAAAAATGTAGTATAACTATGTATATTAAGTATGTAGTTTCCAACGTATATGATCTTGCTCATGTGAGCAACAATTTTTCCCAATTTGTTGTACGGTGTTATCTTATTTTAGCGTAATATTTAGTAAAAACAGAAAAAATATAATTTTATGTACCAAATAGCATTCAGAAAAAAATCTGAGGAAAGGCGATTTTACTATCGTTATTTTTGGAAATTATGATAGTGTAGTGATGGTCATGGATTATTATTTTTTAAACTGATATTTATAATACTTTATTATTTGTTAATTTTGTTTGATCTAGTAATGTTTGGAAATTCAATTTAAAAAAGATTCATTTTTTTAATTGTAATTGGATTAAAAATTTTATAAAATAAAGAAGCATTTTGCTATACAAAATAAAATAAATAAATATAAAAATAATAACTAAAATTGGCGATCCTGCCAGGAGATTTGTAAAACAACATATTTATGTTATAAATCTGTAATCTTCGATTACACTAAATTAAAATTGCCTCGATGATGATTATAATTATAAAAATAAGAATTTACAACTATTTTACTTAATTAAAATACCAGTGGCCTCTGAGAAAATTGAAACAAACGAGAAAAACTGCAAAACTTCTTAAACTTAGTTTGGCGCAAACAATAATCATTATTACATATTTAGAATTATCACAGATTGTGAGAATCTAAAGGAAAACAACAAATGGAAACAAATAGAAGTCAAGATTCAAGATTGTATTGAAATTTCAAGATACTAATTACACGATCGAGAATCTCCACAAATTACGGTAAGTCCTTCCAATTTATATATAATTATTAATTTCAATATAAAACATACATATAGATATAAGTTCTTACTCTTATTTTCACACTTTTTGGAACTTTAACATCATAACAATTTAGTTACAAGATTTTTTTTTTGTGATTATCTACACAATTTTTTTTTTAATTATTATTGTAAACCTCATTACGATTACCAATATGATTCGGTCCCCGGTTATTTCTCCAACTCGTTCTAATAATATAAATCCGCAAGTTTCCGGTAATAGTACTAATAGTTCATCTTTAAATGTTACATCTAATAATTTAAATAGCAATGCACTATTAGAAATTTGCGCTACTTCATTGAAATTACCTTCCTTTTGGGTCGATCACCCAGAAGCGTGGTTCATTCATGTTGAAACTCAATTTAATACTAAGGGTATAACTAGGGATAATACAAAATATGAACACCTTATTGTATCGCTTCCTCAAGATGTAATAGTATCAGTTATTGATGTTATTCAGAATCCACCGGATGAAAATCGTTATTTAAACCTTAAAACAAAACTTCTTGAACGTCACTCTCTTAGTGAACAAAGGAAGCTCGATAAGTTATTATCAGATTCCGAAATAGGTGATCGTAAACCTTCGGAATTTTACAGATCTTTGATTCAATTAGCCGGGAATAATATAAATTCTGATTTTGTTAAAAGTTTATGGTTGCGAAAATTACCAAGAAATCTTAATATTGCGTTGGTAGGGTCTAATGTTGTCAATATTGAGGATTTGCTTAAATTAGCTGATAATATTTGGGAAGTAACAAATAAGGTAGAATTGTGTACCCTGGAACCCAAAGATTCGGTACAAAGTAATTGCAGGTTAGATAAAACAGTAGATAATTTGGTTAAAATTACATCAGCGATGCTAGATAAATTTACCCAACTATCTATGGAAATAGCCGACGTTAAACAATCTTTTCAAAATAGTCGTTCAAGGACACCATTTAGAAATAGGAGTCGTTCTAGGGGACGTTCATTGAATCGTAAATGGCTTTGTCGTTATCATTATCGGTTCGGTAGCAAAGCTAGAAGATGTGAACAACCATGTTCATATGAAACATCACAACAGGAAAACTAAATTGTCCTATTATCCTGACGGCTGATAATAGACACAATAATTCTACACGCCGTCTTTTTGTATATGATTCGGAAAATAAATTAAATTATTTAATAGATAGTGGCGCTGAAGTGTCAGTACTTCCATTGTCTAAGTTTAGGATGTTTAAACGGTCATCAGATGTAATTTTAACGGCTGCAAATGGCAGTAGCATTAAAACATACGGTAAGAAATTACTAAAGGTGAATTTAGGTTTGAGAAGAGAGTTTCCTTTTATTTTCACTATAGCAAATATTTCCAAACCGATAATAGGAGCTGATTTTCTTTCGAAATTTGGTCTACTAATTGATCTTAAAAGGAAAACATTAATCGACCCTTTAACAAAAATATCCATTAACGCAATAGAATCATTTAGTAATATTTCTCTTCCGAAAATTTTTACAGTTGACAATAAATATACAGATCTATTAAAGGAGTTTAGTTCGATTACAGGATCCCCAGACTATAACAAAGAGGTTAAACATAACACAGTTCATAGAATTGAAACTAACAGTACACTTCCATTTTCGAAACCACGACGATTAGATGCAATTAAGTATAAAATTGCGAAAAATGAATTTGATTTTTTAGTGTCTTCGGGTATATGCCGCCCATCAAAATCACATGCATCATCTCCATTACATCTAGTTCCAAAAAAGGAACCAAATGATTGGCGTCCTTGTGGCGATTACCGCAGGTTAAATTGTGTCACTGTGCCTGACAGGTATCCAATTCCACATATACACGACCTTGGTATAGATTTAAGGGATAAATATATATTTTCTAAATTAGATTTGGTCCGTGCCTACCACCAAATTCCAGTAGCAGAATGTGATATTCATAAAACGGCTATTACAACTCCTTTTGGCTTATTTGAATTTGTTAGAATGCCTTTTGGATTAAGGAATGCCGCACAAACATTCCAAAGATTTATTAATGAAGTTTTTCAAGGTCTAGACTTCGTTTTTGTATATTTGGATGATGTTTTAGTTGCTAGTAAAGATGAGGAAGAACATGTTGACCACCTTCGTGTTGTTTTTGAAAGACTAAGTAAATACGGATTAAACATTAAAATATCAAAATGTGTTTTTGGAGTGCCAAATATTGACTTTTTGGGTTACAATATTTCACACGATGGGATAAGACCATCAGACGAAAAAGTGAAGGCAATTCGTGAATATGATAGACCAAAATCAGTAAAACAATTACAAAAGTTCGTGGGAATGGTCAATTACTATCACAGGTATATACCGAAAATAGCAGAATTACTAAGTCCTATACATAAAATGTTGAATGATGCAATTAAGGAAAAAGCTAAACTATTGACATGGTCAGAAGAGGCAAACAGTTCATTCACAAAGGTTAAGGATAGTTTTGCTAAAAATGTAATGTTGAATTTTTTTAATCCCGATGCTAATTTATCTTTGACTGTAGATGCTTCAAACATAGCTATCGGGGGAGTCTTACAACAACAAATAGGCAATAAAATTGAACCTATAGCATTTTATTCGAGGAAACTCACGCCTTCCGAAGTGAAATATAGTTCATTTGATAAGGAGTTATTAGCAATATTTTTGAACATAAAGCATTTTAGACATTTTTTGGAAGGGAGACCTTTTGTTGTTTATACAGACCACAAACCGCTTACTCAAGTTTTAAACTCACGTGTTGAACGTAGTCCACGACAGACACGTCATCTTGAATTTATTGCACAATTTACAGATGACATTAGGTACATTAAAGGAGCTTCAAATATTATTGCGGACACCTTATCAAGAACTCCAGAGATAGATTCTTTTGATAGTGACATATTAAACATAACCGAACTATATAATGAACAAACTAAAGACGTAGGTTTAAAAAAACTTATCGAAAACAGTCCATATAACTTAAGGAATGTTTATATACATACACATAAAGTTTCTATATGGTGCGAGGAGTCTAATGGGAAAATTAGACCATATATACCTTTGGAAATGAGAAAACGTATTTTCAATAAACTGCACAATATTTCACATCCAGGAACTAGAGCTTCAAGGCGATTAATTGTTTCGCGATATTTTTGGCCATCAATGAATAAGAATATAAATGAATGGGTCACTAATTGCTTGCATTGTCAAAAAGCTAAAATTTTTAAACATACAAAATCGGAAGTTAAAAAGATTGATATCCCTAAAGGACGATTTGAACATATTCATATCGATATTGTAGGTCCGTTACCAGTATCAAATGGATACCGTTATATTCTTACAATAGTAGATAGAACTACGCGATGGGCAGAGGCTTATCCACTTAGGAATATAACTGCTAAATCTATATGCAAAATTTTTTTAAATGAATACATTTCTAGATTTGGAGTTCCCTTGCGTATTACAAGTGATCAGGGCACACAATTCACTTCCTTTATATTTAAGGAACTTTCAAAACTGTTAGGTATTGACAATATTGTGACTACTGCATATCATCCTCAGGCCAATGGGCTAGTTGAACGATTTCATCGTCAATTAAAAGCGTCAATTTTAGCACGCGGAAATGTGATTAATTGGTCTGAGGAACTTCCTTTGGTTTTATTAGAGTTACGTTCAGTAGTTAAAGAAGATTTAAAAGCGTCACCGGCGGAAATGGTTTACGGACAATGTTTACGATTACCTGGCGAGATGGTTGTGAATTCCACGAAAGAATTTGATAATTCTGAATTTTTAAGAAAAATCAGGAATCATTTTAATAATTTTCGTTCCAATATTTTACATCATAAAAATTCATTTAAAGTTTTTATACCAAAACATCTTGAAAATTGCCAATATGTATTTGTTCGCGAAAATGTAGGAAAACCAGGTTTATGTTGCCCATATGTAGGACCATTTGAAGTGGTAAAAAAAAAAATCCGAAATATTTTAAACTTCAAATGAACAATAAAACGAAGAGTGTTTCAATTCATAGAATAAAACCCGCATTTTTAGAAGATGAATCATTAAATACTACAACTGGAAATAAGAAAACGGTTACCTTTAATTTAAATAATATTACTTTTTCGAAAGGGGGGGTAATGTAGTGATGGTCATGGATTATTATTTTTTAAACTGATATTTATAATACTTTATTATTTGTTAATTTTGTTTGATCTAGTAATGTTTGGAAATTCAATTTAAAAAAGATTCATTTTTTTAATTGTAATTGGATTAAAAATTTTATAAAATAAAGAAGCATTTTGCTATACAAAATAAAATAAATAAATATAAAAATAATAACTAAAATAGCGAAAACGATATCATAATTTTATGGAAAACGATATAAGGAAAGGTAACATTTAGTACGTAAATACTATGATATCGTTATAAAATCGTTTGGTTTATTGGGTACGAATTTAGTATTTTTTATTCGAACGTTTAAGGGGTGAAAATTTTACCTATTTTTGGTACTCTTTTATATACATACATATTGTTTCCTATGTGTTGACTTCACATATGAAAATAAGCATGGAGTTAATGAGAATCTATAAAAGATGAATTCTTGGTACTTTTTCGTTTTTCAAAAGGTACTTTCTGGGTTTTGTACAATACTAGCTATACACAGTGTGCTTCGCTACCCTTGAAACAATATATATAAAAAACCTTTACGATTTTTTATATTTACCATGCACCCGTGATCCACCAATTCATTAGGCAAATACTAGGTTAGGTTGATAGGAGGATGTATACTACATCAAATCCGAAGAAATACACCTAGGCCGCTATAGGGCCTGTTGTGCGCTCCAATTCATGAAAAAAAAATTGTTCACTGAATGTATTATTTTTCCATGTTCAGAAACTCAGTTTCCTGGACGTAATTCCTAAGAATCTTCCAATCAGTGTTAGTTAGGAATAACATCACTTCCAAGATACTTGGATCTAACTTCGACGAATGCCTGACAGTGGCAAAGAAAGTGCTCCAGAGTTTCACTGTCCTCTCTACATGCTCTACATTCGTCTGAATCCGCACGTCCAATTTTGTATAGATGTGCACGTAATCCTGTGTGTCCACTCAGAATACGTACCATCATACTAACCTCAGACTTGCTCATTTTTAGGAGATTTCTCGTCTTGCTCCCATCAGGGTCACCCCATAGAATCTTTGTGGTTCTACCCACCGTTTCATTATTCCAAGAGGCCTTATGGGATTCTCTCATCCATATTTTTAATTCAGCTTTTGTTGCGTCGAATGGTTTTGCGTTTGTCAGGTTAACTACATCGAGCTCCCTTCCCTTTAAAGCCCTTTCGTTGCCGACTACTCCCGAGTGGCCTGGTACCCATATGATATAAACCTTACCTCTGGGAGAGTATTCAGTTAAAGCTTTCTTACAATCCAATACGGTCTTAGATGTAATTCTATCACCTGATATCGCCCTAATTGCCTTCTGGCTGTCGGTAAATATATTAAGCCCTGTGGGCGCCATATTTATTCTAATCCGATTTACACATTCCGTTATTGCTAATCCACCAGATTATTGAAGCATAAGCTAGAATTGGTCTAATTACACTTTTATAAAGCCAATTTGTCATAGTGGGACTGAGACCTCATTTCATGCCTATAGTTCTCCTACATATCACACAGCACCGATGTTCCTTGTTGATCCTATTCTCTATGTGGTGTCTGCATTTTAATTTCCGGTCAAGTATTACACCTAAGTACCTAACTTTGTCTGTCACCGGTATCTTCTTGCCCAGGAAGCAAGGTTCAGTATATGTAGAAATTTTTGTCTTTCTTGTGAAAAGACAGATTTCCGTTTTTGCCGGGTTAACATGGAGGCCTCTCGGTTGAGCCCAGCTCAAGGCCGTATTCAGAGCCTCCTCAGCTCTTCTACACAGGTAATTTGGATCATTTCCCTTTAAAAGTATTACGACATCGTCTGCATAGCAGACAGGTCTAAGTCCTTTCTCGGTTAGGGTCCTTAGGAGGCTATTAATCGTGGTAACCTAGAGTAAAGGTGACAAAATGCCACCCTGTGGTATTCCTGATAGTTATATCGTACATCTCGCAGCTTATCCATCTGTTCCTTAGCATGTGGTTGATCCAGTTACGAAGCACCCGGTCAGCATAAAACTGGTCTAGGGATTGGATAAGGGTATCAGTGTGTACGTTATTGAAAGCGCCTTCGATGTCAATGCATACCGCCAGTGTATACAGTTTGCTATCGACAGATTCACCTATGTAGTGGACAATTTCGTTTAAAGCGGTTTCCACCTATCGTCCCGATGTACGGAAACCAGTCCCGCCTCCATCTGCAAAAGTGCCGGGAAAATGCCATCCGGCCCTGCATCTTTATAGAGAGCAAAGCTCTTGATTGCCCCTTTAACCATGCCAGATGTAAAAACTATTTCCGTGTTACCCTCCCCTTCCTCCAATATCGGTTCATCTATGTTATTCGATATACCGGGTGGGAAATGAGAGTCCATTAGGAGTTTCATTGTCTCCTCCATATCCTCCACTCTCCTGCCCGTGTCATCGATCATAGATTCCGGTTGGACATGAGTTTTGGATAGGAATTTTTTTCTTCGATACGTCATTTACGCTATCTACCTGTTCACAGAAAAGTTTCCAGGAGTCTCGTTTGGTTTTTCGAACGATTTTATTATATTCTACAAGTTTATTACGATACTTATCTCAGTATACTGCGGTCTTTTTACGCCGTGCCCGGTTAAATAGTTTGCGAAGATTCTTCCCAAGGTTCCGGATCTCCCCAGTTACCCAGGGTTTCTCCTGGGCAGATCTTCGCTCTCGCAGAGGGCAGCTGTCCTCGAACGATTCAACCAGGGCACTTGTGATCGTTTCCACTTAGCATCTATATCCTCTTTATTTCGACATTGAAAAGTGTCCTGACCTAAACGGTTCTTTAGTAAGGCCGAACATTGTTCAAATAGTTTTAGACTTATTCCGAAACTTTATCGGCTTTGGTGGTGGCCTTAGTATTTTGAATCTTATGTACCGATGGTCAGAAAAGGAGTGCTCGTCCGAAACTCTCCAATCCTGAATTTCGTTTATAAGCTCTTCTGAATATATAGATATATCTAATACTTCTTCTCTGATTCTATTGACGAAGGTAGCTTTATTACCTAAGTCTTTAGTATTAAGGAAATCCATGAGGGCTTGTCCCCTGCGATTGGTGTTTGTACTACCCCAAGCTACATGGTGGGAGTTGGCATCACAACCTATTACAATTTTCTTATTTTTCTTTTGTGCCTCTTCAACCAGTTTCATCAGATCCGACGTTGGTGGTAGTGTCGGAGAATCGAAGGACAGGTAAACAGATGCAAGGAATATGTTGCCAAGACCTTGCTTCAGCACAGTTGCATCTGATGTTGATAATCCTGTTGACAAGCACTGCTGTTCTGTCTTCTGGCGGGTGAGTGATTTCCTACTCGCCTTTAGGATTTGACTCCTCAACATTGCCTGTACTTGCTAATGATGCTTTGGGTACTGTCTTAGGTGTTCTAGTGTCCTTGTCGGGGCCGGTTTTGACAGCCCTTTCAATCGGAGCTTTCCCAATTTTGGAAAGGGCAACTACACTTTCTTCTGGCGATTTTTTGACTCCTCAACGTTATCAGTAGTGGATACTGATGCTGTGGTCTTAGGTTTTTTAGTGTTCTTTTCGAGGCTTATTGTAACAGCCCTTCCAATCCACACATTACCAATTTTGAATATGGCGGCTTTAGAGGCGCAGTAAGCCCTAACTTTATTATTGGCAAGACTAGCCATGGATTTCTGGTCGATGCCTATTACAAATAAAGTTCCCTCAGGTTCTTCTTTCCTGTAAAAGACATCCCATTTTTCCACGGCCAGCTCAGCATTTTGACCTCCAAGAATTTCCAGTATACGTTCTTTAGCCACTTTAGTGTCCCATCCTTTTATGTAGACAGTGGACTTCAAGAGCACTGGAAGCTCGATCTTCTTTGCCAGTCCCAGCCTAGCGCCGTCCCAGGGAGGAGGGATACTTTCCACCAAGTTCTTTAGGGTGCTAACACATTGGTGAGATGCCAACCTCATCAACATCACGCCCATGCTGAACTCGCAGCTCTCGCTCTCTATTGGTTGTTTGCCCTTTGAAGCGATTGCATGGTCCACTATCTTATTGTTGACCAGGTCTTCTATTTTACTCTGTTGGTCTATTGGAATTTTGCCTGTCGGATTACCGGCATCGTAAACTGCATATCAGAGATCGTCCCGGTGTCTTCTTCTGGCAACTTTGGCGTAAGATGGCGGCTCTTTTCCTTTTCCTCCGTCTAGCTTCTCCTTCCTCGTTTTTCGGGGCTTCTTTTGAGATACCCTTACCTTCGAGGTTGATTTTGACGACGTGTTCGTCTTCGGAATACCTGGATTGGCGTTGTCACCCTTACACGCAGGATTCTCACTTGAGATTCCTTTGAGTGAAGTATGGCTTGGCTTCGACTGTGTATTAGAAGACGGGGAGCTCTTTTTCTTCTTAGGTTTATTCTCAGTTGTCAACTCCTCGGGAGACCTGATCCTTTTTGCCTCAGATCTTGTGAGAGAGTCTGCTTTTTCCTTAGGAGTGTCGTGGGATTGACTAACTATGATTTCCTGAAGCATCTTTTTCAACTTCCTCCCCTGTGCTCCAGAAAGTATTTTCTTAGTAATAGGTAGTTTAGCTATGCTATCACTCACCTCTTTCACCATTTGCTCTACTTCATCCTTTTTGGGATTTGCTATAATGGTATTATTATTATCATCTGAGGATTCAGAGTCGGAACCCTCACCTATATTTAAAGGCTGAGGTAGCTTAGAGCTCTCTCCGAGTACATCCTTCTCTTTCACCCCTATATTTTTGCCAGTGGCATGCTGTACACTTGACGCATACGGAGGCCAAGGTACCCACCTCCGTAGTAGTATTTTGCTCACGATTGCAGGATGACGACGACACGTGACTCGCGAGTAGATCGACATTTGCCGCCGGAACTGGGTTATTTAGGCCCTGCACCGTAACTTTTAACTTTTTATTTTTATTTTCCATATTTGTTTTTTCCAGTTTTTTGGTCCGCGGGGAATATAATATTCCCAGGTGGTGGACAATCTGCCCTCCCTCAGCTTAAGTGAAATTAAAGCTGGAAGAGGACAAATGGTCCATCACCACCCCTATCCGCCACCCGGGGACGCGCTCGGTAGGAAAAAACTGGAAACTCCCCCGCAAAAAATAATAAATATTAAGTTTAAGTGATAAGAAAAAGTATTATGTGCTAATATATATATATATATATATAACCTAAAATATTTCTGTGTAATTATGTTTATGTATTGGTCCAACATACGCACCTTACCAAAAATTATGACCTTACCAAAATTTATTGAATACGACAAGTAATACAGAAGTTTTCGCAAAAACTTTTTCTCAGTACTAGTAATTCTACTCTAGTATAGTATACGAACATGTAATTGTTTCTAAAACTATTCGGATTTTTTTTAATAATTTTCATTGCATGTGTTAATTCGCCTATTTTGCAAAAAAATCTTTTTGCACATTTATTTTCTTAACAATTTTATTTGTGCAAAAATATTGTAGAAATCATGTGATCAGTTTTTAAATCTTTTTGACATTTCGATTTTAATTAACACCAAAAATAAATCGTTGACATGCAGTTCTCTTCCAAGAATAACAAAAAATATGAATAGAATTTTAATAAATATGTATAAACATTTCATTAAAATATGTATAAAAATAAACAAATAACGATTTCTAGAATTAAAATATATTTATTGGTGTTGTTTGTATTGAGCTGAGCCTAATTATTTGCAAATAGTCTTAAAAAACGCTTTAAATTAAAAAAAATTTAAGAAATATTTATAACTCTGTTTGAAAACAAGTAGGAAAGTATAGTCGAGCATGGCCGACCATATAATACCCTACACCATGAGTATATTTTTAATTTTTTTATTTTTCATAAAGAAACTTTTATGTTTAATTTTACCTTAATTACAAAGTATTTAAGCAATTTATTGATAAAAAACAAATTTTCTAAATGAGGCTTTATATAGGAGTATAGGTCAAACATGGGCCGGTCCTCATTAAATTTGGGAAAAGGATATATTTATAAATAACAGTTAGTTTTGTTGAGTTTCATTGCGATACAAATGGTTACAAGTAAATTTTAGACATTTAAGACATTTTTTGAAGGGGGGTTTTTATGGGGGCTAGGGTCAAATAAGGGCCGAGCATTACGAAAATCTGCAGTGTCATTTATACTTATAAAAAACTTATTTGTGCCAATTTAGAGAGATAATAGCATATTTGACGTAATTATGGCATAAAAAGCCCATAATGGACCGATTTCAACCATTTTCAATAGGCTTCGTCCCTGTGCTAAAAAACATGGTTGGTCCAAATTTCATCAAATTATCTTGAAAATTGCGGCCTGTACCTTGCGCACAAGGTTTACATGGACAGCCAGCCGGACACACGGACGGATATGTCTTAATCGATTCAAAAAATGATTCTGAATCGATAGGTATACTATATTTTGTGTGTTACAAACATCAGCACAAACGTATAATACCCTCCCCACTATAGTGGTGTAGGGTATAAATTTAGGCAAAAGTTGCTTCTTTTTCTTAACGTTTCTCATAAAACACACTAATAAAATCTAAAAATCCGAAAAAAATATTTACTAACTTTTTCAATTCATTTCATCAGATTTTGTGAATTTTAAGAATTTTGTCTACTCAAAATATTTCGAGTATAAAACACTATGCAACACTATTTTTGGGGGGCGAAAAATTCCTTCACAAAATGAAAGTATGCCATTAGTGTGTTCAAACCCCCGAAGCATTTTTCGCTGCTAGGTCAAACTTTTACGCTATCGCTAATTGAAAGTTCATAGTGGGTTAACAGAATTTTTAACTTTAATTAATAGAAACTATTAACGAATGGGGTATCATATGAAAGCTCCTTCGAAGTGCCATTGAATAATATGTAAATCTATAACATCCATTTCGAAATTTTCGCGGTTTCCGAATAAAAGCATATTTTTTTGGAAAATCGAAAAAAATATATTTAAACGGCTAACTAAATGGCCAAATTAAAAATTTTTCTGCGAAATGCACTGTTTATTTAAATACTTAAAACATGTTTTTTTTTTGAAAGCTTTATACTATAATATTTTTTTAAAAAAGAAAATTTTTGATTCTTTGCACATTTGGTATAAAAAGGTGGGGGAAAATATTTTAATTTGAAAATAATTGCATGTTTTAGAAATGTCAATAACAAATGTAAAAGTTTGATACCTATATTAAATATTTTTGATATAAATTTTAAGACTGTAAAAGAATGGACAATAACGCGAATATAAAAAATAATAAAATACAAGATTCATTTAATCACATAGAAATTAAATAAAATTTGACTAATTTGTCAAAATAATCCGTATACTGTTCGATAAAATTAAATCTTTTATTAATATTTTATAATTTTACGGAAGCTGCGTTATGAATATTGGAGATTTTTACTTTTACTAATGCGCCTTCGAAAGACCTTTTAAATGATACCACTGTCTACCTACTCCAATAAACATTTATATCTTTGCATAACAAGTGTTTACAAAATGAACTCTAATGACCCATTAAAAATCAATATTTGTGGTCCGAAATCTATATATTCCTTGCAAAGTTGTTCTGCAGATAGCTAAACAAAACATATGTTTTTGAAGTGAATTCTGAAAGTATTTGTAAAGTTTTAATGAACTTAGTGTAAAATTTTTCACCCCCCAGACCGTGACCATCAATTTGTTGCATAGTCAAATCAACAAAATAGAAATTATAAAAAATACATAATAATAACATATATGTATGTTAAGTACATCATGATGAATCATTGAAATCATAATTTGCTAGAAAAACGCGATTTGAAATTATGTTCACTAATATGCTGTTGGTTCTGTTCTCTCTTGTTTTCAATTAACAACCTAATGGACTTCAATAATGAGTAAAAAAATTAAAAATATCTACACTGAAAATAATCCATGCTTAACTTTACGAAAAAAAATTTCGTAACTACTTTTTTCGTAATATATACGAAAATTTCGTGTATAATACGAAATATTGTTTAATCAACCCCTTTTCTAATTTTACGAAAGTACAAAAACCTGTCGTAATATCTTTTTTCGTATATATTAAGAAACTTAGTTTTCTTTTACAAAAATAATTTCGTTAAGGCATGTAATATTTAACGAAAGTAACGAATTTTTTTCGTAACAAGATTAGTAATATGTATACAAGAATTATTTTTAATTTCACAAAAAAATAATTTTGTTTTTTTTTTTTTTTTTGTTATTTTCGTAATTTTAAGGGAGTTAAATTAAACGTAATTTTTAATTTATAGGAAATTAGCTGCCTAATTTCCTGTAAAATTTTTAAAAAATTTGTTTTTTTTTTAATTCGCAATCTTTTTCTAAATTTACAATAATTATTTTAAAAGAAATAAAATATTTATGTCTTTAAAAAAATCGTAAAATGAACAAATTTTTTTTCTAAAATTATATAAAATTATTTTGCATTTTACTAAAATATTTCGTACAATTTCGTATATATTAAGAAAGAATTTCGTGGTGCGAAACCACGAAGCATTTCGTACAATGTACAACATTTTTCGTGTATATTAGGCATGGATTATTTTCAGTGTACTAACTTTTGTACTCTTGTTATTAAAGAAGTAATGACCGTTGAAGTAATTTTCTGAAGGAGACCTTATATGGGGGGTAGGGTAAATTATGGTCCGATTAGGGTTGCCAGATTTCGATTTGCAAAAAGCTGGACATTGGGTTTAAAAAGCTGGACAAAACAAAAAATGCTGGACAAAAAAAAAAAAAGGTGGACATAGAAAAACTGAGAAAATGTTAATTTTGTTTTTGTGTAAATAATTTCACGGTGATACACCAAAAAAATACAGGGGTTTTCATATACCAATTCCGTTTTGTTGTAGTCCATAGAGTACGAATATATTTTTAGTTTTCCCCGATCACTCCGTTAATTTAGTTTTTAAGACCAAATGATGTGAAAAAGCGCCATTTTGAAGTTTTAAATTTTAAAAATCATAAGTACGTAAGCTGTACGTAAAGAAATTGACTATCGCTCGCAATAATAGGTCTGTTCGCTTACTTTCCAGTAAGAAATATTCAGTAACTTTATGATAGAAATTTTTAATTTACTCTCAATCAAAAAAGTACGCGAATGCAAATTTGTAAAAAAATTGCAAGTTTTTTTATAAACAAAGATTAGTAATGCCCTTTGGCTGAAATCTCAATCGCTAACAAAACACTAAAAAACAAATAATTGAAACTATGATTTTTCCTATAAGCACTCCTTTTCTGATCATCGGTACATAAGATTCAAAATACTAAGGCCACCACCAAAGCCGATAAAGTTTCGGAATAAGTCTAAAACTAATTGGACAATGTTCGGGACCTTACTAAAGAACCGTTTAGGTCAGGACACTTTTCAATGTCGAAATAAAGAGGATATAGATGCCAAAGTGGAAACGTTCACAAGTGCCCTGGTTGAATCGTTCGAGGACAGCTGCCCTCTGCGAGAGCGGAGATCTGCCCAGGAAAAACCCTGGGTAACTGGGGAGATCCGGAACCTTGGGAAGACTCTTCGCAAACTATTTAACCGGGCACGGCGTAAAAAGACCGCAGTATACTGGGATGAGTATCGTAATAAACTTGGTGAATATAAGAAAATCGTTCGAAAAGCCAAACGAGACTCCTGGAAACTTTTCTGTGAACAGGTAGATAGCGTAAATGACGTATCGAAGATAAAAAAATTCCTATCCAAAACTCATGTCCAACCGGAATCTATGATCGATGACACGGGCAGGAGGCTTGAGGATATGGAGGAGACAATGAAACTCCTAATGGATTCTCATTTCCCACCCGGTATATCGAATAACATAGATGAACCGATATTGGAGGAAGGGGAGGGTAACACGGAAATAGTTATTACAACTGACATGGTTAAAGGGGCAATCAAGAGCTTTGCTCCCTATAAAGCTGCAGGGCCGGATGGAATTTTCCCGGCACTTTTGCAGATGGAGGCGGGACTGGTTTCCGTACATCTGTCACAGATATTCACTGCATGCTTAAAATTGGCATATACCCCAGTTAAATGGCAGGATGCAAGGGTAATATTTATACCCAAACCAGGGAAACCTAGCTATGCGACACCTAAGTCCTATCGACCGATAAGTCTTACGTCCTTCCTACTTAAAACCTTGGAACGGATAGTCGATAGCATGGTTAAAAGCAGCATACCATACAATGACCTTAAATATAAGCAGCATGCTTATGTAAAGGGACGATCGGTGGAAACCGCTTTAAATGAAGTTGTCCACTACATAGGTGAATCTTTCGATAGCAAACTGTATACACTGGCAGTATGCATTGACATCGAAGGCGCTTTCAATAACGTGCACACTGATACCCTTATCCAATCCCTAGACCAGTTTTATGTTGACCGGGTGCTCCGTAACTGGATCAACTACATGCTAAGGAACAGATGGATAAGCTGCGAGATGTACGATATAACTATAAGGAAAAAGGTATTTCGAGGTATACCACAGGGTGGCATTTTGTCACCTTTACTCTGGGTCACCACGATTAATAGCCTCCTAAGGACCCTAACCGAGAAAGGACTTAGACCTGTCTGCTATGCAGACGATGTCGTAATACTTTTAAAGGGAAAGGATCCAAATTACTTGTGTAGAAGAGCTGAGGAGGCTCTGAATACGGCCTTGAGCTGGGCTCAACCGAGAGGCCTCAATGTTAACCCGGCGAAGACGGAAATCTGTCTTTTCACAAGAAAGACAAAAATTTCTACATATACTGAACCTTGCTTCTTGGGCAAGAAGATACCGGTGACAGACAAAGTTAAGTACTTAGGTGTAATACTTGACCGGAAATTAAAATGGAGACACCACATAGAGGATAGGATCAACAAGGCACATCGGTGCTGGGCGATATGTAGGAGAACCATAGGCATGAAATGGGGTCTTAGTCCTACTATGACAAATTGGCTTTATAAAAGTGTAATTAGACCAATTCTAGCTTATGCTTCAATAATCTGGTGGACTGCTTTGGACAAAAAGTGTAATATCAAATTACTACAGGGAGTTCAGCGTACATGCTGCTTGGGTATAAGTGGTGCCATGTGTACTACTTCAACCAAGGCTCTGGAAACGTTGCTAGATATTCCACCCATTGAAACATATATAAGATATGAGGCGGCGCTTACAGCCGAACGGCTCTTTACTTTAGGCGAACTGGCCAAAAACGGTTATAGGACACGTCATCAATGTATACTGGACACATTGGAAGGTTATACACATTCATCGGACGTGCCTGATCGCATACCAGACACTGAATATGTCGGAAACTTTGAAACGCTAATCCCAGATAGAATGTCTTGGTCAAGCGGAACATTAGAGCAAATACCAGTAGGAATCCGTTGCTACACGGATGGCTCTAAATTAGGGTACAAAGTGGGTCTGGGGTTCTATATTGAAGACCCAGAAACAGAAATATACCACCGTTTACCTAATCATAACACAAGCTTCCAGGCAGAAGTACGAGCAATAACGGAATGTGTAAATTGGATTAGAATAAATATGGCGCCCACAGGGCTTAATATATTTACCGACAGCCAGAAGGCAATTTGTGCGATATCAGGTGATAGAATTAAATCTAAGACCGTATTGGATTGTAAGAAAGCTTTAACTGAATACTCTCCCAGAGGTAAGGTTCACATCATATGGGTACCAGGCCACTCGGGAGTAATCGGCAACGAAAGGGCGAATGCAATAGCTTTAAAGGGAAGGGAGCTCGATGTAGTTAACCTGACAAACGCAAAACCATTCGACGCAACAAAAGCTGAATTAAAAATATGGATGAGAGAATCCCATAAGGCCTCTTGGAATAATGAAACGGTGGGTAGAACCACAAAGATTCTATGGGGTGACCCTGATGAGAGCAAGACGAGAAATCTTCTCAAAATGAGCAAGTCTGAGGTTAGTATGATGGTACGTATTCTCAGTGGACACACAGGATTACGAGCACATCTATACAAAATTGGACGTGCGAATTCAGACGAATGTAGAGCATGTGGAGAGGACAGTGAAACTCTGGAGCACTTTCTTTGCCATTGTCAGGCATTCGTCGAAGTTAGATCCAAGTATCTTGGAAGTGATGTTATTCCGGAAATAACATTCTTAACCAACACCGATTGGAAGATTCTTAGGAATTACGTCCAGGAAACTGAGTTTCTGAACATTCAGTAAACAATTTTTTTTTTTTTTTTTTTTTTTTTTTTTTTTTTTCTTGAATTGGAGCGCACAACAGGCCCGATAGTGGCCTAGGTGTATTTCTTCGGATTTGATGTAGTATACATCCTCCTATCAACCTAACCTAACCTAACCTAACCTAAATGGATATTTAAAGTTAACAAAACATGTAGTATCATATAAAATATATTACTATTGTTTTAAAACTTCATTAAACTAAATATTTACACAAAATCGCTAAGAGAAAGACAAACTAAATGGTTTTAAAAACGCTAGATTGACAATATTTGTTATGATTTTTCACAACAAATAAACTCTTTTAAAAACTAATTTATGATAAATAAAATTAAAATAAATCTAATTACAAATAATTTTATAATATTCGTGTTATTAATTTATATATTTCTTTCAAAAAATTAAAAATTTACCAAATTTTAGATTTCTTTGGTTTGTTTACATATTCATAAATAAAACATATGTTGTAAATATAGGTTAGGTTGATAGGAGGATGTATACTACATCAAATCCGAAGAAATACACCTAGGCCACTATCGGGCCTAGATGAATATATGTTGTGAATATATGTTCGATATTTTTTACTGGGGAAAAAATATCCAGTAAAATCAAAAAATTCTCTATCAACGAACTGTCATTTTTACCTCTCTCTTACTCTCTCGTTGCAAGTTTTCAAAAGTACGTGAACGTAATCCAGTAACAATTGTTACAAATAGTTACAAATTATCGAGTACGCGAACAGACCTAATATTTATTACGACATCAGCTCTTCAAGTCTTGAGACATAACTTAGTTTTATAACAAATGTACAATCAGTGTTGGCTAACATGATATGAAAAAGTTAACATAAAAATTATTGCAGTGTACTAAAAAAATTCTATTTAGCTGGACAAATTAAATTTTAGCTTGAAACTGGACAAGCATCAAAAAAGCTGGACAATCCAGCTAAGTCCAGCCAGGCTGGCAACCCTAGGTCCGATCCTCATAAAATTCGGTAGATAGATCGTGAGAAACTTACTTATATCGAATCTCAACCTATTTTAAGTTTCTCAATGGAAGCTGATTCTTAATAATAAACAATAAGTTTAAACATCAACTATAACTTAACTCTTAATAATCTATGGCAGACGTCGGCGCTAGTATTGTTCTGACAACGAAAATTTTCGGCAAATTACATGTACACAACACGATCGCAGACGAACTTCTAAACAAGAGCATCAAAAATACAAATATTTTATTTAGTTGCTTGACAGCATTCAACAAAGCAGGCTGATGTCGCTTTGTTAAAGAAATTGCAAACACAACTTAAAAAAACAAAAACAACTTGCAAAAACAAGAGCATAATTTTCAAAAACAACATAAACCCTAAATAATTTTCTAGAATGAATAACAATGAAAGTTAATAAGATCATTCTTATTTAATACTTTTTTGTATATTTTAATTTGAAATGTTGTTTTTATCTGATGAAATTATTATTCTTATGTACATTGACTACATTTTGTTAATAAATATTAGCATTTTACAGTAATGCAATTTAATCTTCAAAATTAAAAATGACCAAATATTTTTTTCAGTGCAATTTCATTGAAAAAATGCCAACAGTGTGAGTGTAGTGGTGATTTTTTTATCTGCCTCTCTATACGCCGGTATATGATCTATGGAACCCACTCAATATCTTTGGAAATACAGAAAACTGCTGAATACTCTCATGAAACACGGCCACACGAAGGGCTTTTATACCTCTCCCTAGCAGTAAGTCATTTTCTTTCTTTTCCCTTTATAAACTCTACTATCTTCGTTTTGTGGTTAAACTAAGTGGTATTAAATGTATAAATCCATCAACTCTACTCAACTACAAATCGGTATTAATAGTTTTTATTTAATTTTATTCTTGGATTCTTAGTGTTGTTCAATTTGTTAACTTTGACTAAAATCGTTTCATGCTCATATGTCCGATTGCAATGCCTGGCAAGTTTCGCTTTGATTTTTGTAATATATGTGGTTTACGTTCCAACTTTTTTCACTCAGGTCGGCAAGTCAGCCGACCCATTCGATTTCCATATACTTGACTACCAATTTATTACTGCATTTGCTTGAAACAGAGGCCTTGCTGTATATGTACGTGACAATCTTGTCTGTCAACCCCAGACGCATCTTAATAGTAGGAACCCTGGTCCTTCGTGAAAAGAATACGGAATAGTTCCGGTACCTCATTACCACCACTCCATTTGGGTGACAGAATTGTGAGCGAGGCAAAGCATAAGGCGAATATTCTGGCCCAAGTTTTTGCATCGAATTCTGAACTTATGAATAATTGGTAAATCCCCGGGCCAAGATGGCATCTCCGCACACGTTCTTAGGAAGTGCTCTTCCAATCTCGCACGTCCGCTTAGAAACCTATTTAATATTTCTTATCGAACCACTTTTGGAAAGTGGTTAACTTCCAACCGATACCTAAGAAGGGGGGTCCCTCGAACCCGAACAACTACCGCCCGATTCCAATTTTTTCTTCTCTCTCTAAAGTCATGGTTAGTGTTCTTCACCATCATTTGGTAGGCTATTTGGAGAAAAATAAACTTCTCGGCGACAGACAATAAGGCTTTCGTACTGGTCGATCTAATGGCTCTTCTCTCTGACCCCGATCAATTCATCGCATGGGTGAAAGCAGAGTAGTGGCATTGGACATATCAAAGGCATTTGATCGAGTTCCTCAGGGCTCTGTTCTTTCCCCAACTCTCTTTTTTATTTTTATTAACGACTTATTGTCAATCACAATCAATCCAATATATTCCTTTGCGGATGACAGCAATATATGTCATTCATATTCTTATGACCATAGACCAGACTCATCCGAGATAAAGCTCTCCAGATTTAATATGGTTGAGTCTCTAAACCAACGGTGGCCAGAGAGAGAATGTTTTAAAACGCATATGTTGTAGTGTAAAATATGAAAGAGAACATAAAAGAAAATATGTGTGCTTTGCACTGAAAAAAATTATATGTTTGTACTTATTTTGTTATTCATATTATTAGTATTATAAATGAATAATGTATGTATGTATGTATGTAGTATGTATGTATGTATGTATGTATGTATGTATGTATGTATGTATGTATGTATGTATGTATGTATGTATGTATGTATGTATGTGTAATGTATGTATGTATGTATGTATGTATGTAGTAGTATGTATGTATGATGTATGTATGATGTATGTATGTATGTAGTATGTTGTATGTATGTATGTATGTATGTATGTATGTATGTATGTATGTATGTATGGATGTATGTATGTATGTATGTATGTATGTATGTATGTATGTAGTATGTATGTATGTATGTATGTATGTATGTATGTAGTATGATGTGTATGTATGTATGTATGTATGTATGTATGTATGATGTAGTATGTATGTATGTATGTATGTATGTATGTATGTATGTATGTATGTATGTATGTATGTATGTATGTATGTATGTATGTATGTATGTATGTATGTATGTATGTATGTATGTATGTATGTATGTATGTATGTATGTATGTATGTATGTATGTATGTATGTATGTAGTATGTATGTATGTATGTATGTATGTATGTATGTATGTATGTATGTATGTATGTATGTATGTATGTATGTATGTATGTATGTATGTATGTATGTATGTATGTATGTATGTATGTATGTATGTATGTATGTATGTATGTATGTATGTATGTATGTATGTATGTATGTATGTATGTATGTATGTATGTATGTATGTATGTATGTATGTATGTATGTATGTATGTATGTATGTATGTATGTATGTATGTATGTATGTATGTATGTATGTATGTATGTATGTATGTATGTATGTATGTATGTATGTATGTATGTATGTATGTATGTATGTATGTATGTATGTATGTATGTATGTATGTATGTATGTATGTATGTATGTATGTATGTCTGTCTGTCTGTATGTATGTTGTAGGTCTGTCGTAGTATTCTGTATGTATGTATGTTTGTCTGTATGTATGTATGTATGTATGTCTGTATGTATGTATGCTGTATGTCTGTCTGTCTGTCTATCTGTATGTATGTTATCTTGGTGTCTTTCTGGTCTGTACTTTCTGTCTGTCTGTCTGTGTATGTCTGTTCTGTATGTCTGTCTTGTCTGTATGTATGGTATGTATGTATGTATGGTATGTCTGTCTGTATGTATGTAGTCTGTCTGTATGTATGTATGTATGAGGTATTGATAGATATATTTGTTGTTGTTTGTTGTATGTATGCAAGTGGTGCAGAAGGGAAATTTTTTGGAAATAATCTTGGCATTTCTAAACGGCTGAGATCCGATCGGATAAATTTGGCGTGAGCGTAGCCAAGTTTAAGTTTTGAAGATGAAACCCTGCAGATGCCCCAGGGACGGGCGCTGTGGCGGCTCAAAGTAGGGTACCTACGACATGTAAATACAAAGATATTATATTTTCTGAAAGCGCTCGACGAGATCTTGAAAAAACATGCTTGGACATGCTACTTATCTCTTATAATATCCGAGTTATAGGCATTTAAAAATTTAGTGATACAAAATTTACCATACCTTTGTCCGCCTTTTTTTGAATACCGGGCGTAATTTTGGACCAAATGGACTCAATTTTTTCTTGTTAGTTAGACAACAAAATTTCCAATAATATACAAAAAAAATTCAGATCAATGTGATTTACAGATCCGAAAATATAGGTTTTTTAATTTAAAAATTCAAAAAATTTTAGATTTTTGCCGTTTTTTTACCAAAAATGTGTCTTAACTCTTTTATTAATAAAATAAAAGTTTCTTTAAGAACATATAACAGTTTTATAGTTTTCTAAAAGGTATCTTCACGCAGAACGCTTTGGCGTAAAAAACTTGTCCTATTTTTTGAAAATGTTGCCACTGCGTCCTTCCGAATATGACCTATTTTTTATCGAAACTTCAACTTTGGGCGACATGTTCTAAAATCCCAAAGCTGGGATTAGAAAACTGAAAGCAGTTTTGGAAACCTCAATATGTTTTCTATTTACTCCAAAAGTATTTTCCCAGCCCTAAAAGAAATGTGGACCCTATGGGCAAAAAAGTAAAAAATCCCATTTTTGGGATTTTCATTCCTATTTTTGGGAATTGCGGGATGCCCTTTGACCTTTTCAATTTTTTTTTTTTTGCATTTTCTTATTTGAAATGACAAATTTAACAAGCGTTGAAAATTTCATATTTGTTTAATTTCTAAAACTATGATTTATATCAAAATTTTAATAGGGTCGCAGATAGCTACAACAATTTAGTCCATATTTATCTCTTAATATCATTTTTTTAGTTAGATATGGAAATTCTCGACCCTTTACAAAAAATTTCAAGCCAATATCTCAATTACATTCAAAAATATGTTCATTTAAACCTGTGTCCTTTAATTTCATCTTTTCATATTTTAGTATTAAGTATGACAGAACATATTTAAATCTTATATTTACCTATTTTCTATTTGTTTGCTTATCCTTATAATTGAAAGGTCCTATTATGCTTAAATTTTCAAAAATTTATAACTATTTTTTACATAATTTTTTTCGACAGATCATTTCGTTCTGTTTCGTTTATGATCATGTAGGTAAAAATATACAGGTAATGATAATTTCGATTCATTCACTAATAAGAAATATCAATGACTGAATTACAGGTTATAGTAATATAGTCCTAAATGTTAATAGGTAGACAATTCGTAATTTTTTATTTTGGAATACCTGTATCGGAAATGACAAGAATTGGTATATAAGTAAACTTCTTAATTTTAAGTACCATATTTAATAAATCTACAATGAAGATTACATTAAAGTACGAAGAGTTGTGTTCCGTTTTATGGAGTGTATCTTCAAAAGGGCCAGAAAGAATTGAAGACATTTCAAATTATATAAAAACTACATATAGTAGACAAAACAGGCATATCAAAAATTTAAAACTTTTTGATGTAAAAAGTAAGTCTGTGGATGAAAATCAAAAGAAATTTCGATTAAAATTTTGTAGTTGGATGGAAACTACTACGGAAATCTCAACTTACAACACATCAACAGGAGCGCCTTACAAGTCAAACGAAGACTTATGTTCAAGGTCAAAAAAAAGAGGATCACACAAAAGCTTTTTTCAATCTCAAAGGAGGAAATTGCTGATACATTTAACGAAATGCTGAAAAAGGAAAACCAACCAATGGATGTACATATGTACATATTGCAACTATTCTTCCTAATGCATCACCAAAACGACTTAAGCGAATTGTGGAAAGTATACCAACTCCAACATCACAATCAAATTTTACTGAAGAGGAAGCAATAGCGCTTATATTGGAACTGGGTCTCAGTCGAAATAAGTACCAAATATTAAGGAAAGCTCTGCATGAAAAAGGACACAATATATTACCACCATACAAGGCGATCCAGGAAAAAAACAAACTATCCTACCATCACCTATTGTTGTTAATGACGTGGAAGCTTGTATTGATATATCATCTTTGCTCGAAAACACAGCATCAAGAATTGTGTCAGACTTTTCAGAAGACCAACTAAGGAAAATTCATAACTGTGATGTTGTCTTAATGTGAAAGTGGGGATGTGACGGTTTATCAGCACTTCCAGAATACAAACAAGCTTGTGGAAGTCGGACATTAGCAGACTACAAAAGTGTATTTATGTCACCATTAGTGCCATTACGAATTCGTTCATATTCCCTTAATCCATCATCGTCAAGCATCGGAAATTCATTTGAAGATATATGGATCAATACAACTCCGGGTTCAAAAAATTTTTGTAGACCCATTGGATTTGAATATATAAAGGAGTCAAAGAAAACAAAAAAAGATTTAGTGGAATATTTAAAAGATGAAATAAATGCACTGGAGCCCATTTGCATAAAAATTAAGGAATTCTCTATTAACGTATCATATCAGCTAAGCTTAACAATGATTGATGGAAAGGTCAGCAATGCCATAACAGAAACTTCTTCCTTCTGGAGATGCTCAATATGTAATGAGAAAAAGTCGAAATTCTCAAATATAAACAAAAGCAGAAGTATTAATGAAGAAGTCCTGTCTTTCGGAATTTCACCACTTCATGCCAGAATACGATTTTGGATTACTTTTTACACATAGCATACGACCTCAAATATAGAAGTGTGCCAGAGAATCTTACTAAATCAACAAAAAATAATGAAGAATTGAAAGAACTGAGAGCTGCGGAAAAAAGCAGAATCCAAGAAGAATTTAAAGTTCAGATGGGATTAAACATCGACAAACCACTTCCAAGTTGCGGTAGTACAAATGACGGTAATACGGCGAGAAGGTTTTTTCGTGATTTTGAAATTACTTCAAAAATAACTGGAATCGACAAGGAGTTGCTTCGAAGAGTTAACATTATTTTAATGGCACTGAATAGTAAACATAAAATTAATGGAAATCGATTTGGGGAATATACATCTGAAATTTCTAAATTACTTGTATATTTGTATCCATGGAGGGAATTAACACCAACAGTACACAAAGTATCGTGTCATGGTCAAATAATAATTTAATCGAATATTCTTCCACTTGGAGAGTTAACAGAAGAAGCCCAGGAAGCGAGGAATCGAGATTTTAAGGATGTTCAACTATTCAGCTCAAGAAAATGCTCCAGGCAATCACAGAATGAAGATATTTTTAATAGTTTACTTCTATCTTCTGATCCTGTTCTTTCAAATATGCGAAAAAGATGGATTTGTTATGAAACTCTATCATCTCAAAACAAGGAAGATTTAAAGGACTTATATTACCTTCTGGATATGTATACCGATATGACAGATTATTTTATAGAAAATAAGTAGTGTTAGGAATTAACTATATAAGTAGGTTGTAAGAATTAATTGTATTATGTTTAAGATAAACAGTTCAAATAAAAAAAGCTATTATACTAACTGATGATATTGTATTAAATTGTGTTTTATATTTCGGTGGGCGGGAAAGGTGGTTTGTGTGGGGTGATTTAGGTGTTGTTGTGCGTGGCTCATAATAAAATTATAATTTTTTTTATTGTATATACAATGTTATAGTCTTTAATAAAATAATTAACTAAATATTTTTAAAAATTGTCCAAATATTTTATTCAACACCAAATGTATGTTCTGTCATACATAATACTAAAATATGAAAAAGATGAAATTAAAGGACACAGGTTTAAATGAATGTAATTGAGATATTGGCTTGAAATTTTTTGTAAAGGGTCGAGAATTTCCATATCTAACTAACAAATGATATTAAGGGATAAATATGGACTAAATTGTTGTAGCTATCTGCGACCCTATTAAAATTTTGATATAAATCATAGTTTTAGAAATTAAACAAATATGTAATATAAGACAAAATCTTTAGTTATGAACAAAACTCAATGAAATTTTCAACGCTTGTTAAATTTGTCATTTCAAATAAGAAAATGCAAAAAAAAATTGAAAAGGTCAAAGGGCATCTCGCAATTCCCAAAAATAGGAATGAAAATCCCAAAAATGGGATTTTTTACTTTTTTGCCCATAGGGTCCACATTTCTTTTAGGGCTGGGAAAATACTTTTGGAGTAAATAGAAAACATATTGAGGTTTCCAAAACTGCTTTCAGTTTTCTGATCCCAGCTTTGGGATTTTAGAACATGTCGCCCAAAGTTGAAGTTTTGATAAAAAATAAGTCATATTCGGAAGGACGCAGTGGCAACATTTTCAAAAAATAGGACAAGTTTTTTACGCCAAAGCGTTCTGCGTAAAGATACCTTTTAGAAAACTATAAAATTGTTATATGTTCTTAAAGAAAATTTTATTTTATTAATAAAAGAGTTAAGACACATTTTTGGAAAAAAAAAAAAAACTGCAAAAATCTAAAATTTTTTGAATTTTTAAATTAAAAAACGTATATTTTTGGATCTGTAAATGATATTGATCTGAAGTTTTTTGTATATTATTGGAAATTTTGTTGTCTAACTAACAAGAAAAAATTGAGTCCATTTGGTCCAAAATTACGCCCGGTATTTTAAAAATGGCGGACCAAGGTATGGTAAATTTTGTATCACTAAATTTTTAAATGCCTATAACTCGGATATTATAAGAGATAAAAATTTTACATGTCGTAGGTACCCTGGGGCATCTGCAGGGTTCATCTTCAAAACTTAAACTCGAATACTCCTTGGCTACGCTCATGCCAAATTTTATCCCGAGCGGATCAGACGTTTAGAAATGCCAGATTTATTTCCAAAAAAATTCCATTCTGCCCCACTGTGGTATGTAAATATATCTGTTAGGTATTCAAATGATTAACCGTCGATCGTTTAATCGATACAATTTAGGCGATTAATTGCTTGAACAAATGAAAATACAAATATAATTATAAATAATTATATGTCTAATAAATTTTTCTATAAAAAGTATTCATACATTCATTTGTAGTGGCTTTTGAAAATATTCTCTGTGTGTCATTTCATAAAGAGAGCAACTAAATTAAATTGTTTAATCGATACAATTTAGGCTATTAATTGCTTGAACAAATGAAAATACAAATATAATTATAAATAATTATATGTCTAATAAATCTTTCTATAAAAAGTATTCATACATTCATTTGTAGTGGCTTTTGAAAATATTCTCAATATTTATAAATATTCATAAAGAGAGCAACTAAATTAAATTGTTTTTGTTTTGTGTATAGTTTGTTTTGTTGCTGAGAATATTTGTATTGCGTGTGTATAAGTGAGAATAACACAATGCCGCAGGGGCATGTTTGGCCACCACTGCTCTAAACCGAGACCTAATGATTCTATCAGCGTGGGGTAAATTGAATCGTGTGAATTGCAATGGCCTCAAAACCCAATACAACTTGAAAAGCCTCTTTTACCAAACCTCCGCATGAATGAGGTCCTTTCGATTCTAGGTACAACCATAAAATGTGACAACCGATAGAACCGTCATGTCTTTGAAGTAGAAAAAGAAGCATTTAAATGTTTGGGTTTTTTTAAGACGTTTTAGAAAATACTTCTCTGACTTCGATCTGCTCAGTATTTACACCACCTAAATCCGACCTGAAATGGAATATAATTCCCATGTTTGGGCCGGAGCCTCAAGAACTAGTCTTGAGTTGCTTGACAAGGTACAAAGAAGGACAGAGTGTCTTACAGACGATGAAACTGTCACTGATTCTATTGATTCCCTAGAACAAAGACGAAACGTAGAAAGTTTGTCCATACTTTACAGATATTTCTATGGACACTGTTCAATAGAGATAGCGGGACTTACCTCCATACCGCGTATTTTTAGTCGCGACACAAGACTTTCACGTATATCTCATTCACATACCATCGACAGGGATAAATCATTTTTTGGACGAACCATACCATTGTGGAATATTCTTCCTACCAACATCTTCTCGGTTGAATATAATATTTTCTCATTTTACTCCCCCACACACCTTTATTTCATAGCATTGACATTTATTTCACACATACAAACACTAATTTCTCTTCCCTCCATCTCTCATCTTTACTTTCTAATATCAACACGATGCACTGCATTTAAAGGGATATCCTCTGAATGTTGGTTTATCATATAGTTTGATATTACATTTTTTGTCCAAAGAAGTCAACCAGATAATTGAAGCATAAAGCTACGTTCACACCTATGAAATATTTGACGTTTCTTATCAAATATTTGTTGGCTGTAATGTGAACACAAAATACTTTTGAAGAGCAAACAAAATATCAGCTGTTTTTCGTGAAACATTTTTATTTGTAAACCTACAAATATTTTCCCAATATGAATACAATGTGAACACCAAACACGAAACATTTTTGTGTAACGTTAAAAAATTATTTAATTAAATTACAACAGTTTTTTACAATTTCATAGAAATTTCTGCCTAAAAACAAGAAATTAAATACGTTTTTATTTCATAATGTGCTTAAAATGAGTATTTCTGTTTTGACGTTTTGTTTGAAGAAGCAATGCCAAACACAATTCAGTACAAATAGTGAACATTTGTTTGCCCGATGTTCACTCTACAACAAATAATTTCTTAAAACAATTGACGGATAAAACAGTGAAAAAACAAGATTTTGTTTGCAAGCAAAGAGGAACATAACAAGAAGAACAGTTAATGCGCAACCAAACCAAAAGCTAAAAATATATCTGTTTATATTTACTACAATGATATATCATTGAATAATAACATCAATTTATTCTAAAATTTCATTTAATATTGTTTTTCAAAAAAATTTTATCACAAAAAATACAAATTACATTTCGATACCTTGTGCAAGTGGAAAAGAGACAGATGGTGAACCTGCACTGTCATGTTGTTGCTATTTAGTATAGTCAATGTAGCGAAAAACCTTGGTTGTTTGGAACCGGCTTATAGCGATTTAAAAAATAGCTATAAGCCGGGAAATAATCAAATTATAAATTATTTTCATTAAATTATCTATAAAATTTAAAATGATTGGAAATTGTTTATTATTAATATACTAGCTATACCCAGTGTGCTTTGCTACCCTAGAAGGAATATGTATAAATAAAAATCCCACTAAACGATCTTGAAGATTCTAACCACAATAGTTTTCCAGATTTATAACACGTTACATATGAGAGATGTCAAGCAAACTATTGCGTGTTCGCCAGTTTCTATCTATTGCCAATTTCTATCTATCTATAAAAAATTTGAATAATAGAAGAATTTCCAAGATGCACGAAATTTTGTATTTAATTTATATATGTTGTGCCAAGCCACCCATTGAAAGTCCGCCCCTTATGCTCTAAATGTTCACATGAATTTCAAAGTTCTTCATGTAAAATTTGAAGATTCTAGCTCTAATAGTTTCTCAGATATACGAATTTTTCTATTTGATTCATGTGGGGGCTTAAAAGCTCCCCACATTGAGAATTCTGAAATTTAAATTGAGAAAACTCCAATTAAAATTGAAAAAGTTTCAAATGAAATTGAGAATAATTTAAATGAAATTAAGAAAATTTCAAATGAAATTGAGAACCTTTTATTTATATAACACATTTTAAGAATACTGTAGGAATACCACTCAAGCGATATGTGTTGGTAGTCTGAATACGTCAAAGTAAAAAAAAATATTAAAATGTGGTCTGAATTTCCCGCTGAATAGGTTAAAAGTTCAGATCCCAGAATAAAATTTTTTGCAGGATTTTTCGAAATGATTGTCAAAATGTTCAAATTTTAAGCTTTCACGGAACATTTATGTATTGCACATATGTACATATATATTTAATTGCAAATTAAAAATTAAAATTTTCTGAAAATCATTTGTAATTTTCTAAATTTCATTTGAAAGTTCCCCAAATTCAATTGGAATTTTCTCAATTTCAATTCAAAATTCTCCATTTCAATTGTACTTTTCTAAATTTCAAATGGAAATTCGCATTTTAATTTAGAATATTCTCAATTTGAAACTGAAAACCTCAAATTCAATTGAAATTTTCTCAATATTAAATGGAAATTCTTAATTTTATTTAGAATTCTCTCAATTTAATGTAAAATCAACGTAAAATTCTCAATTTTATTTGGATTTTTCCCTATTTTAAATTAAAATTCTAAATTTGATTCAGAATTTTCTCAATTTCAAATTGAAAATCACAATCTTAATTGGAATTTTCTTAATATGAAATGGAAATTCTCAATTTCATATCGATTTTTCTCGATTTAATACGTAATGTTCTCAATTTCACTTAAAAATGGTGTAGACTATAGAGTAGACTATAGACTAGACTATATACTAGACTATAGACTAGACTATAAAGTAGAGTATAGACAAGACTATAGACTAGACTTTAGACTAGACTTTAGACTAGACTATAGACTAGACTTTAGACTAGACTATAGACTAGAGTCTAGTCTAAAGTCTAGTCTATAGTCTTGTCTATAGTCTAGTCACTAGGCTATAGAATAGACTATAGACTAGACTATAAACTAGAGGGACATTTCAAAAATTTTTGTTGTTGTCAACCAATTAATAACAAAATAAACAACCAAAACAATAATTATCTTTAATTTGGGCAATTGCTTAAATTTCTATTAAATGTCACAACTACTTTGTCTCAGATATCTATTTTATAAAAAATAATATAAAACCAGTCATTTTAGCGACTTTTTACATTTTTGTATGAGGTGATAACACTCTTTTTCAGAAAATAAACAAAGAACAGCTGTTATTTGACGCTGTATGATCTTACATTTGGTTTGCAAGATCAAATAATTATTTTGCCAAAATGATGTAAATTATTTTAATATTCACATTGATGAAGCAATGAAAAAATATTTATTTGCCAGCAAATCAATTTGTTTTATGAAAATCATCCGCTAACATGAAATATTTTATGTTCAGATTCGACAAACAAAGTTTTTTCAATCGTGTTATATATTAATATTATACACTTTTATTACATAAATTTAATTTTAAACTAAATAAAAATAGTTAAAATTAAAACAAATTGGTAAATTGGTTTTTTCTTGCATTAAATTATACGATATACTGTGGCTGTAAAACATGTGTATGTTGGAATCAAATTATTTTTGCACTGTTTTATAAAACAATACCATCAAATATTTGTTCAAGTCTGAACATGAAATTAATATTGCGTTTGTTTGACTTCAAAAATATTTATTACAAATATTTGGACCAAATATTTTTCAGGTGTGAACGTAGCTTAATCCGATGTGCCTTTTTGATCCAATCCTCTATGTGGTGTCTCCATTTTAATTTTCGGTGAAAGGTTACATTCTGTCTATCACCGGTATCTTCTTGCCCAGGAAACAGGGTTCAGTTTACTTAGAAATTGTTGTCTTTCTCTTGACAGATACTTAAAGAACCCAATTAATTAATGTTTATCTACTTCACTTATTGCAAACGTTTAAAAAAATGAAAAGAATCACTTTTAAAACTAGAACCATTTTATTGTTATTAACATTTGAAACCAAAAATTTTTATAAACTTCAAAAAGTAGTAAAAGTTCTGTTTCAATTATAACATAAATTTATATTTAGATTTGTTTTATAAAATATTAACATAATTTCAATGCTATGTATGATAAAATATTCGTAAAAAGTAACATTAAAATATTCGATTAATCGACAAAAATTTATCGAATTATTCTTTATTCTAAATTGGAAATATTTTATTCGTTCGAAGAAAAACTAATTTTTTTCCTCGATTAATCGAATAATTTTTATTCGAATGACAACCCTATGGAACGATCCTCATAAAATTTATGAAACGATCCTCATACAATTTGAGAGGATTTGGCTCATATGTACCTTTTTTATGTCGAATTTCATTGCTATAATCGCATTTTTAAAACAGTTATGACTGTTAAAGCTGTTTTTCGGGGGGACACTTGTATAGGAAATATTTGTAGAAAATTTCAACTCTCTAGCTCTTTCCGTTCGGACTCCATCGTGCTTTCTACAGACAGACGGACGGACAAACATACATGACTAGATCGTCTTAGAATTTATTAAGGACCCAGAATATATATACTTTGTGGGTCTATGATCAATATTTCGATGTGTTACAAACGGAATGACAAAATCAATATACCCCCATCTTATTGATGGTGGGCATAAAAATGCATTCGAATAATAATTTAAATGAATTAAAATCCTCATAATTTTTAACATACAGTGTTACATAATTAAATAACATTTCACAAACAATAAATACACTGTGTAACAAGAATATCTTTCCCGAATGAGACCAACGGGAAATGAAAGTAGACCATCAGTAGACTAAAATCCCCAAAGGGTTTGAAAAAGTTAGCTCGAGTTTTTAATTTATAGGCATTTAAAGTTTTGTAATTTTGTGAAAAAAATTTCTCATATGTGTATTTTATATGTATGTAATCCAATGAAATAAGTCAATATATAAATTACTCAATTACTTAAGGTCTTAGATATTTAAATTTATTAATGTTTATACTTGGTGGGCTTTAATGTCCTTTCTATTTTAATAGTTGTTAGTAAATACTCTACTAGAAATGTTCAAATTTTATTTGATTTATCAAAAAATAAAATTAAAAATTTTAAAATTTGTACGGAAGTAAGTAAAATGGATTAGTTTACTAAAATTAGATTTTCTATGGATCCCTTCATGGTCCAACTCTGATTTTTTTATATGTTGTTGTTGATATTATAATCTGTAGGAGAATTTTATTTAATTATATTGTTCTGATCCCCATGATCAGAATGTAAAAAAATACGCTTTTAATTTTTTACACTTCAATATAATTATTTATTTAATAAAGTTGACTGCTTCTTGCAGAAGATAAAAAACAAGTAATCAATAATTTAAATTTACAAGATCATCAAAACTAAATGATTTGTTTTTCTACCTGCAGTAGATTTACATGTTTGTTTGTATGTACATTTAAATTCGTTGATATACAAATAAATGTACAATACCGTACTTATAAAAAATACAGAACTTGGAGTTCTTTGTTTGCACCCACGAAATTAGTACCACAGTCCGAGTATAAATCGGTGCATAAGCCTCTACGCGCAGTAAAGCGACGGAATGCTGCCAAGAAAGCATCCACATTTAGACTAGTGACAGCTTCTAAATGTATCGCCTTCGTACACATGCAGATAAAAAGACAAATGTAGCCCTTGGAAGTAGAAGCTGTTCGTAAAGAAGAAGTTTTTATGTTGATGGGCCCAGCATAATCCAGTCCGCTGTGCTTAAACGCTCGAGTGGGTTGCAGCCGCACAGCTGGTAAGTTACCCATGAGTTGTTGAGGGGATTGCGCTTTGTACTTAAAGCATAAAGTACATTCACGTTGTACGCGTTTAGCTATATTTCTAGCGGAAACTATCCAATAGCTACGGGAAACGTAGGACTGCATAAGCTGGAGGCTTCCATGATAAGTTTTTATATGAGCATCTAAAAATATAAGAAATGACAGTGGATTTTGTTTTGATAACAAAATAGGAATAGTGTTGTAGGGAATAGCAGAATTTGAAATTCTACCACCAACTCGCAGAGTTCCCTCTTCATCAAGAAACGGCGATAGTTTTGCAATATTACTTTGATTAGGAACCCTATTTCCCAATTTCAGTGTTTTTATTTCATCATGATGTGACACCGCTTGTGTTAGTTTAATGAGCAAATGCATTGCTGCTTTAAGTTCTGTTGATTTGTTTTGATTTTGTGTTGTTGTAAAAACGAAGAATATATGACATCACACGTATCAGCGAAGATAGCCTTGAAAAGCGTTGTGTTAATTCTGGATAAGTTTCAATTGTAGTTGCTTTTGTTGAGTGAGCAGCTACATTGTTGACTATAATTTCTTCACGAAATAAATTCCACCATAGGTTATGTTGAATTAATTGTTGGGGCATTAAGCCTCTAGACGCGCAGTCTGCTGGGTTGTATTTTGTTCGAACATACCTCCAATCTTGAACATTAGATAGGCGTCGAATTTTCGAAACTCGATTTGCGACGTGGACTTCCAACCGTGTTGAGTTTTTTTCAGCCACGCAAGAACTATGGTACTATCAGTCCAGTAGATAACGTCACCAATATTGAAATCTACGCTGGTTTTAATTTTGGCTACTAATTTAGCCATGAGTGTTGCTGCATTTAATTCCAAACGCGGTATTGTTTCGCCTTTCAGGGGGACTACTTTAGTTTTTGCTTGGAGCAAGTTTACTAATATATCACCAGATTCTGTTATAATGCGAGCATAGATGACAGCAGCGTAGGCTACTTTGGAAACATCACTGAAAGCATGAAGGTCAATAGTAGACTATTGTTTTTGCAGCCAATCCATCGTGGAATCTTAATCTCTTTAAGAGCCTTTAATTCGGTGCGAAAATGAACCCATTCACGTTGGATTTCCTCTGGTAGGGTATCCTTCCAATCAAGCTTCAATTTCCATAGTTTTTGGAAGATTATTTTCGCTATTATGGTAGTAGCTGAGAGCCAACCTAGAGGGTCAAACAATTTGGATGCCTCTGAAAACAAACTTCTTTTAGTTATTTGTTCAGAAAATGTAAACTTTATAGAAAAATAGAAATAATCATTAATAGTGTTCCAATTGATACCAAGGGCTTTTGACATTTTTGGTTCATAAATAGAAAATGAGTTTTTAACTTCACGATCATCTTCAGGAATGTTCTCCATGAACTCTAAAGAATTAGAATTCCATTTTCTTAAACGAAATCCTCCTGATTTCAAAAGGCTAGAGAGTTGTTTTTGTAAAACTAGTGCTTCTTCTAGGTTATCCGCACCTGATATTACATCATCAACATAAGTGTCTGTTCGAAGTATTTGACTAGCTTCTGGAAAGTTGTCTTCCTCATCCTCTGCCAGCTGCTGTAGAACTCTAATTGCAAGATAAGGAGCAGAAGTTGTACCATATGTTACTGTACGAAGTGCATATACACAGATTTTGCATGAGGCATTTCTCCAAAGTATGCATTGATATGGTTCGTGTTCAGGGGACACATTTATTTGCCTGAACATTTTTTCCAGGTCTGCAGTAAAACCTATACAATGTTCGAATGGATTAAAAATCGTGTAGATTTTTTAACAGTTATTGCTTTGTTTCCTCCAATTCCAGAAACGTCCACTCGAGTTTTGTATTTCGGTACAGCTAATAATTGAGAAAGCTCCTCTGAAATAAATGAAAGTTGTGATCCTTGGTCTACTAGGGCTTTTACGCAATATGTTTTATTTACCGTTTTTATTAAAACTTTTACGGTGGGTAATAAAGCAGGATTGAGATTTTGAGTACTTAAATTGGAAACATTTGTACTTACAGTAGAAGAATTAGGTGTTGATGTAGTAGCAGGAGGCTGGAAAGTTTGATTATCTACTGTGTTGTTCACCACAGGTGGGGTGGTTTGATTAGAATCGGATCGGCAGTATTCGTTATGAAGAATTGTATGATGAGATTCACGGCAAATGTGGCATCTAGTATTCAATCTACAAGATGATTGTAAATGCCCACTGTTTAGACAATTTCGACAGAGGTGATGTTGATTTACAAAGTTTTTCTTCTCCGCTGAAGACAATGTTGTAAATCGAAAACATTTGTAAAGAGGATGACGTTTATGGCAGTTGTTATTATTTACAGTTGAAGCAGTGTGAGCTCGTATCATTCTTGTTGGTTTCTTACGTATTTCCTTACCGTAAATTCTTGAAGTTGGGGTAGTTTCCTCTTCAAGAGATTCCATGGTGCGGAAGGTAGTTTCCAGAAAATTAAGCATATCAGACATGGGCGGAATGGAAGTACTAGCCTTAAGCGATTGCTCCCATTCTTTACGAGTCTGCATTTCAAGTTTTTGTGTAATTAGATACACCAGAATTGAATCTCATGTAGAAATATCTATTTTCAGTGATATAAGCTGCGACAGACAGGTCCGAGTTGTGTCTAGTAGACCCTTCATATTTTTCAAAGTTCCGTCAGAAGGCGGTATTGAAAACAGACGTTTCAAGATTTGTTCAACGAGTTTCCTTTCATTATGAAATCTCTTCTCGAGAGCATCCCATGATAAATCATAACTGGATTCTGCTGCCGGATATTCGTTGACCATGCTAAGTGGAGTTCCAGTACATGAAAACTTCAAATAAAAATATTTCTGCACCATTGTTAGGGAATTGTTCTGATGAACCAGTGTTTTGAACATGTCTCGATACGAAATCCATTCTAGGTAATCCCCAGAAAATGTAGGCAAATCAATTTTTGAAAGCCTTGCTCCAGCGCAGAATGATTCGTTGCGGCTAGTGGCGGCGAAGGTACTTGCGTGGACGGTTGGAATCTGTGGAGAATCAAATTCATAAAGTAAATCTAGAAGATTATTTTTTAGAGCTATGTAAACATCATAGCATTTATAAAAAGTGTTGGTACTTAAATACGGCACATCTTTCTCAGCGATTGAACTTTCGCGTATCATCTCATTTAATTGTTCATGTCCATCTTTGAAGGTTTTAAAATTGTATTCCAAATCCTCCAGAATTGTTTGAACATACCCTTTTGATAACGCTTCCTTCGGTTTGGCATGAAAACACGTAGACACACGTTCGATGTGTGCAAATATTTTCTTCTGGTCTTCTACTGCTTGAAGAGTTGATGTCATCTTTTCCTGAATTTAGCTCGAAATTCGTGGAGAAATAATAGTACAGCACGCACGTTGTTGAATCCGTAGGCAAGTCGGCAGTATTATATTTAAAACACAAATTATTTGGGCATTTCTCAGTATATGGACAGTTCCCGGGTTTCGGCACCATTTAAATGTAGGAGAATTTTATTTATTTAATTATATTGTTCTGATCCCAATGATCAGAATGTAAAAAAATACACCTTTCATTTTTTACACTTCAATATAATTCTTTATTTAATAAAGTTGACTGCTTCTTGCAGAAGATAAAAAACAAGTGATCAATAATTTTAATTTACAAGATCATCAAAACTAAATGATTTGTTTTTCTACCTGCAGTAGATTTACATGTTTGTTTGTATGTACATTTAAATGCGTTGATATACAAATAAATGTACATGCAAATGTACGTATACTTGTACTTATAAAAAATACCGTTAGGTCTATTTTAATAATTTTGTAAACAAATGACAAATTAAAAGAAAATAAGAAATAAATAAATTCTTTAATTTTTGTGGAGATTTAAGTAGGGTTTACAATTCAGAATTATTAATAAATTTTAGTTTGGGAAAAAATCCCAAACATAATCAAATTTTAGTAAAGGAATAATGAAAATGGGAGATACCGTTTTTAAGATATCCTTGACTCAAGGACATTTTTTGATATAATTATCCTTATTTTAAATCCATAATATTTCGAATAAAGTATTGTCAAACTACAACACATAGGCATTAATTACAGTCTAAAATTATTAAAATCGGATAAATATGTTAGAATATATACAATATCAAATTTAATTCTTTTTAGAAAAACTGTTAGAATTATAAACTTTGAACCTCGATAAAATCAAAATTGTAACGAATTTGGAAATTTTGGAGAACTTAAAATTTTTGTATGTATGAAAAGAATGATTGTACCGAATTTCATCAAAATCAGAGAGGATTGTGGTCAAATGTTTTTGATATTACATATGAGAAAATTTTAGTGAAAAGCTAAGTTTAAAATGCCTATAAATTAACAATACGAGCTAACTTTTTAAAACCCTTTGGGGAATTGGGTCTATTATTGTCTACTTTCATTTCCCGTTGGTCTTGTTCGGGGAAGATTCGAAGACCCAAAATTTGTTGCATAGGGTTATACATACGATACATTACATTGAAAACTAACAAAATTTCAACTTTAAAAGAATAACAGTAGAACGAATAAAATATAACATATAGTAAAATATAACATATTCCTGGCCATCAGTTTGGTTTCAGAAGAAAGCACAGCACTATCGAACAGGTACATCGAATAACAACTCTTATTCGGAAGGCCTTCGAGAGCAAGCAATATTGCTCTGCATTATTCATAGATATTTCTCAAGCTTTTGATAAAGTCTGGCACGATGGACTAATACACAAAATTATCACATTACTACCTGCGAATGTTCACAAACTGCTTAAAAATTACATATATGAAAGATCTTTTCAAATCAGATCTAAAGATGTGATCTCTTCACGTCGAAAAATATCTGCTGGAGTACCCCAGGGGAGTATTCTAGGTCCGCTCCTATATATTTTATATACTGCAGATATGCCAACGAGCGCACTGACTCACACATCTACATTTGCGGATGATACCGCTTTTGTAAGCATGCATGCAAACCCTTCAATAGCTTCTGAACAACTCCAGTTTCACATCGGCGAATTGGAAAAATGGCTGGACAAATGGAAAATAAAAGTCAATGCTACAAAATGTACTCACGTTACATTTACTTTAAGAAGGGAAAATTGTCCTCCCGTGCAGATAAACAATATAAAAATTCCTGAACAAAGCCATGTGAGATATCTTGGTATCCACCTTGATCGCCGCTTAACATGGACTCACCACATTGAAGCCAAGGTTACACAAATAAAATTAAAGTCAGCTCAATTGTACTGGCTAATTGGACCACGGTGCACAGTGGGACAGAATGGAAATTTTTTGGAAATAAATCTGGCATTTCTAAACGGCTGATCCGATCGGGATAAAATTTGGCGTGAGCGTAGCCAAGGAGTATTCGAGTTTAAGTTTTGAAGATGAACCCTGCAGATGCCCCAGGGACGGCGCTGTGGCGGCTCAAAGTAGGGTACCTACGACATGTAAAATTTTTAAACTCGTGCCATTTTTTTGTTTTTCACCCAAATACAAAGATTTTTATATTTTGTGAAAGCGCTCGACGAGATCTTGAAAAAACATGCTTGGATATACTACTTATCTCTTATAATATCCGAGTTATAGGCATTTAAAAATTTAGTGATACAAAATTTACCATACCTTGGTCCGCCTTTTTTTGAATACCGGGCGTAATTTTGGACCAAATGGACTCAATTTTTTCTTGTTAGTTAGACAACAAAATTTCCAATAATATACAAAAAATTTCAGATCAATATCATTTACAGATCCAAAAATATACGTTTTTTATTCAAAAAATTTTAGATTTTTGGCGTTTTTTTGCCAAAAATGTGTCTTAACTCTTTTATTAATAAAATAAAATTTTTATTAAGAACATATAACAATTTTATAGTTTTCTAAAAGGTATCTTTACGCAGAACGCTTTGGCGTAAAAAACTTGTCCTATTTTTTGAAAATGTTGCCACTGCGTCCTTCCGAATATGACCTATTTTTTATCAAAACTTCAACTTTGGGCGACATGTTCTAAAATCCCAAAGCTGGGATCAGAAAACTGAAAGCAGTTTTGGAAACCTCAATATGTTTTCTATTTATTCCAAAAGTATTTTCCCAGCCCTGAAAGAAATGTGGACCCTATGGGCAAAAAAGTAAAAAATCCCATTTTTGGGATTTTCATTCCTATTTTTGGGAATTGCGGGATGCCCTTTGACCTTTTCAATTTTTTTTTTGCATATTCTTATTTGAAATGACAAATTTAACAAGCGTTGAAAATTTCATTGAGTTTTGTTCATAAATAAAGATTTTGTCATATATTACATATTTGTTTAATTTCTAAAACTATGATTTATATCAAAATTTTAATAGGATCGCAGATAGCTACAACAATTTAGTCTATATTTATCCCTTAATATCATTTTTTAGTTAGATATGGAAATTCTCGACCCTTTACAAAAAATTTCAAGCCAATATCTCAATTACATTCAAAAATATGTTCATTTAAACCTGTGTCCTTTAATTTCATCTTTTTCATATTTTAGTATTAAGTATGACAGAACATATTTAAATCTTATATTTACCTATTTTCTATTTGTTTGCTTATCCTTATAATTGAAAGGTCCTATTATGCTTAAATTTTCAAAAATGTATAACTATTTTTTACCTAAATTTTTTCGACAGATCATTTCGTTCTGTTTCGTTTATGATCATGTAGGTAAAAATATACAGGTAATGATAATTTCGATTCATTCACTAATAAGAAATATCAATGACTGAATTACAGGTTATAGCAATATAGTCCTAAATGTTAATAGGTAGACAATTTGTAATTTTTTACTTTGAAATACCTGTATCGGAAATGACAAGAATTGGTATATAAGTAAACTTCTTAGATTTTAAGTACCATATTTAATAAATCTACAATGAAGATTACATTAAACGAAGAGTTGTGTTCCGTTTTATGGAATGTATCTTCAAAAGGGCCAGAAAGAATTGAAGACATTTCAAATTATATAAAAACTACATATAGTAGAAAAGTAGACAAAACAGGCATATCAAAAATTGAAAACTTTTTAAAACTTTTTGATGTAAAAAGTAAGTCTGTGGATGGAAATCAAAAGAAATTTCTATTAAAATTTTGTAGTTGGATGGAAACTACTACGGAAATCTCAACTTACAACACATCAACAGGAGCGCCTTGCAAGTCATACGAAGACTTATGTTCAAGGTCAAAAAAAAAAAAGAGGGTCACACAAAAACTTTTTTCAATCTCAAATGAGGAAATTGCTGATACATTTAACGAAATGCTGAAAAAGGAAAACCAACCTATGGATGTCGTACATATTGCAACTATTCTTCCTAATGCATCACCAAAACGACTTAAGCGAATTGTGGAAAGTATACCAACTCCAACATCACAATCAAATTTTACTGAAGAGGAAGCAATAGCGCTTATGTTGGAACTGGGTCTCAGTCGAAATAAGTACCAAATATTAAGGAAAGCTCTGCATGAAAAAGGACACAATATATTACCATCATAGAAGGCGATCTTGGAAAAAAAAACAAACTATCCTACCATCACCTATTGCTGTTAATGATGTGGAAGCGTGTATTGATATATCATCTTTGCTCGAAAACACAGGATCAAGAATTGTGTCAGACTTTTCAGAAGACCAACTAAGGAAAATTCATAACTGTGATGTTGTCTTAATATGTAAGTGGGGATGTGACGGCTTATCAGCACTTCCAGAATACAAACAAGCTTGTAAAAGTCGGACATTAGCAGACTACAAAAGTGTATTTATGTCATCATTAGTGCCATTACGAATTCGTTCATATTCCCTTAATCCATCATCGTCAAGCATCGGAATTTCATTTGAAGATATATATATCAATACAACTCCGGGTTCAAAAAATTTTTGTAGACCCATTGGATTTGAACATATAAAGGAGTCAAAGAAAACAACAAAAGATTTAGTGGAATATTTAAAAGATGAAATAAATGCACTGGAGCCCATTTGCATAAAAATAAAGGAATTCTCTATTAACGTATCATATCAGCTAAGCTTAACAGTGATTGATGGAAAGGTCAGCAATGCCATAACAGAAACTTCTTCCTTCTGGAGATGCTCAATATGTAATGAGAAAAAGTCGCAATTCTCAAATATAAACAAAAGCAGAAGTATTAATGAAGAACACCTGTCTTTCGGAATTTCACCACTTCATGCCAGAATACGATCCTCAAATATAGAAGTGTGCCAGAGAATCTTACTAAATCAACAAAAAATAATGAAGAATTGAAAGAACTGAGAGCTGCGGAAAAGAGCAGAATCCAAGAAGAATTTAAGTTCAGATGGGATTAAACATCGACAAACCACTTTCAAGTTGCGGTAGTACAAATGACGGTAATACGTCGAGAAGGTTTTTTCGTGATTTTGAAATTACTTCAAAAATAACTGGAATCGACAAGGAGTTGCTTCGAAGAGTTAACACTATTTTAATGGCACTGAATAGTAAACATAAAATTAATGGAAATCGATTTGGGGAATATACATCTGAAATTTCTAAATTACTTGTATCTCTGTATCCATGGAGGGAACTAACACCAACAGTACACAAAGTATTGTGTCATGGTCAAATAATAATTGAATCGAATATTCTTCCACTTGGAGAGTTAACAGAAGAAGCCCAGAAAGCGAGGAGGAATCGAGATTTTAAGCATGTTCAACTATTCAGCTCAAGAAAATGCTCCAGAAAGAAGATATTTTTAATAGTTTACTTCTATCTTCTGATCTATCATCTCAAAACAAGGAAGATTTAAAGGACTTATATTACCTTCTGGATATGTATACCGATATGACAGATTATTTTATAGAAAATAAGTAGTGTTAGGAATTAACTATATAAGTAGGTTGTAAGAATTAATTGTATTATGTTTAAGATAAACAGTTCAAATAAAAAAAGCTATTATACTAACTGATGATATTGTATTAAATTGTGTTTTATATTTCGGTGGGCGGGAAAGGTAATTTGTGTGGGGTGATTTAGGTGTTGTTGTGCGTGGCTCATAATAAAATTATAATTTTTTTTATTTTATATACAATATTATAATAAAATAATTAACTAAATAATTTTTAAAAATTGTCCAAATATTTTATTCAACACCAAATGTATGTTCTGTCATACTTAATACTAAAATATGAAAAAGATGAAATTAAAGGACACAGGTTTAAATGAACATATTTTTGAATGTAATTGAGATATTGGCTTGAAATTTTTTGTAAAGGGTCGAGAATTTCCATATCTAACTAAAAAATGATATTAAGGGATAAATATGGACTAAATTGTTGTAGCTATCTGCGATCCTATTAAAATTTTGATATAAATCATAGTTTTAGAAATTAAACAAATATGTAATATATGACAAAATCTTTATTTATGAACAAAACTCAATGAAATTTTCAATGCTTGTTAAATTTGTCATTTCAAATAAGAATATGCAAAAAAAAAATTGAAAAGGTCAAAGGGCATCCCGCAATTCCCAAAAATAGGATCCCAAAAATGGGATTTTTTACTTTTTTGCCCATAGGGTCCACATTTCTTTCAGGGCTGGGAAAATACTTTTGGAGTAAATAGAAAACATATTGAGGTTTCCAAAACTGCTTTCAGTTTTCTGATCCCAGCTTTGGGATTTTAGAACATGTCGCCCAAAGTTGAAGTTTTGATAAAAAATAGGTCATATTCGGAAGGACGCAGTGGCAACATTTTCAAAAAATAGGACAAGTTTTTTACGCCAAAGCGTTCTGCGTAAAGATACCTTTTAGAAAACTGTAAAATTGTTATATGTTCTTAATAAAAATTTTATTTTATTAATAAAAGAGTTAAGACACATTTTTGGAAAAAAAACGCCAAAAATCTAAAATTTTTTGAATTTTTAAATTAAAAAACGTATATTTTTGGATCTGTAAATGATATTGATCTGAAATTTTTTGTATATTATTGGAAATTTTGTTGTCTAACTAACAAGAAAAAATTGAGTCCATTTGGTCCAAAATTACGCCCGGTATTCAAAAAAAGGCGGACCAAGGTATGGTAAATTTTGTATCACTAAATTTTTAAATGCCTATAACTCGGATATTATAAGAGATAAGTAGTATGTCCAAGCATGTTTTTTCAAGATCTCGTCGAGCGCTTTCACAAAATATAAAAATCTTTGTATTTGGGTGAAAAACAAAAAAATGGCACGAGTTTAAAAATTTTACATGTCGTAGGTACCCTACTTTGAGCCGCCACAGCGCCGTCCCTGGGGCATCTGCAGGGTTCATCTTCAAAACTTAAACTCGAATACTCCTTGGCTACGCTCTTGCCAAATTTTATCCCGATCGGATTAGCCGTTTAGAAATGCCAGATTTATTTCCAAAAAATTTCCATTCTGCCCCACTGTGCGGTGTGCTCTAGACTTGGAGTACAAAGTGCTTTTGTACAAAACAGTTATAAAACCGATATGGCTATACGGCATTCAACTGTGGGGAACAGCCTCCTCATCTAATGTTGAAAAATTACAAAGAAAGCAGTCAGCACTGTTAAGGTCAATAACAGGTGCCCCGTGGTACATTCGCAATAGTAATATTCATAGGGATCTCAATGTCCCCATAATACGCGAGGAGATCAAACTCTCTTGTTTAACCTACCTGTCGAAACTAATGGATCACCCAAATCCCCTTGCCAGGGAGTTGCTGTCATTTGAGGGTCATAGACGACTGAGAAGAACGGAAACATTGGATGTTGCCAGATAATCAAATTATCGAGAACTTTTGTTGAAATTGCAGTGGCAATAACGACGTTAGTTATAGTTTAGGTTAAGATTTCAATACTTATTGTAAATTTCTATGTAAGAAAGATTCAATAAATAATAACTAAAATGAAAAAAAAAAAAAAAATATAGTAAAATATAAAATATTGTAGTTGAGAATATACATATATGAAACTTTAGACGAGTTTATTGTCCATGACGAGACCATAGAGTTTAAGGGAGAGTTTGTAGACGGGTATCTGAATTTGTTTATAATTTATAGATGAGGAGAATTTCATTTTATTGGCTCAAGGCCAATAATAACTTATTATTTGAATCCAAATTATCTGAAATCATTTTTTGTATCCGACTCAATCTCCAATTTTCCAATGTTTTACTTGCAAAAGTTGCACCCCGGGGGCATGTTACCTTTGTGAAATCTCCATCTTGGTGTATTGCAATCCCGGGGTAAAGAGGGTCTACCAGTACCTCTAGTCTGCCGGGACTATAAACTGTTGATGTCTCTTCACTCCTCGGCTAGTCCTTGGTATGATTTAACATGGGGTCTAGCCAGAGCACCACATAATGTGGTACTACGGGAGGACAGTGTCTTGGCTGGTCAGTTGGTTGAGGTACCTTCGGGTTTAAACCTAAACTCACAGGAAGGGGGTGCTTGGATAAATGATTGATACATGGTGAAATATAATTTTCATGATAAATTTCTGTTATCGCTCCTAGATTCTAGGAGCGGTACAAACTACAGAGCATGACTGTGGATTAATGAAATGTAGGATTTGAGGTGATAATGCAAAGATTGGGTATACGAGATGTTGGTTGTTCCATCAGGTACTTGTATCTGATGGATTGTTGTATTCTGAGTTGTATCTGAGGTTAGTCGGATGGATTTGACGGATGGAGTGATGGTTGGAGTGGCGGAAGAGATGTGCTGAACTGAGGTTCGGCAAAACGGAGTGTGGTGCAAGGTCGTCACTGCCCTTTTTTTAATTTATCAGCGATTTTCCTTCATGGTTGAGTATGTTGGAGTTTACTCTAAACATGCTCAACTTATCACAGTGAGTCTTTGTGGCCATTGAAATAAGTCTTGTCAATTAAAATGATCCGTGTTTCGGACTGCCAATTTGTGCACTAGATCCATATCAGTAGTGTGGTTGGACGACATATAAGGTTTTCCTTTGTCGGGGTTAGATTAAGACTGTTCATGACACCTGTCCTTCCTCAACGGGACTACTATGGCAAGATTGCTCGAGTACTTGGGCAAAGAGCACGTATACTGGACTGGAACTTACATATACGTAAATTGCCACCGGCGTGTAAGAAACACAATGGGACGGTGGTGAGTCGTTGCAAAAGCTTACTCAGTGGTTGAAAAATACCACCGTGAAATAAGGCCCTCAGGGCAGGTGTTCACGTAAAGCACTTCAAAATTATTCTAAAGCTTGCAATTCCTTAAATGGATAAAAACTCACTTGGGTAAATGAAGATTTCTTTATACAAAAACATTTAATGCAATTTATCATTTTTATCTCTGGATTTTTGTTATAAAATGTTCTTGAATTAAATTTATTTTTTTAATGTGTCTTGAATTCATTAATAATTTCATTATGAATTTTATATAATTTTTCAACAATTTTAATAATAGGTAATCAACTAATGAAAATAGCCGTAGGCCGTTTATTAAGGGAATCTTTATTAAGCGATTAAACTGAAATGTATTTAACTTTGAAGCCCCACTCGAAAGTATGAGCGACCTACTTTTTTTAGAAATGTCACTAAAACCGTCTTGTTTCATAATTTGTTATTTTTAAATGGGAACTTATTTCATTTTAAAATTTGTTTCATATGAAATAAATCCCCAAAAATGGGGTGTTATGTAATTTTAATTTAGGAAGTTATTTCATTTCGTTTGGGGTTTTTTCATTTTTAAATTGGGGAATTGTTTCATAATGAAATAAGTCCCCAAATTTGAGGACATATTTCAATTTTGTTTTGGGGAGTTATTTCATGACGCCATAAATATAATATAAAATACACATATTTAATAAAAAAAATTGTTAAAAATCTAAATGCTCTACCCCTCATATATGATCCCCTTCAAAAAATGACTTTATGAGATTTTTACGTTTAAAACAAATTAGTTATTGAACTGAGATTAATAGTAAATAGTTAAAATTTCACTAATACTGTAATCGTCTAGTGACAATGCAATATTGTGTTCGAATATTCGAAATTAAGTTCGTAAATTCGAAGTTATGTTCGAAAATTTGTTTATGCTCTTAAAATAGTCACTAAATCTTAAAAATTAAATTTTCGAAAATTCGAATTTAAGTTCGAAAAGAGAATTTAAAGTTGTGTTTTCGAAAAAATGTATGCTTTTAAAATAATCTCTGAATCATAAAAACTAAAAATAAAATTTTCGAAAATTCAAAATTAACTTCGCAAAAAATTTTAGAGTTAGTTTTATCAACTCTAAAATTTTTTGTAAACGTAGCCCGAATTGGTGAATAATTCCAAATATTCCTGAATATGTCCAAATATTCCGGAATCCACAAAAATATTATTAAAATTCAATTTGAGGCTGAGTGAGTATTATATAATAATAACAAATTTTTATTATAAAAATCAAGAAAAAAGTTTATTGAAGAAATCGATTAAAAAAGATCTGGGAAATATTTTGGTGCATTCAATACATTTCTTTCATACTGATTTTTTAAGCAAAAATTTCATGCATAATAATTATTTTCTGTCTCTGATATATATGATAACTGTTTACAAATTAATGGTTCAATAAGACTAACTCATTGTTGAAATTAATTGTTGACTATTATCTATTTTATAAGTAACAATAACATTTATTGCATTGTCATAACAGGTGAATTTTAAGAACTACAGTTTGTGCTAAGAAAAATAACAGAGCACCAGGTCGCGGTGATATTAGCTATGCATGATGCTATTAGCTATGCATTATGCAATATGCTCCTACTTGTTTTCTAAAAGAAAGACTCTATTCTTAGCCACTTATGTTTAAAAGAATAAATACCTTTGTTGAAGAAAGGCGATCCCAGTTGCCCAACAAGTTGCCGAGGATTGTCTCTGATCGACACGCTGTGTAAAATTTTCAATAACTATTTTAACTGATTGGGTTAATAAATTTAATATCTTAAATGAGTACTTTTGAAACGATTTCAGGGAACTATTTTATTTGACCTAGGTCTAAAACAAGGCTGTATATTAAGTCCAATTTTATTTTTTCTGATCGTTAAAAGGACTTTAAGGTTTGGAAGGAAGAGTAAGTATATTTATATTGATCTTAAATTATGTTTGGTTAATATGTTAATATGGATATCGACTGAAAGAATACTGTTATTCTTACGAATAAAATAGTTTTAATATGCCAATGTAATGTAATCCTTAAATATCCTTATTTCCTATAATATTTTTCCCTTTAAATCGATTTTCCAATGTAGCAAAATCCTGGTGAAAATGCTCACCATATTCTCAATAAAATCTAAGTTTAAAGAGCAAATGTTACGGTGTTTGTCCATAAATTTAATTTTTGGGAAATTTTCTTACCAATTGTGCTTGAAGTCCATGTTTTACCTTTGTATTTTTACCGTATGTTTGTATTTATTTTTTGTAAACTATCCAATAAACTTCTATAGAATTTAGAATAATTTTAAGCTTATCAATTGAAAATGAAATATCAATATTCTTCCGAAAGAAAGTATTTTTAGTATGACAAGATAAAAAATAAAATAATATCCTTAATGGGTTTTATTCTTTCATATCCAACAAAGTTTTCAACATAATTTTTCACCATTTCACAAATTATCAAATTCCATATTTTTATTATTTTAGCTAAAAATACGCTTTGAAATTTACTGATGCGATTTTTATCAATATATTATTTGGGCTAATTTAAAATATATAATAAAAATTAAAGAAATATGATGACCAAATTTTTAAGGTAATATTCCATTCCATTCTAATATCTTTATTATAAATATACTATTTGGAAAAAATTATTATTATAAAATTTCAATCATAATAAAGGATAAACATTTTAAATTATATTTTTTACATTATTTATTGAAATTTCTTTTCCAATTTCGATAAGAAATTCCAAGGATTAGACTTAAAAAACCGCTGTAACTTCTAAATTCCTAACAGCAAATATCTTTGAAATCTGTTATAATATGTATGATTTTGAATATTTTGCATTATACATAAAAAAAAACGATATAATACTCTGCTATGATTTGTTGTTTTAAAATTTTCAATATTTTAGGAACTATATAACTAAAATTGTCTTTCCTGTTAATAAAATGTATGATTATTAATATGTTGTATTTATACATTTTAAAGAACAGTAAAACGCAAACGGATCTATCTAACATTTTTAAAATTTTTCATTTAAAAGTTTGTTTCTATCAACGCGATTTATTTGTAGTCAATAAACAATTTTTTCAATAGTGAAACATCATTTGTTATGATAGTTGCCAAAGGTTTATATAAAAATGGATAAATTGGACTTTTTATTTTTGTAGATAGGGCCTTTTGTTTTTTATCAATAAAATCGATAATTATGGTCGCAGGATTTTTTGGTGTGGACATTTGCTTTGATGCAATACATTAGAATCAACAACAAAATCGATTTTTAATTTTTGGTTAGTTAGGGCCGTTTGCGTTTCAGGTGACGATATAATAGTCTGCTACGATTTCGTTTAAAAATGCTTTCAATATTTTAGGAACTATATAACTAAATTTCTCTTTTGGAATACCAACAATCTTGTTTGTAATAATTACTAGCTATACCCAGTGTGCTTTGCTACCCTAAAAGCAAAAATCCCACTTACACATGGGAGATGCCACTCAAATTATTGCAAGTTCTCCAATTTTTCCGAACGCTAATAAGTATTTTAATGTAAGCTATGAAAAATGTAAATAATTTTGTATTGCATTGAATTTAATTCATATGGGAGAGGCCAATCCCCCCATTGAAAGTCCGTCCATTTTTCTCTAAATGTTCACATGAATGTCAAAGTTCTTCATGCAAAATTGGAAGATTCTAGCTTCACAGTATCTCAGATATACAAATTTTCCTATATACAATGATGTTCCGAAAAATAGAGCCACCTCTTCTTTCGAAGTTTCTTTTTATTTAAAATCACTCCAAAAAAGAATTGAGTTGGAAAAACTAACTGAAATTTTGTATTGATCTGTTATGAATATAATTTTTGCAATAATTTATGCGTCGCAAACTGGCTCTATTTTTTGTCACACCATTTTATATAGCTTAATTTAAAATTTCATTAAAATTGCGAATAGCGACGCGTAAATTATTGCAAAAATAATGCTACTATATTCAAAACAGTTAGTTTTTCCAACTCTATTCTTTGTAGGAGAGATTTTAAGTGGTGACAAACTTTGAACGTGATGGTGGCTCTATTTCATCGAACATCACTGTAATTCATATGAGGGTTCCACGCCACACCTTGATGAAAGTCCGCTTTTTTCCCCAAAATGTTCAGATGAATATGAAAGTCCTTTTTGCAAAATTTTAGGAATCTAGTTCTATTAGTTTCTTAGATAAAATATTTTGTTTAATTCATATGGGAGGGCCGCTCCGCCAATTTATTACCCAAAATATTTACATGGATGCTAAAGTTCTTCGTGAATAATTTGAAGCTTTTAACTCTAATAGTTTCCAATATAAACGAATTTGTGTATTTAATTAATATGAGAAGTACCACGCCCCCTGCTCCTAGTCCGCCCACTTTTATCCTAACTAATCATATTGAGACTTATGTAGCTCCGACCAAATTTGAGGGCTCTAACTGTTACATTTTTCGAGATATACTGATTTGATAGTTTCATAATATGGAAGGTGCCACACCCACTATAGTCATTCCGCCCATTTTGTCCAAAAATATTCTTATGGATGTCAAAGTTGTCCGTGCAAAATTTGAGGACTCTAATTGTACCAGTTTCCAAGATATATGACTTTTAATAGTTATTTAATAATTAGGCGTGGCACCTCGCCTACTTGAAATTTTAAAATAAAAAGTAGCCTATAGTTCCTTCCAGATATACAGGAAGGTACTTTTAAAATTTCAAGAAAATCGGTCCAGCCGTTTAGCCGTCTATAAACTTCAAACAAACAAACCCACAAACAAATAAACACACACTCATTTTTTTATATATATATATATGTATATGAATACAATTTTACAGTCTCTTTATAAAATAAGTACAATAACCCAAACATTTTTCAAAAAATATAATAATAATTTTTTGAACGTTTTCGTTAGAATATCGTATAACGGAACTAATTTATTCATACCGCAAAAATGTGCATTAGTAGAACAAATAGCCTTGCCAAATTATTCGATAATTGCACCAATAATTCCCGACTTACGACAAAAATCATTTTGGTCTTGGAATTTTTCTTAAAATACTTAAGTAAACTATTTTGTCACATTTCAAGTGCTTTGAGACATTGAAGCCTCCGGAATTTTCATTATTTTATATCTAGGATTATATACTTACGTTTCATCAGTTTTTGAATTGCATTTAAGATACCGGGAGAAACATGAATGAATTGTATAACTGAATGATCCATACTCAATCCATAAAAGGGTTTGAAATCGGTTTAAATTGATGCAGCATTCGAAACAACGCAAAACTTCCTCACACTCTTCCCAAATATTTTGCATGCTATAAATAAGTAAACGTATTAAATTAGCCTCTGTGTTAAAAAAAATTAAAACAAATAAATATGTATACAGAAAAAATATCGTAGGTAATTCAACAGATTTCTTTATTCAAATCTATAGTATAGAAATTTTATTCATAGAAATGAATTTCCTTCAAATTAAATTATTTATTTTTGTTAAAATATAATCTGTTGGATTGAACAAATTTCATTAAATTAAGATCCAAAATTTTATTAAAACAATGATAAAAAAGCAATTCTTCAAATTTTCATGAAAATGAGGCAAAATATTCAGCAATCAATCTCGCATACATGATATAAATTTCAAAGACAAATAATATTTTTCGCAATTTTATAAAAAAAAAAAATCTGAATGCAAAACTGTATATCTTTTAAAAAATTGCTTTGAATTCTGGATAAGTGCATAATTTTCTGTTGCAAAATAAGTTATCTTACTAATTTGGACAGACTGAACACAAATCCGTCAAAATATTTAAAATCGGCCAAATGGTTTTCGAGTTTAATTTTATTGTCATGTTTAAACATACATACATACATACATACATACATACATACATACATACATACATACATACATACATACATACATACATACATACATACATACATACATACATACATACATACATACATACATACATACATACATACATACATACATACATACATACATACATACATACATACATACATACATACATACATACATACATACATACATACATACATACATACATACATACATACATACATACATACATACATACATACATACAAACATACATACATAAAGTGCTCATGCTATATTCTTTCAGCGAAAAATCTGTTAAATGATTATTCAATATGGATTTTTTAAATTTAATTAGTTTATATACAATGCTACTAAAATGACAATAAAACAAAATAATTCCATCCAAATGTTTCTGTATAACATACCAATTAAAGTAAATTCACTTTTTTGTCGGACAAAATAAAGTGTAAATTTTATATATCATTATTAAAATTTCTTGTATATCAAAATTTTTTATTTATTTTGATTCTGATTTGTATATCTGGATCTACTTAAGCCATTTTTGTAATTATTTTACCATTATTATTCGCAATCACTATCCGTTCCCCTTGCTTTCCCCCATACGATTATTTTCAAAAGAAATCCGTTTTTGTTCGCTATTTTAGAGGGAATTTTTTGATCAATTGTGGCCAAAAATTTATTTATTGGATTTAGGGAGATGCTCTGAGCAGGTCGTTCCAATTTTTCAGTGTTTTTTTCTTACAATGGTGTTTTTAACATTTGTCGTGTGTTTGAAGTCATGAATCTGTTGAGGCATTAAGTCTCCCAAACCCATTTTTACGGCATTTATTTCAAAATTTTTATTAAATACGCTCGTGAATTGCTCATTTGTTATTGTTTACTCCATTTTCAGTAAGAATCTCGCTCCTAAAGTTGAATAATGTACCAATACCGATAGCCCTCCACCATAATGTTTAAAACCTGGGGTATTGTTTTTAAGATTTTGTATATTGAAGGGCTTAACTTACAATCATTGTCGACATTTTAAAATTTTCGGTACAAATTGGGACTCATCTGACCAACTACGTAAATTTGAGCTAAAAAATAGAATATTAAACACTAATACTTTTAAATACGTTGGTAAAAGGTTGTAGGTATGAGTCAGTTAACTCTTCGTTTGTGTCCAATTTGTAACTTTAGGTGTGGGAAACCTAGGGAAAATTTATTCAAAAAGCTCCAGAGAACACTATGTGAGCATATTACAATCAAATCTTAAGATCAGTGCCTTTGAAATGGACTTGTGCAACTTTATATCTCGGCAAGATTACAAGCTTAAGCACTTGATAAAGTTAAAAAATAACATTACTGTAGGAAAAAATTGTACCACAATTGATCAAAAAATTCCGATGAAATAGTAATCAAAAACGGATTTCTTTTAAAAATTATCATATGGGGAAAGTCAGGGGAAGGGAAGGCGATTGCGAATAATAATGGAGAACAAAATGGCTTAAGTAGATCCAAATATTAAAATCAGAACCAAAATAGATAAAAAATTTTGATATACAAGAAATATAAATTTTACACTTTATTTTGACCGACAAAAAAGTGAATTTACTTTAATTTTAGATGTTATACAGAAAAATTTTAAGTACAATAATTTAGTTTTATTGTTATTTTTGTAGCATTGTATATTAACTAAATGATTTTGAAAAATTTTCATTATTCAATAATCATTTAACCGATTTTTCGATGAAAGAATATAGCATGAGTACTTTTGCACTTTATTTTGTCCGATAGTGTATATCGTCACCTGAAACGCAAACGGCCCTAACTAACCAAAAATTCAAAATCGATTTTAATGTTGATTCTAATGTATTGCATCAAAACAAATGTCCACACCAAAAATTGGACTCTTCTAACAAAAATTATCGATTTTATTAACCAAAAACAAAAGGCCCTATCTACAAAAACATTTCAATATTAAAGGTAAAAAGTGCAATTTATCGATTTTTATATACGCCATTGTCAACTATCATAACAAATGGTAGGTTTCACTATTAAACAATTTGTTTATTTACTACAAATAAATCGCGTTGATTGAAACAAACTTTTCAATATAAATAGTTTTTTGCTTCTCCTGTAAAATTTTAAAAATGTTAGATAGGGCCGTTTGCGTTTTAGGTGACGATATGTAACAACGTATAACCTTTGAGACACGAAATAGAAAAGGAGTTCTACATGAATTGCTCTCTTTAGAACTCTGTTCCTGGAGAGTTTCAGAGGAAATAAAATTTTCACACCACAAATACTTGGTATTTGAATTATTTATATCGAGTTCTGAATCTCCAAAGAATTTTAGGAATCCTAGGAAAATAAATAGGGCTGTCCTTAGTAGAAACTTATCCATCAGTTAATGATGTTATAAAAAATACTGAGGACATTGAAGATATCACAAAAAAGCTTTTAAAGCATCTTGTCCATACGGTATGCATAGGAACAAAAAGAACTGGAAAAACTGAGAAAAAGGGCTACAAAAGAATTATGTACTGCAAGAAAATATTATAAGGATAGTAAATGGTAATCACATAGAAATGCCAGGAATATAAAAAGCACATTAGCAAATCTAAGAGACAATATTTTACAGATAAATTAAATGAAATTGATACCATAAAGGACATCTCCAGATTAAGAAAATTTATGTCCAAACAGAATACCGTCCGGGCAATATTAAAAGGTATAATGATACTTGGACAACATCTGCATTTGGAACTTTAGAGACCCTTTTCCTAACACATTTTCCTGGGTGCAAAGTGAATTCAGAGGATGTAATGTTACCAACAATACATTCTGAGTCCTTGAACTCGTATCTTGATACCAATTTTATAATGGAGGAAAAAAAAGCTTAATTTCATGTTTCTAGGTTCAATATTATAGAAAATTCAAAAAGTACCTTTTGTACAACGAAAAAGTATCAAAAAGTCCTAGGAAACTTTTTTTGGGAAACTTTTGATTTTGCATGAGAGAGAAAGAGAAAGAATATCATTCATCTCTCTCGCGGTACGGAGTTTCTCGTACACGGAAACTTGTTTTGTTATTCTTCTCATTCAAACAACAACAAATCAATGCAATTAATACGTAGTTTCTGAAACAAAAGTTTCTATGTGTGGACATTAAGGAAACTTCAAAAGAAAATTAAGAAAAAGTTTCTTAACAAAAGTTTCCTAGTGTGGACCAGGTCTAGCTTCAATGTTATAGAAAATTCAAAAAGTGCCTTTTGTAGAACGAGAAAGTACCAAAAAGTCCCCTTTTATAGGTTCTCACTTAATCTGAGCTCGCTCTACATATGTACATATGTTTCATGTTTCTAACCAATAACAACCCACTGCTTCATTCGTAATTATTGTTCTTTCTTTGCTTCGTTTTTATACACAAGCTAGTACAATAACACAATTTACCATATGGTTATTAGAGGTGCACAAAAATATCAATTTTGCTCAAATGGCTTTTATTTTGTTCATTAGTGTCTAAAACTAACTGGTATTCAATTTTATCGAAATCGGATAACGGGAACCCGTGCCGGAAATCGATTAAAATAGTGAAATGGTAAATGGTATTCCTTTTTTAATTTCTTCAAAAATTGTGCCTTTAAAATTATAGTTTCTTAAAATGTTGATCAAATTTTATCTTCTAACCTCTAACTACCCATCGCGAAGGGTAGTCATCTTGACGCGATGCGAAGACTTAAGTGTGTTGACCCATGCAGGCCGTACTGGATAGGGTCACCCATACCAGAGGGGCTCATGGCGAGCACTTACTAAGAACTACCCCCCCCCCCCCAAAACCTGGTAGCGTCTGTTTCTCCCCTATGGGGCGGCTACCAGATCTCTTGGGTCTGCCGGGTGTTTTTCCCTTTTCGTGGCTGAGAGGGCACTCGGTAGCACCGGTCCGTTCTTTTTGATCCTATTGGATCTGTCCATCTGAACGTCCGTCAAATCCACCAGCGTCTGTTTTTCCCACATTGGGCGGCTTGGTGGTCTGCCTTCTCCATGTGGTGAGGCAGCCTCCAAAACTTGGCAGTAAGTAAAAAATGCAAACCCTTTTTATATGTCAAATGTCCGATAAAAAGTTGTGCCCCATGTATCCGGTCGGGGGCCTTACAATCTCCGGAGACCTTATTCCCGCGGCGGCGATTTCAGGTCGGGGTGAATCGAATGCTACTAAGATCCGGGCTAGTTTGGCGGCAACACCGGGCCAGACTAATCCGCGAGTTACCGGCAATCAATCACTGGCAGGAAAGGAGGAGGGGAAACCCAAATCCAACGAATGCCTAAAGAAAGCACCCCCTAAAAAGGGTTGCACTAACAAAGGTGGCGAAGTACCTCTGTCTTCTACCCCAAGTACTTCAAAGGCTGCCCAGGCCCTTACCGATGAAAATTCGGCCAATTCCCCTGTCTTGGGTACTGCTAAGGCAGTCAACCCTGTGCCAGTTGTGAGCAATGGTACTGCGAACCAGATTTCGGGTACCATAGCAACACCTCCCCCCGCCAGTGAAGGATCTGCGAACTTGATTTCGGGTTCCTCAGCTGTGCCTCCAGCCCAACCGGGAGATAGTAAACCCACAAGGCACGTAACACCTGCTAGAAGGGCCTTCATTAAACGGCGCGCCGCAGAGAAAATTATCGACCGGTTAGGTAAAGAACCTGCCGAGTCCCTGTCTTCCGATGACTTGTCATCCCTAAACTGGGCTAAGTCCGTCTTGGCTGACCAACAAACTCTCCCCCTCACGTCGAAAGACGCGCCTAAACGGCAACGTTCGGAGGACGAGACACAAGGTCAGTCGCAACAGCCCGAGACCAAGAAATTGAAGCAGCATAGGACGTTTGATAGGTCCTTCAGTGAGGTTGCCAAGGGTCACCTCGTTAGAGCTATCATCGACCGTGCAGATTCAGATTGCTCTATATCCCACTCAAACTGGGATATTGTGCGTAGAAAGCTGATGGGAGTGTTCTGGCGAGTTCTTAAGGAGAACCCAGGTCCCCCCCCTCAGTGTGATGATGTTGGCTGGTACCGTGGTCAGGTAAAGCTAATGGCCTGCTCAAATGAGCGATCTGCTAGCTACTTAAGCTGGCGATAGCTCTTTTGGATGGCCTGTGGGATGGAGCGATGCTGGATGTGGTCTCTGTTGACGAGATACCACGCCGGCCTAGGTCCACTGCCCTGGTTCCCGACGAGCCAGCGAAACCAGAGGAGATATTGGAGTTACTGAAGATTGGAAACCCTGAAATCCCCACACATGACTGGAAGGTAGTCAGGGTATCCGAATCTGAAGGACACTCCAGAAGGATCACCGTCGTTATGAACAAGGAGTCCTTGGCGCCGCTTCGGGAGAGACGAGGAAAGGTCTACTACGGCTTTGAGTCGATCTTTCTCCGTGTCTACCGAGGTGACGACAAGGACCAGGGATGGATAATGAGATTTTGTTTCAGTATCAAAAAATATTTCAGAGGGTACTTTTTTGGATTTTAGAGTACTAAAATATTTTTTTTGCTGAAAGTTGTTAATTTTTTAAATACACCTTCACATATTTAGACATTTTTAAATAATTAACAACAAATTATATACCGTAGGGTGATCGATTATTCGACATTTTCCAAAAACCGGTTTTCGAGTAGTTCGAATAGTTGACATTTGAAAAAAACCGGTTGATATTTTTCAAATTCAGAGAAAACTGTTTTTTATTATACATAAAAACCTCTAGTTTAATTTGAAAAAAAATTATGACCCGAACTGATTTTTTAAAATAAACATTATTTCTTTAATGTAAAAAATTGGGAAGAATCATAATCCTAGATTATTCTAAAGTCCCTGTTTAGTAAATTTTCATAGGCATTCCAACACTGCTATAATATTTCAGCGACAAATTAATTATAGTAATTGGAATATAATCTTAAGATTGATAAAATTTTATCCAACAGTTATTCCAATCAATTTTACAAATAAATTTTTTTAATTAATTAGGAAAATCAAAAAAGTTTAACCAAAAGTGCTTTAGAAAAATATACTCTAGTTTCTTGACTCGAATATTTTAAAATTTAGACAGGCTGTATTATTATTTATTTCAAAATTTAATTGAAGTAATCTTTGAATACAAAGCAAATAAAAGTATTCGAAACCGGCTTTTAAAAAGTTAAAAAACCGGGTTATTCGATATTCGAAAAAATCAACATTTAGAAAAAACCGACACTGGTAAATAGTTAAACTGAAAAATTTTATTGATAATAGAATGAAACCATAAAGTGTTATATACCATTGTAAAGCTAATGAAATTACGCGTATGCGAAAAATTACGACATTTGTAATCATTTTGGTGTTGTATACAAATTTGTGTATGTCATTGAAATCGTCTCCCAAGGACCTTTCATATGAACCAAAATTTGGATATGGTTTATTTGTCAAAAATGTGAAAAAATAACATAAAAACCCTAAAAAGGACCTTTTTATCCTTTGATCCAGCTCACCAAATATTGACGTCAGGACAAAAATTTTGAGAAATGGAATCTTAGAATGAACTAAATTTTCATTTTCGGTGGGAACATCAGCAATTTCCATTTTGGGGCCACCCTAATATACATATGTGTTATTAAATTAAAATTCGATGTACATAGGTGTTCATTTGTTAAAAAATCAATAGTCATATCAAATTCTACACATGAGACCATACATAAGACCATCCATGACATGAAACAATAATTTGTTTTAAAGTCCAAATAATTTTCACCAAAAATTTCTCTTATTATCTATGGTTGAATTCTTAATTTCAAAACATATCGTTTTATATTAGATAGAAATTGAGTCCTTCGAGCTTCTATCATTGGGAAATATTTAGTTTTAAAGTCAAATATTTTTTCAAAATTGAAATTTTTGGTAATTTTTTCATATAATATTAACAATGGAATTTAATTAGATTAATATTCATATAATGTCAATCAAGATAAAAATTCGAAATGAGCTGCATTGGTTATTTGCAAAACATACTTCTAAAAAGTGGCTTTTAAAACTAGATTTCAAAACATTCTTAGAATTTCAAATTTGAACTTTTAAAGATACTTTGACCCCATTTTCTCATTGTCTGATTATGTTTTATCATAACGATAAATTGACATTTTACATACAAAAATTATTTTAACCGGCAGTATATCCACCTGGTAAACGATAACCGGAGGATGAGATATTGGCCTGAGAGTATCAAATAAGACTCGGGAGTATCACGGTACTTTTGAACATCAAATAGTATCAAAAAAAGTACCATCGTACCAAATTTGCCATCCCTGACAAGGACAAAACTGTTCACAATGACGAGGATCCGGCTCCGGAAGAGATGTCGTGCGACGAGGCTGCCAGTTCAATCGCCGAGGAGGACTCGACAACCAATTCACAACTGGTTGGTGAGTTTTTCGAGGGGGTTGAAGAGACAGTCGACGGCTGCGAAACGGTTGACGAGGACGACCTCCTGAAATCCGATCAAGAGGACGCCAACGTCACCGTTTTACGCGTCTCGAAGAAGAAGAAGAATGGTGAAGGTCACACAAATTAACCTTCACCATTCCAAAGCAGCTTCGGCTGCCCTGCTCCTCCGGTTGGCAGAGAGAGGGGAGGAGCTCATACTGGTCCAAGAGCCCTGGATCCACCGTGAAAGGGTTTGCGGACTTAGTATCAAAGGCTATAAGCTTTTATACATGAATGGTATAGGTAGGATTAGATCATGTATACTTGCCAAAAGCGATCTAAAGGTCTTCATCCTCTCTGATTACAGCGATGAAGACACTGTTGTAGCGGCCTGGGAGACAAGCTCTGGTACCATACTAGTGGTCTCCTGTTACATGGCCCATGACCACTGCGAACCACCGCCAAACAAAAAGGTTCGCGATATTGTAAATAGGGCGAACAATGAAAAGTTGCCGATCATAATTGGGGCTGACGCCAATGCACATCATGAGATATGGGGCAGCTCGGATATCAACGCAAGGGGTGAGTCAATTTTCAACTTTATTCTTTGCAATGGTATTGATGTAGTTAATACTGGTTCAGAACCTACCTTTGTGGTGTCGAACAGAAGGGAGGTTTTAGACATTACGCTAGTTAGTTCTAGGCATTTTAACATGATCAGGGAATGGAGGGTGATCACATGTATATTGACTTTATAATAGAGGTCAGGGAAACGAAGGCTATGCCTATTCGAAATAGGAAAAGAACGGATTGGACAAGACAACATGAGATCCTATCCAACCTTCTCCAGCAACCACCGTACATACAAAATCGGACGGATATTGAGAATGCGACTAACGTACTTACAAATGCGTTCGACAGAGCAATCTCGGAATCTTGCAGACCAAAGGTCTGTAAAGGTAAGAGTAAACCACCATGGTGGTCCTCGGAAATAGCAGACACTCGCAAAGCGTGTCGCAGATTGTTTAATGAGGCCAAACGAGTATAAAGCCTCAGTGAACAGGTTCAAAAACCTGGTCAGGAATGCAAAACGCAAGTCTTGGTTATCCTTCTGTAGCGGCGTGGAGGGATCTTCTGAGACGAGCCGCTTGCGGAAAATACTGTCTACATCGACGGTTGTTCCTAGCTACATCCAAAAGGACTGTGGCTCATGGACAACTTGCGGTAAGGAGACTCTAGAAGTCCTCCTTGACGCCCATTTTCCTGGTAACTCTCCTCTCACGGGGGAGCTCTCCAATGAACTCTCTGATACGCGCATGGAGGCAAACAATCTCATTAATGAGGATAAGCTGAAATGGGCCCTCGAGAGCTTTGACCCGTATAAATCACCGGGTCCTGATGGAATAATACCTGCTGATCTCCAGCACAATGAGGATGTCATAATCCCCTGGCTGACTAGAATCTACTCGGCCTGTCTTGAATGGTCCTACATTCCTGAATCTTGGACCAGATGCACGGTGGTCTTTATCCCCAAAGGGGGGAAGGCCTCTCATACTAAACCGAAAGATTTCAGGCCAATCAGTCTGTCATCCTTTCTCTTGAAAACCTTGGAAAGGATTATCGATCTGCACATTAGAAGTACGATCGATTCTGACCGTTTATCTGCATCTCAACATGCCTATATGAAAGGTAGATCTGTTGAAACTGCACTTCACTCACTCGTAGGCTTTGTTGAAAAATCCCTCGAGCACAAGGAATATGCATTAGTGGCCTTCCTTGATATTGAAGGGGCCTTTAATAATGTACTACCAGAATCAATTTTATTGGAACTGGCTAGGCTGGGTGTTACCCAGCCGATCTCCCAATTTATTAGTAGACTTTTGACTAATCGAGTCATAATTTCTACCATGGGAAATGCCACTGTTTACAGGATGGCGAAACGCGGCACTCCACAAGGAGGAGTCTTATCACCTCTTCTTTGGAACATTGCCATTAACTCACTACTCATGGAACTCGATTCCATGAAGTGCAAGACTATTGCATATGCGGATGACGTGGCGGTCGCTGTCTCTGGCAAACATCTAACCACCATCTCACAATGCCTGCAACAATCACTGAGCCGACTGAGTCGATGGAGCTAGAACAGTGGTCTCAGTGTCAATCCTGGGAAGACCGAACTTGTTCTATTCTCGAACAGATACAAGATTCCCTCCTTTCCTCTTCCTCGCCTGAATGGGGTAGAGCTTAAACTCTCCGACAGTGCAAAATACTTAGGTATCATTCTCGATTCTAAGCTACTATGGAATCTAAACATCAAAGCGAGAGCCTCTAAGGCATCTATCGCGTTGTACGCATGTAGGAAGGCCATTGGTAAGAACTGGGGAATTAGTCCCAAGACTGCAAAATGGATCTTCGACATGGTTATAAAGCCTATTCTGATGTATGGAGCGCATGTCTGGTGGAAAGCTTTGGAAAAATCCACCTACTGCAATCATACTGAAGGAATAATGGTTCTAAGTCCACTACAGGTGTGGGTGGTGGCTTCTTTATTCCCTGCTTAAATAAAGCGGTATGTTTTAAGCTGAACGATAACTGCAGCGTCCTACAGGCTGAAATCTCAGCTATAAAAAGAGCGGTTAACTGGATGAGGTACTATAGGATATACAATGTTAATATCCGAATTTGTACTGACAGTAAACCTGCTATAAAGTCTCTAACTGGTGTCTACACGACATCCAGACTGGTTCGCGAATGTCGGGTGTCTCTTGACGAGATGGCGAACCATTCGTGCCTGGAACTATTCTGGGTACCGGGTCATTCTAACATTCCCGGAAACAGAAAAGCGGAGGAACTAGCAAAAACTGGCTCCCGCCTTCATACAGGGGACACTGACACACTAGTCGGTGTTCCGCTTTCATGCTGTAAGGTTTTTATTCAGCATGAACTCTATGGGTCTGCTCAGACCAGATGATCATCACTGACCTATTGCTCTACATCAAGAATGACCTAGCCTCTCTATGATGAGCGAAGGTCTTTCTGTCTGATGGGGCTTCCAAGGATGAGACTACGCAAACTGGTAGCCATCCTAACAGGGCACTGTACTTTAGGTGCGCATGCAAGAAGACTAAATCTTCCATACAATGATTATTGCAGGAGCTGTCAAAGTGAGGAAGAAGAGGAAACTGTAGAACACTTTCTCTGCCTCTGCCCTGCCCTATCTAATATCAGGACTGAGTTTCTAGGCAGTCCAATATTGCATGAACTTGCGGCTTTATCTAATATAGACATATATAAGATTGAATCGTTCATTCGTGCCTCTGGCTGGTTTAACACCATGTTAATCACGGACATGTAATGTCCCATAGGTTGGTCTTCTCTTGGCAGGATCCGCTATAGGGTACCACAACGGGACCATTAGGACCCAAGTGAGTCGGTCAAATGGCCGACTGCCTCAATAACCTAACCTAACCTAACCTATTGGTTATGTGTGTTGTTGTTATTGTTTGTTTCTAAATTTTTCTTGAGATTTTTAGAGGTTGTCTTGGATTGTTGCTCATATCTCAGTTATTTATGGACCGATTTTGCTGATTCTTCTCGAAAGAATCTCTGACAGAATTATTGAAGATTCGGATCTCGCAGATATCTGGGGTCTTCTAAAAACTGATTCCAACAGACGGACAGCCAGTAGGACATGGTTAAATCGACTCTGCTATCTATTTCTAAGGATCCAGAATATATTTATATTAGAGTGGGTCGATCTCTATGGACAAAAACAAAAGTTGTGTCAGTCACCCCCTAGGATTAAAAATATGTTAATAATATTTCCAAAAATATAAAAATTATTTTTTTTACACGACTAGATTTTTTTATTAGACGTAACATTCTATGCCCGACTTCTGATATCTCGGATCCTTCCACAAAATCTGAAATTGTTGCTATACAAGAATAAAGAGCATTTAATTATATGAAATATAGGCTTTTGAAATGTTCACTTTTATGCATAAACGGCTATTTTATAGATATTTAAAAATGTTCAAATATTCATTATCAACCGTTCTCATAACATACAATTAATTTGCCAGAAAAAAAGTCGAAAACATTTTTTTGAAAATGAATTATAAAACAGAAATCCTTTTTATTTTTCCCGTTACAAACCCTTTTAGATCCCACTTTCTATCAAAAAAGAGGAAAGTTAATTATATCCTACAGCACACTAGTGGTTTAGCTATGTTCATCCGACTTCAAACAAATCAAACTTCAATGAAACTACAAGTCGAAATTATCCAGATAATTCGATACAAATAGGCTCATATGTTTCATTTTTCCGAAGCACGAAGTTGTTTGACAATGGATTAAATCGGTCCATTATTACCCTAACCCTCATGCACTTACTCCCCGAATAGGGCTTTGGAGCTCTTAATTATGGCTTCAAGGTGGTTAATTCGCTCTTCAACACTATCATTATGATGAAATTCTGCATATCTAACTATTGTATGAACATAAATCCATTCACCAAATTTTGATAGGATCGGTCCATAATTGATCCTAGTTAAATAGTATATGGAAAATAAGACAAAATTCAATATAAATGCTGTATTAAAGAATAAATCACATTTTAGATATGCTCATATCTGGTATCATATGGTCGGCCTTTCCCGACTATTCCTTTTTTAGTAGTTTTAATTATTTCAAGAACTTCTTTAAAAATATGTAACTATGTAAAATAATGGTTAATTTATTATAAAATAAATTTATCACATTTTAGAAAAATTAGTATAATCATTTTTCAGAATTGATAAAAAAAAACAAGAAACACAAGTAGTTGTATGGAAAAAAACATAAAAAACTTTTTTTTAAAACTTAGCATAACACTTTAATTTTTCATCGATTTTTATAAAATAAAATGTTTAGTTAATAGAATTAAATGCTAAATAAAATTATCTTTCTTTTGTTAAGATAGGGGTTAGGATGCAATTTTTGTATTGTAAATTAATTTGAAAAAAATAGTTTTCGATCATATTCCTAGCAAATTAATTGTTTGTAGTTAGAACCTGTAAAACAGCTCCTTATGCATAAAAGTGAGCATTTCTAAAGGTAATATTTCATATACCCAGCAAAAATAAAACGAAGTACTTCCAAAAGAATAACATTTATCACCACTTTAAAAGTAGCACTAAGTGAATTATTTAACCTTCTGAGGAAGTGATTTTTAAAGACTTCCGAAGATGCGAAAATAATTATATTTTTTTAAAGCTGAAGATATTTTTTTGTTCTTAGATTCTTGGGAGATAAACAATTTTACTTTTGGGCTTCTGTTTTATTAAATGTGTCTATTACTCTCATTAATGTTAATATTGTTTAAGTTAAATTAGTTGTATTCTATAATAATACAATTTCACTTCCGAATAATTTCCAAAAAAATAGCATAAAAATTACTTCTTGAGAATGACTTCAGAAGTAGTGAATTTGGAATCAAATAAGAAGGACATCCATCCTATGACAAGCCTGTGTTAAAATCATCACTTCTTCAGCTCTTTTTCAGTACTTCCATGGAGTAAATTCTACTTCTTTTTCGCTTCTTTGGAAGTTCTTTTTTTGCTGGGTAATTAAATGTATAGCCACAATTTTAGATTTTTGGGAACGATCCAAAATTTTAGAAGTCACGCATAGAATATGACGTCGAATTAAAAAATTGTCTAAGAGTGAAATATAGCTACAGTCAAGCCATAAATATTGATATATGATATGTTACGGTCGGACTTAAAATGGCGGCGTAACATATAAAAAACAAAAAGGTCGATATTTCTAGGCGTGGCAAAAAATATTTTATTATGATATGTTATTAACATATCATTAATCGTAGGAGGCTCAACTTTTTTTTAGACCCACCCTAATGTATATAATTTATAAGGTCGGAAAAATTATATTATAGTAATTACAAACGGAATGACAAACTTATATAAATTTTCTTTTTAATTTAGAGGGTTCAAAAATATGATGAAATTTTTTAATAGCACATCAACGATATTTTGTGTGAGCATTGTCCGACTTCTTAGAAGTACAATTATCTTCTCGTGAATAATTTATAGCAAAAGCCGTCAAAGTTATAGCGGTTTAAAGTTAAAAAAATCACAAAATCATGTTTTTTCCTGAAACTCAAAAATATAAACAACGATATAACCCACAACGAAGGACCAAAAATACAAACGAAATTAAACCAAATATTTGTGGATAAAGTTTTTTACGCTCTTCAAAATTTTCTTTTTTATAAAACTAACTACACATTTTTTATAGATTATTTAACATAGTGAATTAATATGTACATTAATTTAGATTAAAAATTGTAAGGATTTTAATTTATTTATACATATATTCGAATGTATTTTTTAAATTGCCTTAAATCCTAAATGGTTATATTTTTCGAACGGCTTATAGATTTTTCTGTAGAAGTCATTAGTAGCAACCTAAAAGTATATAATTTCTACCTAATATTTTCAAATGTATTACATATTTACAAATGTATAAAAATAATATTCTTATGGGTTTAAAATAAATTAAAAAATGTAGTTTTAACCAAAAAGTGGTAGAATTTTTTTAATTTTTATAGTATAGAATACAAGGTACTAAAAAAATTAAAAAAAGTAAGAGTGCTATATTCGGCTATGCCGAATCTATTATACCCACCATCAAACCGTATGCCGTAAAAGGAATGCTCTCCTATAAATATCAGGGTGCTATTACTCATCAAATTTACTGAACAGGAATTTTTTTAATTTTTATAGTATAGAATACAAGGTACTAAAAAAATTTAAAAAAAAGTAAGAGTGCTATATTCGGCTATGCCGAATCTATTATACCCACCATCAAACCGTATGCCGTAAAAGGAATGCTCTCCTATAAATATCAGGGTGCTATTACTCATCAAATTTACTGAACAGGACCTTATATGAGAGGTAGGGTGATTTATTGACTGTTTTCAAAAAATTTTTCATAATTTTTTAGCCCGATTTTGGTTCATATAAAACATGTTTACATCGAATATTAGTTCCCAACACTTTCAACATTAAATTCGGAAGGAAAATTTACGTTCCTATAAAAGTTTTTTAGGTTTTGGCTCGTAAGAAACTTACTTATGTCAAATTTCATCTATACACTCGTACTTTTAAGCCAGTAATGAGCGTTAAAGTAATTATTTGGAGGGGACAGGGTCATTTATGCACCGATCCACATAAAATAAGCTAGAGAGGATTTTGATAGTAAGAGACTTACTTATGTCAAATTTCATTGCTTAACTCGTATATTTCATCGGTATAGTCGTATTTTTAAGACAGTAATGAGCATCAAAGTAGCGGTAGGGTCAATTATGGACCGATCCACATAAAATTTGGTAAAGAGGTTTTGGCTCGTTAGAGACTTACTTATGTCAAATTTTAAGCCAGTAAGGAACATTAAAGTAATTTTTTGAAGGGGACCTTATATGAGGGGTAGGGTCAATTATGGACCGATCCACATAAATTTTAGAGGTTTTGCTTAAATTTAATTTAATAAACGCTCGCACATGGACTAATAAAAAAATAAAACAACCATAATTTTGGTTACATTTGTTTACAACCATATATATTTCCACCAAAATGTATTAATGGAATTATTATAATGAAATTATATAAGTTGTCAAATGAGAGTACAGTTTTGAAATTAATGAAAAAAGCATTTTTCATTTTTTATACCCAAATTGATTTTGTCATTCCGTTTGTAACACATCAAAATATTGGTCATAGACCCATAAAAGTATATATATTCCGGGTCCTTATTAAATTCTAAGACAATCTAGCCATGTCCGTCCGTCAGTCTGTTGAAATCACGATAGGGACCACACGAGAGGAGCTAGACAGTTGAAATTTTGCATAAATATTCTCTATTGCTAAGGTTTGAAAATGGGCAATATCGGTCCACTTTTTCGGACAGCCCCCATACAAGTGGACCTCCAAAAAATAGCTTTAACGGTCATAACTGCTTTAGAAGTACGAGTATAGCGATGAAAACTCATTACTGGCCTAAAAATGCGAGTATAGCGAACGAACCAAAACTTCTCAACCAATTTTTTTAGGATCGGCTCATAAATGACCCTACCCCCATATAAGGTCCCCTTCAGAAAATTTCTTTAACACTCATTACTGGCCTAAAAATTCGAGTTCCCCTTCTGAAAATGACTTTAACGCTCATTACTGGCTAAAAAATACGAATATAGCAATAAAATTTTACAGAATTAAGTTCCACGCGAACCAAAATTTCTTTACCAACTTTTATGTGGATAGGTCCATAATTGACCCTATTCCCCCTATTGAGTCCACTTCAGGAAATGGCTTTAACGCTCATTGCTGCCTTAAAAATATGAGTAAAGCGATGAAATGCGACACACGTAAATTTCTTACGAGCCAAAACCTCTGTACCAATTTTTTTTGGATCGGCCTAAAAATGATCCTTCCCCCATACAAGGTCCCCCTCTACAAATGACTGTAATGCTCATTACTGGCTTAAAAATATTAATGTAGTGACGAAATTTGACACATATGGACATAAGGTCCATAATTTACCCTGCCGCCCATACAATGTCCGCTTCGAAAAATTACTTTAACGCTCATTATTGGTTAAAAAATACGACTATAGCAATGAAATGTGATACAAGCAAAGTATATTAATAAAGTAGCGACATCTCTTGTTGTACAACAACATCTACAACAACCACATGTATTTTGTTTTTGGAATAATTTAAGATTGTGTCAAAATAAAATTTCCTTGAACAACAATGTGAACAAAACATAAATAAAAAAATATTACTTTTAAGTTAAAAATATTAACGATTTAATTATATTATTATATATTATACAATTTATTACACTTTTAAACTTCTTTAAAACCACTTTTAATTCACTTTTTCAACTTTTCACAAATTTTAACAAATAGCAAAGCACAATTTAAAAATGGCGACGTAAACAATGTTAACAATTTTCAAAACAAACTTTGACAACTTGCTTCATTTATCTAGTTTAAAAAAAATAGTCAGCTGTTCAAGTGATGCTACTTTATTAATTTACTTTGGATACAAGTATGTAAGTTCCTCGCGAGCCAAAATCTCTATACCAAATTGAATGTGCATCGGTCCATAATTGACCCTACCACCCATATAAGGTCCACTTGAGAAAATTACTTAAACGATCATTACTGCCTTAAAAATATGAGTTATGAAATACGGTTATAAAATTCGCTCCGAATTTCATGCGGAATGTGTCGGTAATTCACCCTACCCCCCATATAAGCCCCTTTATAAAATTACATTACCGCTAATTACTGGCATAAAAATGCGAGTACAGTGATGATATTCCATTTACACAAGTTTTATATGAACCAAAATCGGTCTACAAAAAGTTATTATTTATACTTAGGAACATAATTCTTCATTCCGAATTTAGTGAGGACTGATCTATAACTGACCCTAGCCCCTATAAAAGGTTCCCTTCAGGAAAGAGTTACTTTATTAATTTACTTTGGATACAAGTATGTAAGTTCCTCGCGAGCCAAAATCTCTATACCAAATTGAATGTGCATCGGTCCATAATTGACCCTACCACCCATATAAGGTCCACTTGAGAAAATTACTTAAACGATCATTACTGCCTTAAAAATATGAGTTATGAAATACGGTTATAAAATTCGCTCCGAATTTCATGCGGAATGTGTCGGTAATTCACCCTACCCCCCCACAGTGGGGCAGAATGGAAATTTTTTGGAAATAAATCTGGCATTTCTAAACGGCTGATCCGATCGGGATAAAATTTGGCGTGAGCGTAGCCAAGGAGTATTCGAGTTTAAGTTTTGAAGATGAACCCTGCAGATGCCCCAGGGACGGCGCTGTGGCGGCTCAAAGTAGGGTACCTACGACATGTAAAATTTTTAAACTCGTGCCATTTTTTTGTTTTTCACCCAAATACAAAGATTTTTATATTTTGTGAAAGCGCTCGACGAGATCTTGAAAAAACATGCTTGGACATACTACTTATCTCTTATAATATCCGAGTTATAGGCATTTAAAAATTTAGTGATACAAAATTTACCATACCTTGGTCCGCCTTTTTTTGAATACCGGGCGTAATTTTGGACCAAATGGACTCAATTTTTTCTTGTTAGTTAGACAACAAAATTTCCAATAATATACAAAAAATTTCAGATCAATATCGTTTACAGATCCAAAAATATACGTTTTTTAATTTAAAAATTCAAAAAATTTTAGATTTTTGGCGTTTTTTTGCCAAAAATGTGTCTTAACTCTTTTATTAATAAAATACAATTTTTATTAAAAACATATAACAATTTTATAGTTTTCTAAAAGGTATCTTTACGCAGAACGCTTTGGCGTAAAAAACTTGCCCTATTTTTTGAAAATGTTGCCACTGCGTCCTTCCGAATATGACCTATTTTTTATCAAAACTTCAACTTTGGGCGACATGTTCTAAAATCCCAAAGCTGGGATCAGAAAACTGAAAGCAGTTTTGGAAACCTCAATATGTTTTCTATTTACTCCAAAAGTATTTTCCCAGCCCTGAAAGAAATGTGGACCCTATGGGCAAAAAAGTAAAAAATCCCATTTTTGGGATTTTCATTCCTATTTTTGGGAATTGCGGGATGCCTTTTGACCTTTTCAATTTTTTTTTTGCATATTCTTATTTGAAATGACAAATTTAACAAGCGTTGAAAATTTCATTGAGTTTTGTTCATAAATAAAGATTTTGTCATATATTACATATTTGTTTAATTTCTAAAACTATGATTTATATCAAAATTTTAATAGGATCGCAGATAGCTACAACAATTTAGTCCATATTTATCCCTTAATATCATTTTTTAGTTAGATATGGAAATTCTCGACCCTTTACAAAAAATTTCAAGCCAATATCTCAATTACATTCAAAAATATGTTCATTTAAACCTGTGTCCTTTAATTTCATCTTTTTCATATTTTAGTATTAAGTATGACAGCACATATTTAAATCTTATATTTACCTATTTTCTATTTGTTTGCTTATCCTTATAATTGAAAGGTCCTATTATGCTTAAATTTTCAAAAATTTATAACTATTTTTTACCTAAATTTTTTCGACAGATCATTTCGTTCTGTTTCGTTTATGATCATATAGGTAAAAATATACAGGTAATGATAATTTCGATTCATTCACTAATAAGAAATATCAATGACTGAATTACAGGTTATAGTAATATAGTCCTAAATGTTAATAGGTAGACAATTCGTAATTTTTTACTTTGGAATACCTGTATCGGAAATGACAAGAATTGGTATATAAGTAAACTTCTCAGATTTTAAGTACCATATTTAATAAATCTACAATGAAGATTACATTAAAGTACGAAGAGTTGTGTTCCGTTTTATGGAGTATATCTTCAAAAGGGCCAGAAAGAATTGAAGACATTTCAAATTATATAAAAACTACATATAGTAGAAAAGTAGACAAAACAGGCATATCAAAAATTGAAAACTTTTTAAAACTTTTTGATGTAAAAAGTAAGTCTGTGGATGGAAATCAAAAGAAATTTCGATTAAAATTTTGTAGTTGGATGGAAACTACTACGGAAATCTCAACTTACAACACATCAACAGGAGCGCCTTGCAAGTCATACGAAGACTTATGTTCAAGGTAAAAAAAAAGAGGGTCACACAAAAACTTTTTTCAATCTCAAATGAGGAAATTGCTGATACATTTAACGAAATGCTGAAAAAGGAAAACCAACATATGGATGTCGTACATATTGCAACTATTCTTCCTAATGCATCACCAAAACGACTTAAGCGAATTGTGGAAAGTATACCAACTCCAACATCATAATCAAATTTTACTGAAGAGGAAGCAATAGCGCTTATGTTGGAACTGGGTCTCAGTCGAAATAAGTACCAAATATTAAGGAAAGCTCTGCATGAAAAAGGACACAATATATTACCATCATACAAGGCGATCCAGGAAAAAAAAAACAAACTATCCTACTAAATCAACAAAAAATAATGAAGAATTGAAAGAACTGAGAGCTGCGGAAAAAAGCAGAATCCATGAAGAATTTAAAGTTCAGATGGGATTAAACATCGACAAACCACTTTCAAGTTGCGGTAGTACAAATGACGGTAATACGTCGAGAAGGTTTTTTCGTGATTTTGAAATTACTTCAAAAATAACTGGAATCGACAAGGAGTTGCTTCGAAGAGTTAAAACTATTTTAATGGCACTGAATAGTAAACATAAAATTAATGAAAATCGATTTGGGGAATACACATCTGAAATTTCTAAATTACTTGTATCTCTGTATCCATGGAGGGAACTAACACCAACAGTACACAAAGTATTGTGTCATGGTCAAATAATAATTGAATCGAATATTCTTCCACTTGGAGAGTTAACAGAAGAAGCCCAGGAAGCGAGGAATTGAGATTTTAAGCATGTTCAACTATTCAGCTCAAGAAAATGCTCCAGGCAATCACAGAATGAAGATATTTTTAATAGTTTATTTCTATCTTCTGATCCTGTTCTTTCAACTATGCGAAAAAGATGGATTTGTTATGAAACTCTATCATCTCAAAACAAGGAAGATTTAAAGGACTTATATTACCTTCTGGATATGTATACCGATATGACAGATTATTTTATAGAAAATAAGTAGTGTTAGGAATTAACTATATAAGTAGGTTGTAAGAATTAATTGTATTATGTTTAAGATAAACAGTTCAAATAAAAAAAGCTATTATACTAACTGATGATATTGTGTTTTATATTTCGGTGGGCGGGAAAGGTAATTTGTGTGGGGTGATTTAGGTGTTGTTGTGTGTGGCTCATAATAAAATTATAATTTTTTTTATTTTATATACAATATTATAATAAAATAATTAACTAAATAATTTTTAAAAATTGTCCAAATATTTTATTCAACACCAAATGTATGTTCTGTCATACTTAATACTAAAATATGAAAAAGACGAAATTAAAGGACACAGGTTTAAATGAACATATTTTTGAATGTAATTGAGATATTGGCTTGAAATTTTTTGTAAAGGGTCGAGAATTTCCATATCTAACTAAAAAATGATATTAAGGGATAAATATGGACTAAATTGTTGTAGCTATCTGCGATCCTATAAAAATTTTGATATAAATCATAGTTTTAGAAATTAAACAAATATGTAATATATGACAAAATCTTTATTTATGAACAAAACTCAATGAAATTTTCAACGCTTGTTAAATTTGTCATTTCAAATAAGAATATGCAAAAAAAAAATTGAAAAGGTCAAAGGGCATCCCGCAATTCCCAAAAATAGGATCCCAAAAATGGGATTTTTTACTTTTTTGCCCATAGGGTCCACATTTCTTTCAGGGCTGGGAAAATACTTTTGGAGTAAATAGAAAACATATTGAGGTTTCCAAAACTGCTTTCAGTTTTCTGATCCCAGCTTTGGGATTTTAGAACATGTCGCCCAAAGTTGATGTTTTGATAAAAGATAGGTCATATTCGGAAGGACGCAGTGGCAACATTTTCAAAAAATAGGACAAGTTTTTTACGCCAAAGCGTTCTGCGTAAAGATACCTTTTAGAAAACTATAAAATTGTTATATGTTCTTAATAAAAATTTTATTTTATTAATAAAAGAGTTAAGACACATTTTTGGCAAAAAAACGCCAAAAATCTAAAATTTTTTGAATTTTTAAATTAAAAAACGTATATTTTTGGATCTGTAAACGATATTGATCTGAAATTTTTTGTATATTATTGGAAATTTTGTTGTCTAACTAACAAGAAAAAATTGAGTCCATTTGGTCCAAAATTACGCCCGGTATTCAAAAAAAGGCGGACCAAGGTATGGTAAATTTTGTATCACTAAATTTTTATATGCCTATAACTCGGATATTATAAGAGATAAGTAGTATGTCCAAGCATGTTTTTTCAAGATCTCGTCGAGCGCTTTCACAAAATATAAAAATCTTTGTATTTGGGTGAAAAACAAAAAAATGGCACGAGTTTAAAAATTTTACATGTCGTAGGTACCCTACTTTGAGCCGCCACAGCTCCGTCCCTGGGGCATCTGCAGGGTTCATCTTCAAAACTTAAACTCGAATACTCCTTGGCTACGCTCACACCAAATTTTATCCCGATCGGATCAGCCGTTTAGAAATGCCAGATTTATTTCCAAAAAATTTCCATTCTGCCCCACTGTGCCCCCATATAAGCCCCTTTATAAAATTACATTACCGCTAATTACTGGCATAAAAATGCGAGTACAGTGATGATATTCCATTTACACAAGTTTTATATGAACCAAAATCGGTCTACAAAAAGTTATTATTTATACTTAGGAACATAATTCTTCATTCCGAATTTAGTGAGGACTGATCTATAACTGACCCTAGCCCCTATAAAAGGTTCCCTTCAGGAAAGAGTTTTGGTAGTTAAAATACGAGTTTTCCTTATTTAAAATACGAGTTTTGCGCTGAAATTTGGCATAAATAAGTTCTATACAAACGAAATCTATTTACAAAATATTATGAGTATCGGATCATAATTGACGCATATAAAGGTCCTCTTCAGAAAATTACTCATACGCTCACGGTTTAAAAATTTATCTAAAATATTTGGGTTTTAAAAATTAATATTTTGTTAGTTCAAAAGAGCTCGGTCCATAATTGATATGGCTTATTCCAAATATCACCCTGATGTTTATAGGGGAGCATTCCTTTTACGGCATACGGTTTGATGGTGGGTATATGAGATTCGGCACAGCCGAATATAACACTCTTACTTGTTAAATTTTAAATGGTCATAAAGTTGAGTTGAGATATAATAAGCAATTTTGGACATACATGTGTTTTGGTAAATTATACCGAAATATATCAAATCTTTTACTTATTTTAAAAGATTAACAAAATACGAGGCAATTCTTCATATTAACTCAAGGTCTTAATGATTATGAGTTTTATCGGAAATTACTTTTTTGTTAAATTTTGTAAACCGTGAACATATGTACATACGGTTATGACTTTTTTTGGCGGCAAAATACCATAACACTGCCTTATATCCCATACTGTCCTGATAATATCGGGCTATTTTTTAAGTCAATTTCGTCAAACAGCTTCCCGCACCGACAGCAATTTCTAAAATGCTTTCATTCGTTATTTTTCAAAAATTATTTTAAAAATTTTCATATAAAAGTATATTATTTTCTATAATATGCAATATTATCGCGATTTGTTAAAATTTCCATAACAAGGATTTAAAGACCAATGTTTTCTTTAAGAAATGTTGGCAAAAACATTTATTTTTCTCATATAGAAAAAGTAAAATTTATACAAAACTTCATCGCATTTGGTGCGGGAACTTTTTTCATGATCGCGAAAAAATAATATCATATTCCTTAACATCTTTTCACGCCCTACAAACTCATGCTATTGTAATTTTGGTATTTGCAAAAATCATAACCCTAACGTAAATATATGGGCAGTAGGGTCAATATGGACCGACTGTCGTAAAATTTGATAAAAAGGTTTCGGTTCGTGCAATATTTATTCGTTTCGAATTTCAACGCTTTACTCGTATTTTTAATGAGCGTTAAGGTAATTGTCAGAGACATATCAGAAACTCACTTATGTGAAATTTCATCGCTATACTCGTATTTTTAAGCCAGTAATGAGCTTTTAAGTAATTTTCTGAAGGGGACCTTATATGGGGGGTAGGTTCAATTATGGACCGATCCTCAAAAAATTTTACAGGGAGATTTTTTCTCATATGGAACTTACTTATGTCGAATTTCATCGTTATACTCGAATTTTTAAAACAGATATGTCCGTTAAAGCTGTTTTTCGGGAGTCCACTTGTATGGGGGCTATCCGAAAATGTGGACCAATATCGATTTCAATAACAAGCAAACCTTACCTATAGAGAATATTTGTGGAAAATTTCAACTCACTATCTCATTCCGTTCGGACTCTATCGTGTTTTCAACAGAGTGACAGATGGACGGACATAGCTTGATCGTCTTAGAATTTAATCAAATATTTTTCTATTTTCAAATTAATTTTTATTAAATTTTTATTAATTTTTCTCATTTTATAATAATTATTTGGAAATATTTATTTTAATAATTAGGCCCGATAGCGGCCTAGGTGTATTTCTTCGGATTTGATGTACTATATATCCTCCTATCAACCTAACCTAACCTATTTTAATAATTATTTCATGATATTTTTAGTCTTGGACTTCAAACAAGAATTGGTTTTTGTCTCTGTATTAACTTTTTACTAAAATAGAAAAATTTAACGAAAAAAATCTGCATAGTTTCTTCATATTTACCATTTTTCAGTATTTAGGTAAATTTTTTTTGGTTTTGTGTAATTTCTTCACAAATTGTACCATTAAAATTATATATTCTTAACATATAATGAATTTCGCCCAATTGCTATACTTCCATATTTATCCAAAGTCATGGAGCGTTTAATGCATAATCAAATTAACAATTTCTTGCAACATAACAATATTCTTACACCACGTCAATCTGGATTTCAACCAAATCATAGTTGCTTAACTGCTTTGACTGATGTACCTGAGTTCTTAAGATTGAAACTGGATAATGATAAGGTCGCATTCTTAATCCTGTTGGATCATTTTAAATGTATTTGTAACTACTTCATTTATTCAGTGCTTTTATGTAAGATTTATTCTTTGTACTGAATTTTACGAAATAAAAACAATAAATAAATAACATTTCAACCAAATCTTTCTAATAAGGTATAAAATAATAACATCGAGCGAAATATATTGGCCCTACACCCACCCTGAAGTATACCAATCGGCTGAGAATAACTATAAGTGAGTCGATTAAGTTATGCCTGTCAGTCTGTCTGTACTATCAAAATTTATACGGATAGGATTTTTTGACCCCATATAACACCTCTTTCAGAAAATAATTTGTTTTTGGTAACAAATTGTTAAAATATATCGGAATTAAGGACAAATGCTTTATTATTAGAAAAATAATCGACATTTTTAACATACTCACTGGTGTAGGGTATCATATGGTCGGCCATGCCCAACTATACATTCTTGATTGCTTTTTTGTGTAGATAATTTTGTTTACATCATTTCTGCATGTAAAATAGTCTGGCAACTTTCTGTGTGACCAAACGTCAATTTTAGTTCGGTGACAGATTATAGAAATAAATATCAATATTTAATATATAAACAACTTAAAAAAACCTAAATATATTATTTTTGTACGCGAAATTGTACTCTTCTTAAAAGTTTTAAAGAATGACTGGCAAAACTCGCAAAAGCTTAAACAATAAAAATAAAGTTATATGTAAACAATGTAAGACTGAAATACTGGAAAGTGATGAGGCTCTGGAATGTGATATTTGCAAAAAAACATTACGTGCGCTCTGCAGTAAAGTTGATAAAAAACAATATGAAAACCTTATTAAAATCCATCACTGGAATATGAGTATCATTTTGTGCGCCAAGAGAAAATGTATGTGCAAACGACATAGCAGAAATAAAAACAAAACTTAATCAGCTCATGTCGTCGCAGTCTTATCTTATTTTGAAAGGTGTAAAGCAAAATAACAAACAAATCAAAACATTAAAAAACAGAATGTTGAGCTTAAAGAAGAAGTGAAGAACTTAAAATCTACTGTCAAATTCTTAAATAACACCAGAGTTCAAAATGACTGCATTATTAATGGAATCGAAGTTGATGATAAAATGACAGCCGTGTATGTTGTTTTGAATATAGCTTCAAAAGCAGGCGTCAATATTCAAGAAGATGATGTAGATGAAACCTATTTTTTGAATTGAAATAAACAAAATAGAAAAACAAACAAAATAATAGAAAATCTATTGTTGTGAAATTTACAAACAAGCTAACTAAACAAAAACATATGCGTGAGAAATCCAAATTAAAGGAAATAAATGAATTGAAAAATGTTTTTATAAATGATTTTCTTTGCAAAGAAACATTACAACTGTTAAACTATGGAAAATCGTTAAAGGAAGTGGGATTCAAATTTATTTATGCTAAAAATGGAAATAGTTTTGCTAAGAAAAATGAAAAGTCTAGGCAATTAATTTTGAAAACCATGGTTGACGTCGATGAATTGTTGAGTAAAACGGTTGGGTGTGGAGCTAACCGTAAAATATTGATGTTGATGATGATGATGATGATGTTGACGATGATGATGACCTTCAATTTGAATCTCCTAATTAAATGTTTAAGTATTCTTTTTGTATAAATTTTACTTTTTTTTAACTAAGTTATTATTATGAATACTAGATATTTTTATAATTTTGAAACATTTAATGTATACTTAAGTGAATATAATTCGAAATCATTTAATATTTCTTCTATTAATGTAAGAAGTATTTCATCAATTGACAAATTTAAAAGATTTAAATCTGAAATAGCTAAATTATCCATACTTCCTGAGATTATTGCGGTACAGGAAACGTGGTTCGAAGAAAAACTTGTTGATCTGTACACCATTAATGGATATAATGCAGTGCATTGTTGTAGAGGTGACAATTATGGTGGAACAACTATGTATATTTCCCAACAAATGAATTATACTGTTCTTGTTGCCAAAAGTCAAAATTTTTTGGAATTAATCTGTATATCACTGCCAAATTTTAAAATAAATAATAAACCCTTGATACTTACTTCGCTTTATCGATCGCAAAAATGTACAATGGAACTCTTTTCGGAAATTTTACAACATTTACTTGATGGTGTTAAAAATTCTCCAAGCATATTTGTTGGAGATTTTAATTATAATCTATTTTGCACAGACAAGTATACCCAATCGTAAATTTCGTTATATATATAATCGTTATATTCTGATCATCTAATAACTAGACCAGAAAGTATTGATTGTGTTTTCAGTAATTGTTCAGATCTAATTTCTGTTAATTCCATTCAAAACAAATTATCTGATCACAATGTAATACTATGTGGAATAAAAACTACCTCTAACTATCATGAATGTACAACAGATAAAGTATGTTGGGTAGATTATGGAAAATTTGGTTCGTACTTGGACAGGAATCTTAATATTTCAGATGAAAGCACTTCCTCGGAACAATGTGAGCAACTTGTAAAAACTCTTTCTTTAGCAGCAATACTATGTTCGAAAAGAACAACTAAAGTAGTAAATTTTCGTCATAAAATATGTCCTTGGATGTCGGAAGAGTTAATATCGTTAATAAAATTAAAAAATAGATTGTTAAAAACACGAAGAAAAAATAAAAATGATAAGTATATATGTGAACGTCTGAAACGATTAACCCTAGTTATAAAAAAATTTAATTAAAAGTTCATGAACAGCTATTATACTTATAATCTGAAGAAATACAGTGGCGATTTTAGGAAAACCTGGCAGTTTTTTAATAATACAATTAGAAAGAAAGATAAATCAATTAAAGACATCATATCTATAAATAATGAAGTTATAACTTCAACTGATGACAAAGTTTTAGCGTTTAATTCATTTATCCACAATTCTTTACAAAATATACGAAGTGTTATTCAACAAGATATTAATGATAATATTTACTTTTTTAATACATTAGTTCCTGCAACAAAAAAAAATCTAAAATTGAATTTATTTTATACACGTTAAATATTAATAAAAGTCCAGGTTACGATAATATTACTCCCAAAATGTTATTAATACGAAAAACGCGTGTTTCAGAATGTATTGTAAAAATATTCAATAAAATGATAAATGATGCCAAATACCCAGATATTTTGAAAAAACACAAAATCATTCCAATACCTAAACTGCAAGGAACCAACAAAATTGAAAATTTTCGTCCAATTTCTATTCTTCCAACTATTGACAAAATATTTGAAAAATTAATGTATGACCAGTTAACAAATTATCTAGATGAAAAAAAAAATACTGTACGATCGTCAATTTGGATTTAGGAAAGGTAGTGGATCGGGGGAAGCGGTCATTAATGTTATCGACTATGTTTGTAGCGGTATCGGTGTATTTTTTGACTTATCCAAAGCTTTCGATTTGGTGGATCACGAAATACTTATTAAAAAGCTAAATTATGTTGGTTTTTCAAAAAAATCTCTCGATCTATTTGAAGATTATCTAAAAAATAGAAAACAATTCATGCAGTTAGACAATTACAGAAGTAATGAACTGGACGTAGTGTGCGGAGTTCCACAAGGCAGTGTACTTGGTCCATTATTATTAAACATTTTTATTAATGACATAAAAAACTTGGAATTTAATGGCCAATTATTTATGTTTGCAGACGATATATGTCTTTTGTATAATTATGATCATGAGGAAGTACTTAAAATAAATATTGAACATGATTCTTCAATATTATCAGAATTTTTAGGGTTAAATAAATTAATATTGAATTCCAAAAAAAAAAAAAAAAAAACAAATTCGTCAGATTTAAACACCATTTATCCAGAAATTATGAACTTATGAGTGTCCATATAGACGGTCAACTAATTAAAGAATCAGAAAGTGTAAAATATCTTGGCATAGTACTAAATCACAATCTTTCCTGGGAAAACCACATTTATAATATAAAATCAAAAGTTTCAACGGGCATTGGAATTCTATATAAGTACAAGAACAAATTAAATGTTCATACAAAAATGTTAATCTATCAATCACTAATTCATTCACATTGTACTTATCTTCCAGTAATTTATGGTTATAAAATGAATGCAGCACTGAGATCATTGCAATCATCACAAAACAAAGCATTAAAAATTGTTTTCAACCTACCCTTGCGTTTTGGTACAATCCAGTTGTTCATTCATTTCTGCAAGGAATGAAAATGCAAAGATTACTAAAAAAACTTTTTGTAATTTATTTGGAACATAAAAAGTTTTTAAAAATCCATTTTATAAAGAGTATAAAAAACAAACAAAATATTATGACAAAAAAATAAATAAAACTTACAATGAAAAAAGATATTTAGGAACATAGATATATAATTAAATATGGAAATAATAGGTTATTATTTTCTGTTTTTTCTTTTGTTCGACCAGCTTATTTACCGCCAATTCCCTGATCTTTTTCAATACTTTAATGTCAGCTTTGGACAGCCCATTAGACAGCTTTGTTAAAAATTTCGACAGCTTCTTTGGCTTTAATGTTGTTTTCAGGCGCTTCAATAATACAGTCGCCATCATCGTCGGACTCTTCAATTAAATCATTTTCATCAAATGGCGTGACGCAATCACAAGTATTATTGATCCAATCTCTAATGTTTACAGCAGTAAATACTTCCTGAGGGCACAATGTCTGTAGAAGATCTGCAGCAGTATTTTCTAAAGATCTATCCTCTGATTGCCACTCTTCTTTTAAAACGCTCAAAGGAACATTAAATTCAGGATCGTCTTCATCATTTACCATATTCAAAATATTTTTCCAACAGTTAGATAAAGTTTCTTTACCAACTCGGTTCCAGGATGCCTCTAGAATAGAAACTCCTTCTTTAAGTGTGATTTTTTCATCGATTCAAGCAAATCCCCCTCTCTTGCAATAATTGTTGCCAGAAGACTGTTCCTATAATGAAGTTTGGTGATTCTAATTGCATTTTGATCCATTGGCTGGATCAGAGCCCTTACATTTGGAGGCATGAACATAGCTTCTATGGAACCATCCTCGGATTTAAGGTCGGATTCTGGTGGATGGGATGGGGCAATATCTATTATGAGTAAAGCTTTTACTGGTAATCCTTTCTTCTTTAAAAAATCTGTCACCTTAATGAAAAATAAAACAGTAAGAATCCCAATTGAACTATTTTTACATGTTTACTTACCTCTGGCACAAAACAGTTGTGAAACCATTCTTTAAAAATGGAAGAAGTCATCCAAGCAGACTTTGAATTTCTGTAGTTTACTGGACAGATCAAATTTTTAAAACTGCGATTATTTTTCGATTTTCCTATTACTAAAAGTTTTATTTAGACCCTGACGCATTTGCACAGCATAAAAATGTTATCCTTTGTTTTTCCAATTTTGCACTTGGAGCGCTTTTCTCCAATGACGTTACATATGTCTTTTGTGGGAGAAGTTTCCAATATAGACCAGACTCATCGGCATTATACAACTGATCATTGGATGAACCCAAATCTTCTATATTTGCTTTCAATTTAATTTTAAAAGGATTTACGAACTGAGATTGCACAGAAAGTTTTTCACCGCTTATCTGAAGGAGCCGAATTCCGTATCTCTGTTTAAATTTTTGTAGCCACCTATCGCTAGCATTGAAGTCATTTCCGTTTTCACTTATATTTTTGTGAATTTGTTTGGCTTTCTCTTTCAACATCAACCCACTTACAGGGAGGTTTTTATTCCGCATGCAAATAAACCACTTATAGAGCGATTTTTCCATTTTTGAAAGCTCTGAAGATCGTAATGTTTTGCGTTTTCCGGGCCCATAAAACGTATTGTTCACACATTTCAAAACATTGTCTTTTTTACTTTTTATTGAACATATCGTTGATTTTGCAACTTTATACTTTTTACTTAACACTGTAACACTCGATCCTTTTTTTAATATTCCAAAATTTCGCATTTTTCATTTAAGGATAAAAACTTTCGACTGTTTTTAGACATCACTAATTTTAAAAATAAATTCACGAACCTACCGCAACAAGTTACATAAAGCTACAAGCATTAAATACCTTTAAAATAATGGCATGCTATGGTATTTATTAATTCGGGGATTCCCAACATTAAAAATAAATGCTTCTACAAATTAAAAAGTCCCCAAAAATTATAAAAAAAAATGTTCACTATTTCGAGCCATTAAACTTTGTATTCGAGTATTCGCGTTTAAGTTTTGAAAATGAACCCTGCAGATGCCCCAGGGACGGCGCTGTGGCGGCTCAAAGTAGGGTACCTACGACATGTAAAATTTTTAAACTCGTGCCATTTTTTGGTTTTTCACCCAAAGATTTTTATATGTTCTTAAATCCCAAAGCTGGGATCAGAAAACTGAAAGCAGTTTTGGAAACCTCAATATGTTTTCTATTTACTCCAAAAGTATTTTCCCAGTCCTGAAAGAAATGTGGACCCTATGGGCAAAAAAGTAAAAAATCCCATTTTTTGGATTTTCATTCCTATTTTTGCGAATTGCGGGATGCCCTTTGACCTTTTCAATTTTTTTTTGCATTTTCTTATTTGAAATGACAAATTTAACAAGCGTTGAAAATTTCATTGAGTTTTGTTCATAAATAAAGATTTCGTCATATATTACATATTTGTTTAATTTCTAAAACTATGATTTATATCAAAATTTTAATAGGGTCGCAGATAGCTACAACAATTTAGTCCATATTTATCCCTTAATATCTTTTTTAGTTAGATATGGAAATTCTCGATTCTTTTAGTATTAAATATGACAGAACATATTTAAATATCGTACCTGTATCGGAAATGACAAGAATTGGTATATAAGTAAACTTCTCAGATTTTAAGTACCATATTTAATAAATCTACAATGAAGATTACATTAAAGTACGAAGAGTTGTGTTCCGTTTTATGGAGTGTATCTTCAAAAGGGCCAGGAAGAATTGAAGACATTTCAAAACTTTTTGATGTAAAAAGTAAGTCTGTGGATGGAAATCAAAAGAAATTTCGATTAAAATTTTGTAGTTGGATGGAAACTACTATGGAAATCTCAACTTACAACACATCAACAGGAGCGCCTTGCAAGTCATACGAAGACTTATGTTCAAGGTCAAAAAAAAGGGGGTCACACAAAAACTTTTTTCAATCTCAAATGAGAAAATTGCTGATACATTTAACGAAATGCTGAAAAAGGAAAACCAACCTATGGATGCCGTACATATTGCAACTATTCTTCCTAATGCATCACCAAAACGACTTAAGCGAATTGTGGAAAGTATACCAACTCCAACATCACAATCAAATTTTACTGAAGAGGAAGCAATAGCGCTTATGTTGGAACTGGGTCTCAGTCGAAATAAGTACCAAATATTAAGGAAAGCTCTGCATGAAAAAGGACACAATATATTACCATCATACAAGGCGATCCAGGAAAAATATCAGCTAAGCTTGCCATAACAGAAACTTCTTCCTTCTGGAGATGCTCAATATGTAATGAGAAAAAGTCGCAATTCTCAAATATAAACAAAAGCAGAAGTATTAATGAAGAAGTCCTGTCTTTCGGAATTTCACCACTTCATGCCAGAATACGATTTTTGGATTACTTTTTACACATAGCATACGACCTCAAATATAGAAGTGTGCCAGAGAATCTTACTAAATCAACAAAAAATAATGAAGAATTGAAAGAACTGAGAGCTGCGGAAAAAAGCAGAATCCAAGAAGAATTTAAAGTTCAGATGGAATTAATCATCGACAAACCACTTCCAAGGTGCGGTAGTACAAATGACGGTAATACGGCGAGAAGGTTTTTTCGTGATTTTGAAATTTCTTCAAAAATAACTGGAATCGACAAGGAGTTGCTTCGAAGAGTTAACACTATTTTAATGGCACTGAATAGTAAACATAAAATTAATGGAAATCGATTTGGGAAATATACATCTGAAATATCTAAGTTACTTGTATCTCTGTATCCATGGAGGGAATTAACACCAACAGTACACAAAGTATTGTGTCATGGTCAAATAATAATTGAATCGAATATTCTTCCACTTGGAGAGTTAACAGAAGAAGCCCAGGAAGCGAGGAATCGAGATTTTAAGCATGTTCAACTATTCAGCTCAAGAAAATGCTCCAGGCAATCACAGAATGAAGATATTTTTAATAGTTTACTTCTATCTTCTGATCCTGTTCTTTCAACTATGCGAAAAAGATGGATTTGTTATGAAACTCTATCATCTCAAAACAAGGAATATTTAAAGGACTTATATTACCTTCTGGATATGTATACCGATATGACAGATTATTTTATAGAAAATAAGTAGTGTTAGGAATTAACTATATAAGTAGGTTGTAAGAATTAATTGTATTATGTTTAAGATAAACAGTTCAAATAAAAAAAGCTATTATACTAACTGATGATATTGTATTAAATTGTGTTTTATATTTCGGTGGGCGGGAAAGGTGGTTTGTGTGGGGTGATTTAGGTGTTGTTGTGCGTGGCTCATAATAAAATTATAATTTTTTTATTGTATATACAATGTTATAGTCTTTAATAAAATAGGTTAGGTTAGGTTAGGTTGATAGGAGGATGTATACTACATCAAATCCGAAGAAATACACCTAGGCCACTTTCGGGCCTGTTGTGCGCTCCAATTCAAGAAAAAAAAAAAAAAATTGTTCACTGAATGTATTATTTTTCCATGTTCAGAAACTCAGTTTCCTGGACGTAATTCCTAAGAATCTTCCAATCGGTGTTGGTTAAGAATGTTATTTCCGGAATAACATCACTTCCAAGATACTTGGATCTAACTTCGACGAATGCCTGACAATGGCAAAGAAAGTGCTCCAGAGTTTCACTGTCCTCTCCACATGCTCTACATTCGTCTGAATCCGCACGTTCAATTTTGTATAGATGTGCTCGTAATCCTGTGTGTCCACTGAGAATACGTACCATCATACTAACCTCAGACTTGCTCATTTTGAGAAGATTTCTCGTCTTGCTCTCATCAGGGTCACCCCATAGAATCTTTGTGGTTCTACCCACCGTTTCATTATTCCAAGAGGCCTTATGTGATTCTCTCATCCATATTTTTAATTCAGCTTTTGTTGCGTCGAATGGTTTTGCGTTTGTCAGGTTAACTACATCGAGCTTCCTTCCCTTTTAAGCTATTACATTCGCCCTTTCGTTGCCGACTACTCCCGAGTGGCCTGGTACCCATATGATGTGAACCTTACCTCTGGGAGAGTATTCAGTTAAAGCTTTCTTACAATCCAATACGGTCTTAGATTTAATTCTATTCGCACAAATTGCCTTCTGGCTGTCGGTAAATATATTAAGCCCTGTGGGCGCCATATTTATTCTAATCCAATTTACACATTTCGTTATTGCTCGTACTTCTGCCTGGAAGCTTGTGTTATGATTAGGTAAACGGTGGTAAATTTCTGTTTCTGGGTCTTCAATAAAGAACCCAAGGCCCACTTTGTCCCCTAATTTAGAGCCATCCGTGTAGCAACGGATTCCTACTGGTATTTGCTCTAATGTTCCGCTTGACCAAGACATTCTATCTGGGATTAGCGTTTCAAAGTTTCCGACATATTCAGTGTCTGGTATGCGATCAGGCACGTCCGATGAATGTGTATAACCTTCCAATGTGTACAGTATACATTGATGACGTGTCCTATAACCGTTTTTGGCCAGTTCGCCTAAAGTAAAGAGCCGTTCGGCTGTAAGCGCCGCCTCATATCTTATATATGTTTCAATGGGTGGAATATCTAGCAACGTTTCCAGAGCCTTGGTTGAAGTAGTACACATGGCACCACTTATACCCAAGCAGCATGTACGCTGAACTCCCTGTAGTAGTTTGATATCACACTTTTTGTCCAAAGCAGTCCACCAGATTATTGAAGCATAAGCTAGAATTGGTCTAATTCACTTTTATAAAGCCAATTTGTCATAGTAGGACTAAGACCCCATTTCATGCCTATGGTTCTCCTACATATCGCCCAGCACCGATGTGCCTTGTTGATCCTATCCTCTATGTGGTGTCTCCATTTTAATTTCCGGTCAAGTATTACACCTAAGTACTTAACTTTGTCCGTCACCGGTATCTTCTTGCCCAGGAAGCAAGGTTCAGTATATGTAGAAATTTTTGTCTTTCTTGTGAAAAGACAGATTTCCGTCTTCGCTGGGTTAACATTGAGGCCTCTCGGTTAAGCCCAGCTCAAGGCCGTATTCAGAGCCTCCTCAGCTCTTCTACACAAGTAATTTGGATCCTTTCCCTTTAAAAGTATTACGACATCGTCTGCATAGCAGACAGGTCTAAGTCCTTTCTCGGTTAGGGTCCTTAGGAGGCTATTAATCGTGGTAACCCAGAGTAAAGGTGACAAAATGCCACCCTGTGGTATACCGCGAAATACCTTTTTCCTGATAGTTATATCGTACATCTCGCAGCTTATCCATCTGTTCCTTAGCATGTAGTTGATCCAGTTACGGAGCACCCGGTCAACATAAAACTGGTCTAGGGATTGGATAAGTGTATCAGTGTGCACGTTATTGAAAGCGCCTTCGATGTCAATGCATACCGCCAGTGTATACAGTTTGCTATCGAAAGATTCACCTATGTAGTGGACAACTTCATTTAAAGCGGTTTCCACCGATCGTCCCTTTACATAAGCATGCTGCTTATATTTAAGGTCTTTGTATGGTATGCTGCTTTTAACCATGCTATCGACTATCCGTTCCAAGGTTTTAAGTAGGAAGGACGTAAGACTTATCGGTCGATAGGACTTAGGTGTCGCATAGCTAGGTTTCCCTGGTTTGGGTATAAATATTACCCTTGCATCCTCCTATTTAACTGGGGTATATGTCAATTTTAAGCATGCAGTGAATATCTGTGGCAGATGTACGGAAACCAGTCCCGCCTCCATCTGCAAAAGTGCCGGGAAAATTCCATCCGGCCCTGCAGCTTTATAGGGAGCAAAGCTCTTGATTGCCCCTTTAACCATATCAGTTGTAATAACTATTTCCGTGTTACCCTCCCCTTCCTCCAATATCGGTTCATCTATGTTATTCGATATACCGGGTGGGAAATGAGAATCCATTAGGAGTTTCATTGTCTCCTCCATATCCTCAAGCCTCCTGTCCGTGTCATCGATCATAGATTCCGGTTGGACATGAGTTTTGGATAGGAATTTTTTATCTTCGATACGTCATTTACGCTATCTACCTGTTCACAGAAAAGTTTCCAGGAGTCTCGTTTGGCTTTGCGAAGAGTCTTCCCAAGGTTCGGATCTCCCCAGTTACCCAGGGTTTTTCCTGGGCAGATCTCCGCTCTCGCAGAGGGCAGCTGTCCTCGAACGATTCAATCAGGGCACTTGTGAACGTTTCCACTTTGGCATCTATATCCTCTTTATTTCAACATTGAAAAGTGTCCTGACTTAAACGGTTCTTTAGTAAGGTCCCGAACATTGTCCAATTAGTTTTAGACTTATTCCGAAACTTTATCGGCTTTGGTGGTGGCCTTAGTATTTTGAAGCTTATGTACCGATGATCAGAAATAGAGTGCTCGTCCGAAACTCTCCAATCCTGAATTTCGTTTATAAGCTCTTCTGAACATATAGTTATATCTAATACTTCTTCTCTGATTCTATTGACGAAGGTAGCTTTATTACCTAAGTTCAATGTTATCAAGTCTTTAGTATTAAAGAAATCCATGAGGGCTTGTCCCCTGCGATTGGTGTTTGTACTACCCCAAGCTACATGGTGCGAGTTGGCATCACAACCTATTACAATTTTCTTATTTTTCCTTTGTGCCTCTTCAACCAGTTTCATCAGATCCGACGTTGGTGGTAGTGTCGGAGAATCGAAAGGCAGGTAAATAGATGCAAGGAATATGTTGCCACGACCTTGCTTCAGCACCGTTGCATCCGATGTTGATAATCCTGTTGAGAGGAGAAAACATAAGTTCTTGTGACATAAGATACATGTTCTCGGGCGAGATCCTGTATCAGCGTAGAAAAGTTGGAAATTTACGTGATTTAATCCAGAAACCTTGTTGCGAATCGTCCAAGGTTCCTGGATTAAAGCTATATGTATTTTACCTGTGTTGATTTTAGCCATCAGAGCGTTGGTAGCTGTCTCGCTCCGATGGAGGTTTATTTGGATAACCTCAATCATGGTCATCCATTAAACTGTCTTCCAGCGAGTTGGTGGTCACCTCCTCGCTCTTTGGATTTGACTCCTCCGGATAGCCTGAAGTGGCTATTAATGCAGTGAGTACTGTTGATGGCACTGCGGTGTCCTTATCAGGCATAGGAATAGCAGTATTTTTAATAGACACATTCCCAATTCTGGAGAGCATTGCTGTTCTGTCTTTTGGCGGGTGAGTGATTTCCTCCTCGCTTTTAGGATTTGACTCCTCAACATTGCTAGTACTTGCTAATGATGCTTTGGGTACTGTCTTAGGTGTTTTAGTGTCCTTGTCGGGCCGGTTTTGACAGCCCTTTCAATCGGCGCCTTCCCAATTTTGGAAAGGGCAACTACACTTTCTTCTGGCGAGTTAATGGTAAATTCCTCGATTTTAGGATTTGACTTCTCAACGTTATCAGTAGTGGATACTGTTGCTGTGGTCTTAGGTTTTTTAGTGTCCTTTTCGAGGCTTGTTGTAACAGCCCTTCCAATCGGCACCTTCCCAATTTTGAATATGACAGATTTAGAGGCGAAGTAAACCCTACCTTTATTCTTGGCAAGACTAGCCATGGATTTCTGGTCGATACCTATTACAAATAAAGTTCCCTCAGGTTCTTCTTTCCTGTAAAAGACATCCCATTTTTCCACGGCCAGCTCAGCATTTTGACCTCCAAGAATTTCCAGTATACGTTCATTAGCCAGTTTACTGCCCCATCCTTTTATGTAGACAGTGGACTTTAGGAGCACCGGAAGCTCGCTCTTCTTTGCCAGTCCCAGCCTAGCGCCGTCCCAGGGAGGAGGGATACTTTTCACCAAGTTCTTTAGGGTGCTAACACATTGGTGAGATGCCAACCTCATCAACATCACGCCCATGCTGAACTCACAGCTCTCGCTCTCGTTTGCCCTTTGAAGCGATTGCATGGTCCACTATCTTATTGTTGACCAGGTCTTCTATTTTACTCTGTTGGTCTATTGGAATTTTGCCTGTCGGATTACCGGCATCGTAAACTGCATAGCAGAGATCGTCCCGGTGCCTACTTCTGGCAACTTTGGCGTAAGATGGCGGCTTTTTTCCTTTTCCTCCGTCTAGCTTCTCCTTCCTCGTTTTTCGGGGCTTCTTTTGAGATTCCCTTACCTTCGAGGTTGATTTCGCCGACGTGTTCGTCTTCGGAATATCTGGCTTGGCGTTGTCACCCTTACTCGCAGGATTCTCAATTGAGATTCCTTTGAGTGAAGTACGGCTTGGCTTCGACTGTGTATTAGAAGACGGGGAGCTCTTTTTCTTCTTAGGTTTATTCTCAGTTGTCAACTCCTCGGGAGACCTGATCCTTTTTGCCTCAGATCTTGTGAGAGAGTCCGATTTTTCCTTTGGAGTGTCGTGGGATTGACTAACTATGATTTCCTGAAGCATCTTTTTCAACTTCCTCCTCTGTGCTCCAGAAAGTCTTTTCTTAGTAATAGGTAGTTTAGCTATGCTATCACTCACCTCTTTCACCATTTGCTCTACTTCATCCTTTTTGGGATTTGCTATAATGGTATTATTATTATCATCTGAGGATTCAGAGTCGGAACCCTCACCTATATTTAAAGGCTGAGGTAGCTTAGAGCTCTCTCCGAGTACATCCTTCTCTTTCACCCCTATATTTTTGCCAGCGGCATGCTGTACACTTGACGCATTGTCTGCCACGGAGGCCAAGGTACCCACCTCCGTAGTAGTATTCTGCTCACGATTGCAGGATGACGACGACACGTGACTCGCGAGTAGATCAACACTTGCCGCCGGTACTGGGTTATTTAGGCCCTGCACCGTAACTTTTATCTTTTTATTTTTATTTTCCATATTTGTTTTTTTCCAGTTTTTTGGTCCGCGGGGAATATAATATTCCCAGGTGGTGGACAATCTGCCCTCCCTCAGCTTAAGTGAAATTAAAGCTGGGAGAGGACAGATGGTCCATCACCACCCCCTATCCGCCACCCGGGGACGCGCTCGGTAGGAAAAAACTGGAAAACTCCCCCGAGCTTTAATAAAATAATTAACTAAATAATTTTTAATAAAATAATTAACTAAATAATTTTTAAAAATTGTCCAAATATTTTATTCAACACCAAATGTATGTTCTGTCATACTTAATACTAAAATATGAAAAAGATTAAATTAAAGGACACAGGTTTAAATGAACATATTTTTGAATGTAATTGAGATATTGGCTTGAAATTTTTTGTAAAGGGTCGAGAATTTCCATATCTAACTAAAAAATGATATTAAAGGATAAATATGGACTAAATTGTTGTAGCTATCTGCGACCCTATTAAAATTTTGATATAAATCATAGTTTTAGAAATTAAACAAATATGTAATATATGACAAAATCTTTATTTATGTACAAAACTCAATGAAATTTTCAATGCTTGTTAAATTTCTCATTTCAAATAAGAAAATGCAAAAAAAATTGAAAAGGTCAAAGGGCATCCCGCAATTCCCAAAAATAGGAATGAAAATCCCAAAAATGGGATTTTTACTTTTTTGCCCATAGGGTCCACATTTCTTTCAGGGCTGGGAAAATACTTTTGGAGTAAATAGAAAACATATTGAGGTTTCCAAAACTGCTTTCAGTTTTCTGATCCCAGCTTTGGGATTTTAGAACATGTCGCCCAATGTTGAAGTTTTGATAAAAAATAGGTCATATTCGGAAGGACGCATTGGCAACATTTTCAAAAAAATAGGACAAGTTTTTTACGCCAAAGCGTTCTGCGTAAAGATACCTTTTAGAAAACTATAAAATTGTTATATGTTCTTAAAGAAAATTTTATTTTATTAATAAAAGAGTTAAGACACATCTTTGGCAAAAAAACGGCAAAAATCTAAAATTTTTTGAATTTTTAAATTAAAAAACGTATATTTTTGGATCTGTAAATGATATTGATCTGAAATTTTTTGTATATTATTGTAAATTTTGGACCATTTGGTCCAAAATTACGCCCGGTATTCAAAAAAAGGCGGACCAAGGTATGGTAAATTTTGTATCACTAAATTTTTAAATGCCTATAACTCGGATATTATAAGAGATAAGTAGTATGTCCAAGCACGTTTTTTCAAGATCTCGTCGAGCGCTTTCAGAAAATATAAAAATCTTTGTATTTGGGTGAAAAACAAAAAAAAAAAATTGCACGAGTTTAAAAATCTTACATGTCGTAGGTACCCTACTTTGAGCCGCCACAGCGCCGTCCCTGGGGCATCTGCGGGGTTCATCTTCAAAACTTAAACTCGAATACACCTTGAATACAGCCGTTTAGAAATGACAGATTTATTTCCAAAAAATTTCGATTCTGCCCCACTGTGGAGCGCCCATTTAAAAAACTGAGGGTTCACATTAGTGGATAGTTCATTATATTGAATGTTCACATTACCGCGAGTTCACTTACTATATGTCTTTAAATGTATTAAACATATTGGCAATCATAACATAGAATTTAGTCGTAATATATTACATACACAAAGAGTTACAAGACATGCGATGGATTTAAAAGTCGTAAGATGTCGCCTAGATTTAACGAAACAACGTATTCTCTATGCTGGCCCTAATGAGTTCAACCACCTACCTGATAATTTAAAAAATATTTCAGTATTGTCAACCTTTAAAAGAATTTTGAAAGAATATTTACTAGAAAATGTTGAATTATTTCTTGAAAATTAGTAACAAAACATAACATAATTGTAAATAATTTAAGATGCCTTTTTGCCTCTAAAAAGCCATTTCGGCGCTGAGGCATAATATATTATTGAATATGCAAAAAAATTTTTGAAATAAATAAAAATAAAGACCAAACAATGCAAAAATGCATGATTTTTATAAATACATGGCTTTGGAAATTGTCAATAACTTTGTTGTTTGTCCTTTTGATATAAATTTGTTATACCTCTTTGGATAGATAATAATTTTCTCTAGATGATAAGATTTGATAAACAATAAAAAAATGATTTTAATAGCACAATTTTTGAAGAAATAAAAAAAGTCCTATTATTTACCAAATTTTACACTTTTCAATTGAATTCCGGCACGGGTTCCCGTTATCCGATGGGACTAAAATTTTACAACAGTTAGTTTTATACACTAATAAACGAAACGATGGAAAAATTATTATCGTAAAACACTACGCAAACGCCATAAATGGAAAAGCTCTATCTACTTCAAATCATAAAATCGGAGATCTCGTCTTTATAATGACCGATCTTCAGCCGCCTTACGAATGGTTCAGATAATAATGTACGCATTACCGAAGTAAAAATAAGATCAGGAATCATTACTCGGCCCATAGTCAAATTAAAATCTCCATAAATCCATAATGAGTACCATAGCGCAATCCGATCAAGCGAGGACCAAAGCCACAACGAGTGGTTACAAGACACCGCTATGTAAGCTGTTTAGCTAAATGTCATGTGGTTCAGTCTTGCACCTAAATGGCAAGCTGTCGCAACGTGCTCACCTAAATCAACCCACAATTACCCAATCAACCGGTCATCAACTGCAACAAAATAAGCCAACTGTATCAACCTCAACTCTAACCACAACCCCAAATAGAATGATAATAACACTGTGTGACACTCATTATAATGCTTTTTATAGACCTAGATGAGATGATCATTTTACCATTTTTAGAATCTTCAATATACTCTAAAAGTAGAAAAATGTTGAAAGAAACGCCTTTTTTAACTTTACAGAAAAAAATATTTACTAAAAAATTATTTCTCAAAATTTTCTTAGTCGATTCAATATTTTTCAACTGTTTTGAAAAGAGTTTCCTTTGTACTTTTTAAAAAGTACTCACACTTTCATATTTTTACGGAAATGTGTAAAATATTTAGATCTAAATACAATTTATTATATTTCTTTTTAAATGTTTTACAATTCAAGATCATTTTTGACCCACACTTTATTTGAAAACATATTTTTAAATATTTTTTTATTTTAGCTCAACTTTTATGAATAACTTAAGATATGGAACGTGGAAATCAGATAAAAACTGACAACTATACAGACCTACAAACTTCACTAGGTCTCGCGGTGAGTGTATTGATTTTTTGTAATTTTGTCACACCGTTTAATTGAAGCCATAAAGTATTTAGCCAACGATCTCTGTTCCATCACTAAGAAGCTGCAGTGAATCAACTAAGTTATTTGCCTACCTTTTTTAAGAGAATTTTTTGTTCATAAATAAAATTCGACAAAACAGTTAAAAAGTAAATTTTTGTTTTCCAATTTTTGGTGCATTTGTTGTTGCATTTTATTATTTTTCATCAGAATTTGTAGGTCAATAAAGTATTTTGCATTTTTTAAATTCCGGTTAATTTCGTTGGGTTTTTCAAATTATTTTTTAATTACATTCTAGAATTAATTTTTTATTGTTAAAAGGAAATGTGTTAAGTATTTTTCAATTGCAATTTGCAAAACTGTGTGAAACTGTGAAGTTATTTGCGTTAAAAATGTTTAAAGGGAAATAATGAGGCAATTCCAATATAAAAAATTTGTTTAGATTTTTAGAACAAGTGTAAATCAATGAAATACAATTATGAGATGTTTAATCAATATCACCAAAGAATATAAAATAGAGTAATTGATGAAATGACCCAAAGAATTATTAGAATAAACGCACTGAGTGGTCTTTCAAAATCTTTAACTACCAAATGGGAGTGGCTTGTATCCAAGGAAAACCATTTAACTCCTCATTTATCTTATCCAAAGTCCATATACGAAGTAGGAAGAACATTATATTTAAATTTAGACCTCTAAACAGACATTAGGCTGCTTGGAACCAATATAAAGTGAACTGTCCTGTAGTACAGGAAAAATACATAATTTAGATATTTACAAACAGAGGCGGTTATCATCACCTAAGGTCCACAAAAGCAATATTTTTCAGCTTATATATATACATATATATAAATATATATATATATATATATATATATATATATATATATATATATATATATATATATATATATATATATATATATATATATATATATATATATACATATATATATATATATATATATATATATATATATATATATATACTACAGGACAGTTCACTTTATATTGGTTCCAAGCAACCTAATGTCTGTTTAGATGTCTAAATTTAAACATAATGTTCTTCCTACTTCGTATATGGACTTTGGATAAGATAAATGAGGAGTTAAATGGTTTTCCTTGGATACAAGCCGCTCCCATTTGGTAGTTAAAGATTTTGAAAGACCACTCAGTGCGTTTATTCTAATAATTCTTTGGGTCATTTCATCAATTACTCTATTTAATATTCTTTGGTGATATTGATTAAACATCTCATAATTGTATTTCATTGATTTACACTTGTTCTAAAAATCTAAAAAAATTTTTTATATTGGAATTGCCTCATTATTTCCCTTTAAACATTTTTAACGCAAATAACTTCACAGTTTCACACAGTTTTGCAAATTGCAATTGAAAAATACTTAACACATTTCCTTTTAACAATAAAAAATTAATTCTAGAATGTAATTAAAAAATAATTTGAAAAACCCAACGAAATTAACCGGAATTTAAAAAATGCAAAATACTTTATTGACCTACAAATTCTGATGAAAAATAATAAAATGCAACAACAAATGCACCAAAAATTGGAAAACAAAAATTTACTTTTTAACTGTTTTGTCGAATTTTATTTATGAACAAAAAATTCTCTTAAAAAAGGTAGGCAAATAACTTAGTTGATTCACTGCAGCTTCTTAGTGATGGAACAGAGATCGTTGGCTAAATACTTTATGGCTTCAATTAAACGGTGTGACAAAATTACAAAAAATCAATACACTCACCGCGAGACCTAGTGAAGTTTGTAGGTCTGTATAGTTGTCAGTTTTTATCTGATTTCCACGTTCCATATCTTAAGTTATTCATAAAAGTTGAGCTAAAATAAAAAAATATTTAAAAATATGTTTTCAAATAAAGTGTGGGTCAAAAATGATCTTGAATTGTAAAACATTTAAAAAGAAATATAAAAAATTGTATTTAGATCTAAATATTTTACACATTTCCGTAAAAATATGAAAGTGTGAGTACTTTTTAAAAAGTACAAAGGAAACTCTTTTCAAAACAGTTGAAAAATATTGAATCGACTAAGAAAATTTTGAGAAATAATTTTTTAGTAAATATTTTTTTCTGTAAAGTTAAAAAAGGCGTTTCTTTCAACATTTTTCTACTTTTAGAGTATATTGAAGATTCTAAAAATGGTAAAATGATCATCTCATCTAGGTCTATAAAAAGCATTATAATGAGTGTCACACAGTGTTATTATCATTCTATTTGGGGTTGTGGTTAGAGTTGAGGTTGATACAGTTGGCTTATTTTGTTGCAGTTGATGACCGGTTGATTGGGTAATTGTGGGTTGATTTAGGTGAGCACGTTGCGACAGCTTGCCATTTAGGTGCAAGACTGTACCACATGACATTTAGCTAAACAGCTTACATAGCGGTGTCTTGTAACCACTCGTTGTGGCTTTGGTCCTCGCTTGTTCGGATTGCGCTATGGTACTCATTATGGATTTATGGAGATTTTAATTTGACTATGGGCCGAGTAATGATTCCTGATCTTATTTTTACTTCGGTAATGCGTACATTATTATCTGAACCATTCGTAAGGCGGCTGAAGATCGGTCATTATAAAGACGAGATCTCCGATTTTATGATTTGAAGTAGATAGAGCTTTTCCATTTATGGCGTTTGCGTAGTGTTTTACGATAATAATTTTTCCATCGTTTCAAAAATACCACCCCTTGGGGTCGCTGAGGTAAAATATGTGTATTAGAGGTGTCTAAAATATCGATTTTGTTTGAATGGGTCTCGTTTTGTTTATTAGGATAACGGGAACCCGTGCCGGAATTCAATTGAAAAGTGTAAAATTAGGTAAATAATAGGACTTTTTTTATTTCTTCAAAAATTGTGCTATTAAAATCATTTTTTTTATTGTTTATCAAATCTTATCATCTAGAGAAAATTATTATCTATCCAAAGAGGTATAACAAATTTATATCAAAAGGACAAACAACAAAGTTATTGACAATTTCCAAAGCCATGTATTTATAAAAATCATGCATTTTTGCATTGTTTGGTCTTTATTTTTTTTATTTATTTTTATTTATTTCAAAAATTTTTTTGCATATTCAATAATATATTATGCCTCAGCGCCGAAATGGCTTTATAGAGGCAAAAAGGCATCTTAAATTATTTACAATTATGTTATGTTTTGTTACTAATTTTCAAGAAATAATTCAACATTTTCTAGTAAATATTCTTTCAAAATTCTTTTAAAGGTTGACAATACTGAAATATTTTTTAAATTATCAGGTAGGTGGTTGAACTCATTAGGGCCAGCATAGAGAATACGTTGTTTCGTTAAATCTAGGCGACATCTTACGACTTTTAAATCCATCGCATAAGACATGTAACTCTTTGTGTATGTAATATATTACGACTAAATTCTATGTTATGATTGCCAATATGTTTAATACATTTAAAGACATATAGTAAGTGAACTCGCGGTAATGTGAACATTCAATATAATGAACTATCCACTAATGTGAACCCTCAGTTTTTTAAATGGGCGCTCCACAGTGGGGCAGAATCGAAATTTTTTGGAAATAAATCTGGCATTTCTAAACGGCTGATCCGATCGGGATAAAATTTGGCGTGAGCGTAGCCAAGGTGTATTCGAGTTTAAGTTTTGAAGATGAACCCCGCAGATGCCCCAGGGACGGCGCTGTGGCGGCTCAAAGTAGGGTACCTACGACATGTAAGATTTTTAAACTCGTGCAATTTTTTTTTTTGTTTTTCACCCAAATACAAAGATTTTTATATTTTCTGAAAGCGCTCGACGAGATCTTGAAAAAACGTGCTTGGACATACTACTTATCTCTTATAATATCAGAGTTATAGGCATTTAAAAATTAAGTGATACAAAATTTACCATACCTTGGTCCGCCTTTTTTTTGAATACCGGGCGTAATTTTGGACCAAATGGACTAAATTTTTTCTTGTTAGTTAGACAACAAAATTTACAATAATATACAAAAAATTTTTTTCACCCCTAAATAAAGTCGTTTCTATTATTTTTTCCACCACTGTATATATATATATATATATATATATATATATATATATATATATATATATATATATATATATATATATATATATATATATATAATTGTAATTTTTTCCATAAAATAAACGTATTAGATTTTAGAAAAGGTAATGAAAAAAACATATTTTATTTCCCTCGTTTAAAAGCATTCTGTTTTATTTTTTGCAATAGATCGTATTGGGTCATTACTAGTATTAATTAAAAAACAGTACTATACTTAAATTTAAAATTAATTTTTGAAATTTTTACATTTCTTAAAATTTTAGTTTTAAATTCAACTTATTTTACCTGTCCATCAAGATACTTTGATATTTAAGCCCCTTTTAACCACCAAGAATTGCCAAAATGTGAAATATTGCTCAAAATCGGGTCCAAAAATCGGTGATTTATCGTTATCTATAAGCGGATTCAAAACTTCTTCGGCTCGAAATCTTTCCAAGAACTAATTTCTTAAGTAATTTAGCAATGTTAAGCAATTTTTTTCACTGTTTTTTTATTAAAGAAAATTTTAAAGTCGTGGCTCCAATTCAGCCGTCAGGCTCATATGGTCAACCAGGCGTTGAAAAAAACACACGTTAACATAAAAAACCGAGGAAACAGTATATTTTGATATTGAGAATATCATTTTAAATTCAAATTTTTTAAAGTAAATACAAAACGCAGTTTAAGAAATCTCAGCTTATGTCCCCAGTGTAATACTGTGAATCGTTCCAATAAAATACGATGGAGCAAAAAAACTTACAAACTCAATTTATCATAGGAAAGTAGACCTAAATACCTTTTATTTAAGATACAAATCAAAAAATTATTACGGGTAAGATGCCCCAGGGACGGCGCTGTGGCGGCTCAAAGTAGGGTACCTACGACATGTAAGATTTTAAAACTCGTGCAATTTTTTTTTTGTTTTTCACCCAAATACAAAGATTTTTATATTTTCTGAAAGCGCTCGACGAGATCTTGAAAAAACGTGCTTGGACATACTACTTATCTCTTATAATATCAGAGTTATAGGCATTTAAAAATTAAGTGATACAAAATTTACCATACCTTGGTCCGCCTTTTTTTGAATACCGGGCGTAATTTTGGACCAAATGGACTAAATTTTTTCTTGTTAGTTAGACAACAAAATTTACAATAATATACAAAAAATTTTTTTCACCCCTAAATAAAGTCGTTTCTATTATTTTTTCCACCACTGTATATATATATATATATATATATATATATATATATATAATTGTAATTTTTTCCATAAAATAAACGTATTAGATTTTAGAAAAGGTAATGAAAAAAACATATTTTCTTTCCCTCGTTTAAAAGCATTCTGTTTTATTTTTTGCAATAGATCGTATTGGGTCATTACTAGTATTAATTAAAAAACAGTACTATACTTAAATTTAAAATTAATTTTTGAAATTTTTACATTTCTTAAAATTTTAGTTTTAAATTCAACTTATTTTACCTGTCCATCAAGATACTTTGATATTTAAGCCCCTTTTAACCACCAAGAATTGCCAAAATGTGAAATATTGCTCAAAATCGGGTCCAAAAATCGGTGATTTATCGTTATCTATAAGCGGATTCAAAACTTCTTCGGCTCGAAATCTTTCCAAGAACTAATTTCTTAAGTAATTTAGCAATGTTAAGCAATTTTTTTCACTGTTTTTTTTTAAAGAAAATTTTAAAGTCGTGGCTCCAATTCAGCCGTCAGGCTCATATGGTCAACCAGGCGTTGAAAAAAACACACGTTAACATAAAAAACCGAGGAAACAGTATATTTTGATATTGGGAATATCATTTTAAATTCAAATTTTTTAAAGTAAATACAAAACGCAGTTTAAGAAATCTCAGCTTATGTCTCCAGTGTAATACTGTGAATCGTTCCAATAAAATACGATGGAGCAAAAAAACTTACAAACTCAATTTATCATAGGAAAGTAGACCTAAATACCTTTTATTTAAGATACAAATCAAAAAATTATTACGGGTACTTTTTGAGAAAATTTAGTTTTCACCACTATATAAAGTCGTTTCTATTATTTTTTCTACCATATATACATATATGGTACTAAGCAGTGTTCGAAAAGAAACACTACCTTATTCGCACGGTAACTTTAATGATCACATACCCTTCGTTTTTTTAGAGTATGTGGTCGTGTATATAAACAATATACACTACCTATCGGTTTCGTGTTGCGTACACAAACAAAACAAACAAAAGGTTCGTCACTTCGTACACTAACTGCCAGTCCACACTAGGAAACTTTTTTTTGGGAAACTTTTGATTTTGCGTGATAGAGAAAGAATATCATTCATCTCTCTCGCGGTACGGAGTTTCTCGTACTCGGAAACTTGTTTTGTTTTGTTATTCTTCTCATTCGTACAACAATAAATCAATGCAATTAATACGTAGTTTCTGAAGCAAAAGTTTCTATGTGTGGACATTAAGGAAACTTCAAAAGAGAATTAAGAAAAAGTTTCTCAACATAAGTCTCTTAGTGTCGACCAGGTCAATCATTTTCAGTTGAGATTGAGATCACTTTTTGGAAACCGTCAATTATAATTAAAATTTCTTACAATAAATTCGAGATATTTTTCTACTGGTTTGAAGTAGTTGTTTTCAAAATCTGGACTAGTATCCCAATGTAAATATTTGTAACAATGGAAATGATTTCATCGGAACTTTTTAATCACAACATTTTTCGAACTGTTTCGAGAATTAATGGCGATATTATTAGTTGCAATGTCGCAGTTCCAGAATCTGGTTGTTTACTTCCGATCTAAAAAAATTAAACAAAATTATTGAATAAGCATTTCTAATTCCATATTAAAATCATCCCATAACAAAATAACAAAGCCGAAAATAAAGTACTTCCATATATATATCAGATTAGAAGAAAGTCATTACTAGAGACGGTAAGTAGTAGTAATTGAAAAGTAAGTGTTTATGGAAGTACAACCCATTACCGAGTTTTTGATGGGAAGGTAAAAACATTATTTATGCAGTTCAAAAATAACAAAAAATAAAGCTATTTTAGAAAAATTCTAGGGGAGCCATATAAAAATTATTTTTTTGGGATAAAGTAAGAATCTAAAACTCTAAAACTAGTTATTATAAACATTTTGTTCTGTATTAACTTCGACCCATAATAAGTAGAGTTGGTCCATTTGCGTATTAAGCTAAAAATATTATTTATGTAGTTTATTTTAAAAATTTAAATTTAAATATTTTACAATAAAAACCCTTATTTTTGTTAGCAGTTTTTCTAGCATTTTTTTCTCTAGCACTTTTTCGCAATTAGGTTTTGGCAACACTGGCCAGGCTATATGGGAGAATGTGATGATCGTTATCTCAAATGAAAGTTATTATGTATTCCAAATAATAGAAAAAATTATTATAATGCGTTGGGTTATGTTTTTCATTTACATATTTTGAAAAAATTTAACTAGAAATGTATTTCTAAAAATATAAATAGAATTTTGCTTCGATTTTTATACCCTTTACCTTCGAATACATACTATATAAGTTTGTCATTTCGTATGTAATTTTCCGACCCTATAAAGTATATTTATTCTGAATCCTTATAGAAATAGCGGAGTCGATTAAGCCATGTCCGTCAGTCTTTCTGTTGAAATCAATTTTCTGAAGACCCCAGATATCTTTGGCACCCAAATCTTCAATAATTCAGTCATACATTCGTACAGAAATAACGGAGATACATTAGGCTTCACGCAATACTTTTGAAATTGTGATATCATACCTTTTATGACAGTTTTTGGAACAGCGCTAATATTGGCGTAATTATTTTGTTAAAGTTTCAACTCCTTCATCTGCATATCTGCGGCCAAAATACCGATTTTGGGCGACATTTTTTATAGTCCGAAAACTGCTGTACATATTTCAAATCTGACTTTAGTATACTATTCTACAGGAAAATTTAAGATATATAAACTTAATTTGACAGAATTTAGATGCACTATAAATGCATAAGAGCAAAAGAAAAAATGCAATTAAAAAAAAAAATTCAAAAACCTGATTTTATCATTGGTAAATATAATATTCAATGCCCTTAAAAAATAGTGTTACAATTTTTAATTTATTGTATTCCCTTTAGGAGTTATGATAGTTATAATGTTGGCTTGTAGTTTAATAATTTCCCATCAAACAATGGTGTTTTTCATTATCATCTCCGAATTTAATAAAACTCCATCGAATTAATGTTCCATATATAACTTGTATAATTACAAATCTTGGGCCTTATAACTTTCGTTTTTGCACCATTTGTCTCAGCAAAAAGCATACTTTGATTATGCACAAAGAAAAAAATTTTTTTAAATATTTTTTGAAAAAAGTGCATCTTTGGGTAATACTAATGCACTTTTGAAGCATTATAAAAGTGTGAAATTAAGCTCATTCTTATTGATTTTTCCTATAAAATCAATTATTAGAGCATGATTTCCTATAAATTCTACAGTTTCTGCTCTGTAAAAAATGTCGCTCAAAATCAGTGGTTTCCGCCTCAGATATGCAGAGGAAGGAGTTGGAATTTTGAAAAAATTATTAAAGCATAGTAATCACTGATACAAAAACCTTCTAAAAAGTTGTAATATATATCTACATATATATAAAAATTAATGTGTGTTTGTCTGTATGTTTGAACGTTATAGACTACTAAACGGCTAAACCGATTTTCTTCAAATTTTCACAACGTGTTCCTGTATGTCTGGAATAGGTAATAGGTCACTTTTTATTTTGAGGAGCCACGCCCATATTAAGAAAATATTAAATCCGTATATCTGAGATAATACAACAGTTAGATTCCTTAAATTTTGTCGGAGCCACTTTAGTGTCAATATGATTATTTAGGACAAAAAGTAGGCGGACTATCATTAGGGCGTGGCACCTCCCATATTAATTAAATACAAAAATTCGTTTATCTGGGAAACTAATGGAACTAAATTCTTCAAATTTAGCACGAAGAACTTAAATATTCATCTGAACATTTTGGAGAAAAAATCGTACTTTTATCTGGGGCTTGAAGCCCCCATATGTATTAAATAGAAAAATTCGTATATCTCAGAAACTATCAGAGCTAGAATCTTCAAATTTTACTTGAAGAATTTTGACATTTATCTGAAAATTTAGAGCGTAACGGGCGGACTTTCAATGGGCACCTCCCATATGAATTAAATATAAAATTTCGTTTATATGGGAAACTAATAGAACATGATTCTTAAAATTCTGCACAAATTACTTTAATATTCAGCTGAACATATTGGTGGAACAAGAGCAGACTTTCATCTGGGGGGTTGAAGCCTCCATATGAATAAAATAGAAAAATTCGTATATCTGAGAAACTATTAGAGCTAGAATCTTCAAATTTTACTTGAAGAACTTTGACATTCATCTGAATATTTAGATTATAACGGGCGGACTTTCAATGGGGGACATGGCACCTCCCATATGAATTAAATACAAAATTTTGTTTATCTGGGAAACCAATAGAACTAGATTCTTCAAATTTTGCACAAATTACATTAATATTTATCTGAATATTTTGGAGGAAAAGAGCGGACTTTCATCTGGGGGGCTGGAGATCCCATATGAATAAAATAGAAAAATGCATATATCTGAGAAACTATTAGAGCTAGAATCTTCAAATTTTACTTGAAGAACTTTCACATTCTTCTGAATATTTAAAGAATAACGGGCGGACTTTAAATGGAGGGCTTGGCACCACATAAATGAATTAAATAAAAAATTTTGTATATCTTGAAAACTGTTAGATTATTCAAATTTTTAATAGATAGATAGAAATTGGCGATAGATAGAAATTAGAACTTGCAATAATTTGCTTGGAATCTTCAAAACGTAGAGTTGTTTTTTTTATTTATATCGCTTTTAGGGTAGCAAAGCACACTGGGTATAGCTAGTTTGTAATAATACTTGCTGTACACTTAGTTAGGATAACAAGATTTACAAGTGTGATTGTAAAAGACTAATGCTCGCAATAGTTTCGTAAGTGTTTTCGCATAAGATATCCCGGTATTTTATTGCGTGTTTTTCTTATTATTATTCTTCTTCATTTCAGTCTTCTTGTTTAGTTTGACAAAAGTAGTGTTTTAAGTGTTTAAGAGTGTTTTTTTATAAAATTAAATAAAAATAATATGTATGTTCAATAACAAATAATTGTTACAAATTATCATAAATTGTTTTTGTATTTCAATACAAATTTGAAATATTTTTGTGAAAATTAGTAACAATTAGTAACAACTTTTAGTTATTGAACAGACCCAATGTAAAATTTGTGTTTAAAAAAGATAATTTAAATAACATATGTATTAAAAATGCCACATAATAAAACAAAGTGCTTTATTTTATAGATGCCGCTTTTTTATTGGATTGGGGGAGAGCGAGTTCATAAAAAGTACAAACTAGTTATTTCAATTTGTCAATAATAGACAAATATGCAAACAAATATATTAAGAAAAGTGAAAAATTGAAATAAAAAATAAACATAAGCTTATAGAATTGTTATGAAAATAAGCTTACTTCAATAATGTTTCAAAAACTATTTTCCAGTAAGCTTATTTCATAATTACGCTTCTATGCTAGTTGTAAACTTCAACTAGCAATATTACCACAAGGGTTCAATTTTCATGATAAAATAATTGTTAACAAGCCTTTTACAAACCTAACGCTTATGATAGTAAGTTTATTACAAACGGTTTTTAAAGGTTTGTTGTGTTTTGTTTTGGTAGAGTCGGGAAAATTGACGTGAATTGGGATTATATAAAATTAATCTTTTTTAAACACACTTGTTACTTGTTTACATTTAAGTTGGTTTAATCAGAAATTTATTGAGTTCGTGGAACCAGACAGCTGAATAGAGTGTCTCACTTTCAAAATTTATTGATTAACATGAACATAAAATAATAACAAGTAAGAGCATTATATTCGGCTATGCCGAATATTCTATACCCACCATCAAATTTTGTGTCGTAAAATTAAAGTAAATTCATCACTATACTTGTTTTTTAAGCCAGTAGAGCGTTAAAATTATTTTCTGAAGGGGTCAATTATAAACCGATCCTCATAAAATTTGGTAGAGAGATTTTGGCGCATATTAAACATATTCGCGTCAAGTGTAATCGCTGTATTAAAGCAGTAGATGCGATTGAGTGGTCCACTATCTTATTGTTGACCAGATCTTCTACCTTATCGTAATTTGAGTGGTTTTTCGACATTGCTTTTCCTTCATGTTCGTGATTTTGCTAGTTGCTTTATTTCTATTCTGCTCTCACAGCGTAATCTAACACACAATTAGTGTTGCCATTTGCAATAATTTAATTTGTTACATATTTCAATTAATTTAAAAATAATTTATTTTTTCAAATGTTATGAGTATTAAAATCTTATTTTATCTTTAATAAAAAATAAATAACTATAAGAAAAACTAAAACATACATCTATTAGTAGCAAAAATATGTATTTTAGTATTTTTTTCATAAAATTGTTTATATAAATATTTACTCAAATAATTAAAGCAAAATTTAATATAACAAATAATAAAAAAATAGATTTATTCATACTTAAAACAATAAATTAAGAATTACAAAAATGGCAACTCTTACACTCATAATTTCAAAAAGCAGGCATACCTTAATGTAAACATTCAAGATTTTACGAAGGGCATTTAAAAGAAAATTGAGAAAAGCGCAGAGGGAAGAAGTTTCAATGTAAAAGAGGACTATGTCTTCGCTTTTAAAAATAACGAACGAAATGGGTTTTACGTTTTTGCAACATAAAGATAAATTTTCATGTGAGTGGCAACAAAAAAGCTTTAATTTTCCATATATTTTTGGTTTTTAGAAAATGTTTTCGATCGTAATAAATAAAAGAAAATTTGTTTGCCCAAAAAACAACGAAAATAATACCAAAATACGAAATAAAATGTGGTCCCTTGAACATGTGCCTCGTTACTGTAACTCTCACAACGAGAAATTTCTCGCATAAAACAGTGAAATAGAAGAAAATACAATGCACAGTGGGGCAGAATGGAAATTTTTTGGAAATAAATCTGGCATTTCTAAACGGCTGATCCGATCGGGATAAAATTTGGCGTGAGCGTAGCCAAGGAGTATTCGAGTTTAAGTTTTGAAGATGAACCCTGCAGATGCCCCAGGGACGGCGCTGTGGCGGCTCAAAGTAGGGTACCTACGACATGAAAAATACAAAGATTTTTATATTTTGTGAAAGCGCTCGACGAGATCTTGAAAAACAACAAAATTTCCAATAATATACAAAAAATTTCAGATCAATATCATTTACAGATCCAAAAATATACGTTTTTTAATTTAAAAATTCAAAAAATTTTAGATTTTTGCCGTTTTTTTGCCCAAAATGTGTCTTAACTCTTTTATTAATAAAATAAAATTTTCTTTAAGAACATATAACAATTTTATAGTTTTCTAAAAGGTATCTTTACGCAGAACGATTTGGCGTAAAAAACTTGTCCCATTTTTTGAAATTTTTTGAAAATGAAATTTTTTATCAAAACTTCAACTTTGGGCGACATGTTCTAAAATCCCAAAGCTGGGATCAGAAAACTGAAAGCAGTTTTGGAAACCACAATATGTTTTCTATTTACTCCAAAAGTATTTTCCCAGCCCTGAAAGAAATGTGGACCCAATGGGCAAAAATGTAAAAAATCCCTTTTTTGGGATTTTCATTCCTATTTTTGGGAATTGCGGGATGCCCTTTGACCTTTTCAATTTTTTTTTGCATTTTCTTATTTGAAATGACAAATTTAATAAGCGTTGAAAATTTCATTGAGTTTTGTTCATAAATAAAGATTTTGTCTTATATTACATATTTGTTAAATTTCTAAAACTATGATTTATATCAAAATTTTAATAGGGTCGCAGATAGCTACAACAATTTAGTCCATATTTATCCCTTGGTATCATTTTTTAGTTTACAAAAAATTTCAAGCCAATATCTCAATTACATTCAAAAATATGTTCATTTAAACCTGTGTCCTTTAATTTCATCTTTTTCATAATTTAGTATTAAGTATGACAGAACATACATTTGGTGTTGAATAAAATATTTGGACAATTTTTAAAAATTATTTAGTTAATTATTTTATTAAAGACTATAACATTGTATATACAATAAAAAAATTATAATTTTATTATGAGCCACGCACAACAACACCTAAATCACTCCACACAAACCACCTTTCTCGCCCACCGAAATATAAAACACAATTTAATATAACATCATCAGTTAGTATAATAGCTTTTTTATTTGAACTGTTTATCTTAAACATAATACAATTAATTCTTACAACCTACTTACATATATAGTTAATTCCTAACACTACTTATTTTCTATAAAATAATCTGTCATATCGGTTTAGAAAACTATAAAATTGTTATATGTTCTTAAAGAAAATTTTATTTTTTTAATAAAAGAGTTAAGACACATTTTTGGCAAAAAAAACGGCAAAAATCTAAAATTTTTTGAATTTTTAAATTAAAAAACGTATATTTTTGGATCTGTAAATGATATTGATCTGAAATTTTTTTGTATATTATTGGAAAAAAAATTGAGTCCATTTGGTCCAAAATTGCGCCCGGTATTCAAAAAAAGGCGGACCAAGGTATGGTAAATTTTGTATCACTAAATTTTTAAATGCCTATAACTCGGATATTATAAGAGATAAGTAGTATGTCCAAGCATGTTTTTTCAAGATCTCGTCGAGCGCTTTCAGAAAATATAAAAATTTATTTGGGTGAAAAACAAAAAAATGGCACGAGTTTAAAAATTTTACATGTCGCAGGTACCCTACTTTGAGCCGCCACAGCGCCGTCCCTGGGGAATCTGCAGTGTTCATCTTCAAAACTTAAACTCGAATACTCCTTAGCTACGCTCACGGCTGATCCCGATCGGATCAGCCGTTTAGAAATGCCAGATTTATTTCCAAAAAATTTCGATTTATATCAACATTTTAATAGGGTCGCAGATAGCTACAACAATTTAGTCCATATTTATCCCTTAACATCATTTTTTAGTTAGATATGGAAATTCTCGACCCTTTACAAAAAATTTTAAGCCAATATCTCAATTACATTCAAAAATATGTTCATTTAAACCTGTAGCCTTTAATTTCATCTTTTTCATAATTTAGTATTAAGTATGACAGAACATACATTTGGTGTTGAATAAAATATTTGGACAATTTTTAAAAATTATTTAGTTAATTATTTTATTAAAGACTATAACATTGTATATACAATAAAAAAATTATAATTTTATTATGAGCCACGCACAACAACACCTAAATCACCCCACACAAACCACCTTTTCCACCCACCGAAATATAAAACACAATTTAATACAATATCATCAGTTAGTAGCTTTTTTTATTTGAACTGTTTATCTTAAACATAATACAATTAATTCTTACAACCTACTTATATAGTTAATTCCTAACACTACTTATTTTCTATAAAATAATCTGTCATATAGGTATACATATCCAGAAGGTAATATAAGTCCTTTAAATCTTCCTTGTTTTGTGATGATAGAGTTTCATAACAAATCCATCTTTTTCGCATAGTTGAAAGAACAGGATCAGAAGATAGAAGTAAACTATTAAAAATATCTTCATTCTGTGATTGCCAGGAGCATTTTCTTGAGCTGAATAGTTGAACATGCTTAAAATCTCGATTCCTCGCTTCCTGGGCTTCTTCTGTTAACTCTCCAAGTGGAAGAATATTCGATTCAATTATTATTTGACCATGACACAATACTTTGTGTACTGTTGGTGTTAGTTCCCTCCATGGATACAGAGATACAAGTAATTTAGAAATTTCAGATGTATATTCCCCAAATCGATTTCCATTAATTTTATGTTTACTATTCAGTGCCATTAAAATAGTGTTAACTCTTCGAAGCAACTCCTTGTCGATTCCAGTTATTTTTGAAGTAATTTCAAAATCACGAAAAAAGCTTCTCGCCGTATTACCGTCATTTGTACTACCGCACCTTGGAAGTGGTTTGTCGATGATTAATTCCATCTGAACTTTAAATTCTTCTTGGATTCTGCTTTTTTCCGCAGCTCTCAGTTCTTTCAATTCTTCATTATTTTTTGTTGATTTAGTAAGATTCTCTGGCACACTTCTATATTTGAGGTCGTATGCTATGTGTAAAAAGTAATCCAAAAATCGTATTCTGGCATGAAGTGGTGAAATTCCGAAAGACAGGACTTCTTCATTAATACTTCTGCTTTTGTTTATATTTGAGAATTGCGACTTTTTCTCATTACATATTGATCATCTCCAGAAGGAAGAAGTTTCTGTTATGGCATTGCTGACCTTTCCATCAATCATTGTTAAGCTTAGCTGATATGATACGTTAATAGAGAATTCCTTTATTTTTATGCAAATGGGCTCCAGTGCATTTATTTCATCTTTTAAATATTCCACTAAATCTTTTGTTGTTTTCTTTGACTCCTTTATATATTCAAATCCAATGGGTCTACAAAAATTTTTTGAACCCGGAGTTGTATTGATCCATATATCTTCAAATGAATTTCCGATGCTTGACGATGATGGATTAAGGGAATATGAACGAATTCGTAATGGCACTAATGATGACATAAATACACTTTTGTAGTCTGCTAATGTCCGACTTCCACTAACTTGTTTGTATTCTGGAAGTGCTGATAAACCGTCACATCCCCACTTACACATTAAGACAACATCACAGTTATGAATTTTCCTTAGTTGGTCTTCTGAAAAGTCTGACACAATTCTTGATGCTGTGTTTTCGAGCAAAGATGATATATCAATACAAGCTTCCACATCATTAACAGCAATAGGTGATGGTAGGATAGTTTGTTTTTTTTTCCTGGATCGCCTTGTATGATGGTAATATATTGTGTCCTTTTTCATGCAGAGCTTTCCTTAATATTTGGTACTTATTTCGACTGAGACCCAGTTCCAACATAAGGGCTATTGCTTCCTCTTCAGTAAAATATGATTGTGATGTTGGAGTTGGTATACTTTCCACAATTCGCTTAAGTCGTTTTGGTGATGCATTAGGAAGAATAGTTGCAATATGTACGGCATCCATAGGTTGGTTTTCCTTTTTCAGCATTTCGTTAAATGTATCAGCAATTTCCACATTTGAGATTGAAAAAAGTTTTTGTGTGACCCTCTTTTTTTTGACCTTGAACATAAGTCTTCGTATGACTAGCAAGGCGCTCCTGTTGATGTGTTGTAAGTTGAGATTTCCGTAGTAGTTTCCATCCAACTACAAAATTTTAATCGAAATTTCTTTTGATTTCCATCCACAGACTTACATTTTACATCAAAAAGTTTTAAAAAGTTTTAAATTTTTGATATGCCTGTTTTGTCTACTTTTCTACAATATGTAGTTTTTATATAATTTGAAATGTCTTCAATTCTTTCTGGCCCTTTTGAAGATACACTCCATAAAACGGAACACAACTCTTCGTACTTTAATGTAATCTTCATTGTAGATTTATTAAATATGGTACTTAAAATCTGAGAAGTTTACTTATATACCAATCTTGTCATTTCCGAAAATAGGTAAATATAAGATTTAAACATGTTCTGTCATATTTAATACTAAAATATGAAAAATATGAAATTAAAGGATACAGGTTTAAATGAACATATTTTTGAATGTAATTGAGATATTGGCTTGAAATTTTTTGTAAAGGGTCGAGAATTTCCATATCTAACTAAAAAAAGATATTAAGGGATAAATATGGACTAAATTGTTGTAGCTATCTGCGACCCTATTAAAATTTTGATATAAATCATAGTTTTAGAAATTTAACAAATATGTAATATATGACAAAATCTTTATTTATGAACAAAACTCAATGAAATTTTAAACGCTTGTTAAATTTGTCATTTCAAATAAGAAAATGCAAAAAAAAAATTGAAAAGGTCAAAGGGCATCCCGCAATTCCCAAAAATAGGAATGAAAATCCCAAAAATGGGATTTTTTACATTTTTGCCCATATGGTCCACATTTCTTTCAGGGCTGGGAAAATACTTTTGGAGTAAATAGAAAACATATTGAGGTTTCCAAAACTGCTTTCAGTTTTCTGATCCCAGCTTTGGGATTTTAGAATATGTCGCCCAAAGTTGAAGTTTTGATAAAAAATAGGTCATATTTGGAAGGACGCAGTGGCAACATTTTCAAAATATAGACAAGTTTTATTAATAAAAGAGTTAAGACACATTTTGGGCAAAAAAACGGCAAAAATCTAAAATTTTTTGAATTTTTAAAAAAAAATTGAGTCCATTTGGTCCAAAATTACGCCCGGTATTAAAAAAAAGGCGGACCAAGGTATGGTAAATTTTGTATCACTAAATTTTTAAATGCCTATAACTCGGATATTATAAGAGATAAGTAGTATGTCCAAGCATGTTTTTTCAAGATCTCGTCGAGCGCTTTCACAAAGTATAAAAATCTTTGTATTTGGGTTAAAAACAAAAAAATGGCACGAGTTTAAAAATTTTACATGTCGTAGGTACCCTACTTTGAGCCGCCACAGCGCCGTCCCTGGGGCATCTGCAGGGTTCATCTTCAAAACTTAAACTCGAATACTCCTTGGCTACGCTCACGCCAAATTTTATCCCGATCGGATCAGCCGTTTAGAAATGCCAGATTTATTTCCAAAAAATTTCCATTCTGCCCCACTGTGCAATGTGAATTGAAACAAAATATCATTTCTCACATGCAAGTGTTTCTGTAATTTCTTTTTGTGAGAACTATCTGTCATTTAAGTTTTTGGAAATTTTTTAAGTTATTGGAAATTTGTGAGTAAAAGTGTTTCTATAAGAAAATTTTGTGAGAAGTTTCTCACATGAACTGCCAAAAAAACTCACATTTTAAAACGGTGCGGAAAATAAAATTTTAAGGAAAAAAGTTAAATTTAAAAATTAACCCCCTTATTTACAAACAACATTTTTATTTTATAAACAGTTTATAAATTAGATTTTTATGGAAATTTTGTTTTATAAACCTTTTATAAAATACAAATATTGTTTGTGAATAAGGGGGTAATTCTATAAAATAATGAAAAAGTAATTAATTAAGATTAAAATTAATATTGTTTACCAAGTTTTAGAAAAATTGAAGAAAATGGAAGAAGAATGGATCGATCCCTAATTGACACTACCCCATATAAAGTCCCCTTCAGAAAATTACTTTAACGCTCATTACTGGCTCAAAAATGCGAAAAATTTTATAAGGATCGATCCATAACTGACCCTACCCCCCATATAAGGTCCCCTTCAGAAAATGATTTTAAAACTCATTACTGCCACAAAATAGCGAGTACAGCGATGAAATTCGACATGAACAAGTTTTATGGGAACTGAAATCTTTCTACCGATTGTAATGAAGGTGGATCGATAACTAATCCTATAATATATAAGATTCGGCATGGGCGAATATAATACTCTTCCCTGCAGGAAATGAAGCGATAATTGTCTTAATGCCGCTAATACTATTACTAGAACAACAGACACTAGTACAAATTGGGTTAGAGTTTAAATAGAAAGATACTACACTGAAAAAATCCATGCCTAATATCGTACATTGTACGAATCGTTCGTTGTTTCGCACCACGAAATTCTTTCGTAATATATACGAAATTGTACGAAATATTTCAGTATAATGCAAAATAATCTTGGAAAAATTAATTTACATAAATTGAAAAAAGAGAATTTTGAATAAATATGGTAAAATTTACCAAATATTAATTTATGCAAACATTTTTGTTCATTTTAAAATAATTTTTCTAATTGTAGTTCAAAATTATTCTCCACACGAACTTTTTTTTATGAAAATAATTCGTGAATAATATTATACTTTTTCTTAAATTTTATAAAAATGTTGTAGTTTTATTTAATGATAATTTAATTAGTATCATTGTGTTTAATTTCGCTAAAATTTAAGAAAAAAAATATTACGAAAGGTTTTCGTACTTTCGTAAAAATAGAAAAGGGTTTTATTAAATAATATTTCGTATTATACACGAAAATTTTGTAAATATTACGAAAATAGAAGTTACGAAATTTTTTTTCGTAAAGTTGAGCATGGATTATTTTCAGTGTAGTACTAGGAGTAGTTGAATGGCGCCACTTGTAGACTGATTTTTGTTTGACATGTGTTGGAAAAAACAAATTTTTTAAATTATTAAAATATAATTTTGAAACATTTTGCATAAAAAACGATATTTTCAACATAAAAAACGATATTTTCAACATATCAAACTGGTTCTAAAGAATCTAATTGGGTACACGTGTACTAGTATAAGTCTAGAACTAATGGTACTAGTAATTTTTCAAACACACTCAATGTTAATTTGAGCATTATGATGGTATAGGAAAGTTAACAGTTGGGAACTAGTACTGGTGATTTTGGTACTAGTAAAATACTAGTTTGGTACTAGTTCCATTTCCTGCAGGGCTACTTGTTATTTTTTTATATTCACAAAAAAATTAATATATAAGATTTTCTTTATAAGCACATTGTGACATATACAAAAAATTTTTTTATAATCACTTTAGCGATATAGTCCTCAATTTGTGACTATAAGCGAAAAGTACTGTATGCATAAACTTAGAATTTACCAGGGTAGAATTTATTGAGATAATTTTTTTAGCACTTTTCATTTAATTTCTTTATTTTTTGTTCATTTAATCATTGTTTACAAATTTGTTTGGCAATATTTGTTTTCTTCTTTTTATTTTTATGTTTTTAAAACATAAAATGTGTTGCCTCTTCTCACTTTAAGTTACAGAAACGCTTTTTACTCACAAATCGAGAACGATGGAATTTTTTGTTCCACACTTGTTGATGTGAGAACTAACAAGTAAGAGTGTTATATTCGGCTATGCCGAATCTTATATACCCACCATCAAACCGCGTTTATGTCGAATTTCATCTATATACTCGTATATTCAGGCCAGTTATAAGCGTTAAAGTAATTTTCTGAAGGGGACCTTATGTAGGGGGGTAGGGTCAATTATGGGTCGATCCTCATAAAATTTGGTAGACAGAAATTGGTTCATATTAAATTTATTTGTGTCGAATTTCATCGCTACACTCGTATTTTTAAACCATTAATGAGCGTTGCAGTCGTTTTCTGAAGGGGACCTTATATGGGGGGTAGGGTCAATCATGGACCGATCCTCATAAAACTTTTTAGATAGATTTTGACTCGTATGAAACTTACTTATGTGGAATTTCATCTATATACTAGTATTTTTAAGCCAGTAATGAGCGTTAAAGTCATTTTCTGAAGGGGATCTTATATGGGGGGTAGGGTCAATTATGGACCGATCCTCATAAAATTTTGCATAGTGATTTTGGATCATAAAAAACTTACTTATGTTGAATTTCATCGCTATATTCGTATTTTTAAACAAGTTATGGCTTTTACAGCTGCTTTTCGAGGGGCCACTTGTATGGGGGCTATCCGAAAACATGGACCGATATTGCCCATTTTCAATACCAAACAAACCTTACCTAAAAGAAATATTTGTGTGAAATTTCAACCCTCTAGCTCTTTCCATTCGGACTCTATCGTGCTTTCAACAGACAGACAGACAGACGGACGGACAGACGGACAGACATGGCTAGATCGTCTTAGAATTTAATGAGGACCCAGAATATATATACTTTTGTGGGTCTATGACCAATATTTCGATGTGTTACAAACGGAATGACAAAATCAATATACCCCCCATCTTTTTTGATGGTGGGTATAAAAAGCTAAAACACTAAAAGTTACAGAAACGGGGTACTGGAAGCACTTTGCATGACCAGAGTTGGGGGTAGTGCATTAAATATTTAGTGCACTAAGGTTTCCACTAAATCCCACTATAGTGACGAAATTTTGATTTTCCACTATTTTTTATCACTATAGTGGTAGTTGTTCACACGGTGAACAAATAGTACCCATTTTACCCAACACTTTACCCTCAGCATCCCATCACTGGTGAATTGAACTGCAGCCAACTTCAACTGCGATTGATAGAAAAAAAGAGGAGAAGAAGTTAAACAAACAACCTATATACAGTGTGAAAGCCAAAACCCAAAAGCACCAATATCAACCCTTAAACCTAAACTTAAAACTAAATCTTAATAAATAAGTTAACAAATCTAAAACAAATAATCATAAAACTTACTTAAAAATCTAAAAAACTATTTAAAACCTAAACCTAATTAAAACTTAATACTATTTAAAACATAAAGTTAAAATAAATAGTTAAAAGAATAAAATCTATTTAAAACTTAAGGCTAAAATAAATAGTTAAAAGACTAAAATAAAACCTACTCTAAATTGAAATATACAAACTGTGAATTAAACCCTGAAACTGAAATCCTAACCCTAAATTTATAAATATATATATATATTTGTATATTTCAATTTAGAGTAGGTTTTATTTTAGTCTTTTAACTATTTATTTTAGCCTTAAGTTTTAAATAGATTTTATTCTTTTAACTATATATATATATATAACGTTTTAAAATAAATTACCCAAGTGTTGTTATTTATTACAAGTTTTATTTTACCCCTTATTACACATACCCCCTAACCCGTCTAAACAATGGTCCAATCGAACCGTATACTTATAAAAAAATATAAGTAAAGAAGATCAGTGAATGACAAAAAAAAAACAATACAGTCCACAAAAGTAAAACATAAAAACAGTGAGTGAAAACGGAAAATATAAAAACCGATTTTAAAACAAAAACACATAACACAAATCAAAAAATTAAATAAACGTACAGTGACAATTACAACAACATTACAGTCCACAATTTACTGAAACAAAAATCACAAAAAAAAAACTAACATACTTAAATAAAACATAAATTTTGAACTAAAAACAAAAAAAAAAAATAATAAACAAGAAACGACATTTAAACCCAATTTTAAAATCAAACAAACACTCAACGAAACATAGAAGCAATTTTGACAGTGAACGTCAAAATTTTAAAAACAATTTAATTTTGTTTTACTTTCCTGTTAATAAAGATAAACCCTAGCTAATCTTTATATAAAAGACTCAAAAGATAAGTATTTTTATTAATAACCCACCCTACACCATAACACTTATCTATTTTTGTATGAAAATAAAATAATTTATTAATAAAAAATAAAATTTTACACATTTTTTTATTAAAATATTAACAAAACATACCCACATTAAATCACACACTGTATGTTTGCAAAAATAGAATTACAGAAAACATATTACAACAATTAAACACACTTAAATCTACTTACCCAAAATAATAAGTAATTTTCAATATTTACTAACTATAAAAACACTAACAACAAGTACTTGTCGATCATCTCATAGCGGGAAGATCAGCGCAAAGAGGAATCGACAAGGAAAAAATATTTTACACACACTCGTACATAAGTACAATAGTTAGTACCCTACACCCTAGCAGAGTCGGTAAGTTCAAGTATTTGTAACTTACATTTCCTAATATATAATTTTTAATAAATATATATTTTACACTATTTTCAACACATTTGCTATCATAAACACCCACCCACCCTCTTCATGAAATTTTACCCATTTTCTTTTTCTAAAGTGTTGAAAAATAGATATTGACGTCTTTTTAATAGTGCAATATCTTTTACAATTTATAAAGAACCCAACCTAATTTATCTTGCTTGTATACACTACCCGACCCATAACCTAAGCTCAAAAATGTCAAATCTAAGATCTTTGGCTGCCGACTTAATGCGTTATATTCAAATGGATATGAATGCCTTTGATGAGGATTATCGCACTACCCCGGAACATTCCCAATCACTACCCGCGCTAAGATTTAAAAAACGTGAATTGAGCGAATTATGGTCAAAAATTGATCGTAAATTTTCACAGATTAGGGAATCTGCTGATTTAATAGACCCAAAGAAAGCTGAGGCCATAAATTTTACGGAAATTTTCAAACATTTTAGATCAGCTAAAAACTTTTACAGAAGCTGTATGATTTCAATAGATGAATCTATTGAGAAAACTACTAAGGCCAATGAAACCCAACCCACTTTACCCGAACCCCCACAACCCAACAATTCTGTTTCAATAAACTTAGCTCCTTGCGATATACCTACCGTTTGCGGCGATTTTAAGCTTTGGGCCTCTTTCAGAGACCTTTTTAAAGCAATATATATTAACAATACACATTTAAGTGCCGTTGAAAAACTTTTTTATTTAAAACAAAAAACCAGCGGTGAAGCCAAAGAAATTGTTGATAACGCACCTTTGACAAATGACGGCTTTCTTATTGCATGGAATAATTTAGTTTCTCAATATGAGAACAGAAGAATGCAGATTAATGCAGAACTCAAAACCCTATTTAATTTACCCTATGTAAACACCATGCATAGTTTTTCTATAAGACAACTACAGAGAAGGATTAACTGTTGTATTGCGAATTTAAATTCGTTAGAGATTGACACGGACAATTGGGATCCGATCTTTGTTTATATCTGTTCAACAAAATTACCCCGGGAAACCCGAAGAGAATTTGAAAAAACTCTTCATGATTGTGCTGAAATGCCTTCTTGGACAGATCTAGATTTGTTTCTAACAAATACATTTAAGGAACTAATATCGGTTGATGATGTTCCAGATTCAAACCCTTACACCCACCCAAAACCCAAACATGTCCAAGAAAACAAGAACTATGTTAACAGAAAAGGCAATACACTTCACACAATGGTCAATTTTGAAAATGACAACTACCCAGAAAATGATCAATGTGAACAAGAATTCTTAAACCCTACCCAAAATTACCCAAAAACACATAAAAGAATATGTGTTCTCTGTGACAGTGATCACGCTCTTAAGGAATGTTCATCATTTAACTCCTTAGGATTAAATGAAAGGATTGATTTTGTGAAAGAAAATGCCTTCTGTTACAATTGCTTAGCTATTGGCCATAAAATTGAAAATTGTGCAAGCACATTTACGTGTAGATATTGTGGTGGTCCACATAATACCCTTTTACACAACCCGAATATAAACCCGAACACAACATTTGATGAAAACCCTCCAAATGTGCTACAATCTTTCTCCACCCTAACCCGATCAAATAAACCTGTTTTAGATGACAGAACGAAGCTATTAGCAACCGCTGTTATACAGATTGAAGCTCAAGGAAGATTATTTCCAGCGCGAGCGCTAATAGACCCAACTTCTGATTACTCATTTATTTCGGATCAGTTTAGACGTAGATTACGTTTACCCATACTACCCATATCAGCTGAAATATCAGGTTTGAACGAAGTTGTATCAGCTCGTTCAAACCAAATGTGTGAAGTTACTCTGAGGTCCAATACCCAAAAAGATTTTAGTTTAAAAATCCAATCGATAGTGGTCAAAACGCTAACTCAAAATATACCCACCCAAAATATAAACCCTAGTATTATTGAAAATTTACACAATGATGAGTTAGCAGACCCAAGGTTTTACGAAAGTAGACCTATCGACCTTATAATAGGAAGTGATTTTTACCCAAAGATTATAAAATCTGGTATTGAGAACAATGTTCTAAATACACTTTTAGCTCAAGAAACCCAATTTGGTTGGATCTTGACTGGACCGATTGAAGAGTCTCACCAAGCTCGAACCCAACCCACAACACAAAGAGCATTATCACATTTCAGCTCAGTAACCCTGAATAATTGCATAACCCAAAAACCCAATAAATTTGTTGAAGAATCTAAATGTGAAAGTAATTTCACAAATAAAGTGCAAAATATACCCGATGTGCGTAATAAAGTAAATCTTCCATTTCGTACCCATAATATAGAATTAAAAAACACTAAAAATGTACATTTAAGAACAAAATTAAAGAATGCGAAGTATATTAAAGATAATCAAACATTGAAAAGAGATATACATACCGCACATCAAAAATATGTTGATCATGGTCACATTAAACACACCCAATTTAGAAATGATAGATCTTCAACAACTTGCAATTTTTCACAATTATACTATTGTCAAACCCAATCGAATAATGACAATTGTTCGAGTTGATTTTAGAGAAACTTAGAACGACAATAGTTTAATTGATAATTTATACTGATCCTACTCTATAAAATTAAATACTCTAAAAGAGTAATCGAATCGGATGATTAAGTTGTCAAACCCAAGAAAGCCAATAATCAAAACACAACCCAATTATTTCATTAACCCCACCAATTCTTGTACTGAATTATTTACCCACCCATTATTAACCCTAACTAACATTCACACTAACCCACTCATACACAGAAAATGATCCTGCCCATGCAGTAAAAAAGGGAATCGAAATGGATTCGGATAGAAGATACTACCCTAAACCCAAATGTAGCATATGCTGGATTTCCAAAAGGAATACCTTAAGTATTTTGCTTTACATGTCTCCACAACCACACACATTACCCGCACATATACCCCGTACTAAAGTCTATTTCATTCCAGGTCTGTCATGGGGGGGAGGATGTTCACACGGTGAACAAATAGTACCCATTTTACCCAACACTTTACCCTCAGCATCCCATCACTGGTGAATTGAACTGCAGCCAACTTCAACTGCGATTGATAGAAAAAAAGAGGAGAAGAAGTTACACAAACAACCTATATACAGTGTGAAAGCCAAAACCCAAAAGCACCAATATCAACCCTTAAACCTAAACTTAAAACTAAATCTTAATAAATAAGTTAACAAATCTAAAACAAATAATCATAAAACTTACTTAAAAATCTAAAAAACTATTTCAAACCTAAACCTAATTAAAACTTAATACTATTTAAAACATAAAGTTAAAATAAATAGTTAAAAGAATAAAATCTATTTAAAACTTAAGGCTAAAATAAATAGTTAAAAGACTAAAATAAAACCTACTCTAAATTGAAATATACAAACTGTGAATTAAACCCTAAAACTGAAATCCTAACCCTAAATTTATAAATAAATATATATATATATGTATACGTTTTATAACGTTTTAAAATAAATTACCCAAGTGTTGTTATTTATTACAAGTTGTATTTTACCCCTTATTACACATACCCCCTAACCCGTCTAAACAGTAGTGAAACATATTTTAACTACCATTAAAAAAATTAGTGGTAGTGAAACATATTTTAACTACCACTAAAAAAAATAGTGGTAGTGAAAATTTTTCCACTACCACTAACCATTAGTGGTAGTGAAAATTTTGCAATACAATAAAATAGTGCAAATGTTTAACAGTCACTACATGAATGCTTTAATATGCACTAAAATCTCAAAAAATAGTGTTTGTAAAAATAATCCAAACAAATTGAAAATACATATGTACATATGTATGTTCAAAATATTTCTATTTTATTATTTTTTATTGTATTAAAGAAAAATCACATACATACATACATATTTATGGTTTTTAGAAAATGAATTCGTTCGTAATAAATGAAAGAAATGTCAAAAATATACGATAGATAAAGTCCTTAAAAAACAACGAAAATAATACCAAAATACGAAATAAAATGTGGCCCCTTGATCCCGGATGCAATTTGAATGACAAACCTTTTAATTTCTTGTCACTTTGCGTACAATTTTTATGTTGTTTTTCAAAATATATTTTTTCATAAATTTTTTTTTTTTTTTTGAGTTCCATTAACATTAGTGAATAATTATATTTTTCCACTATCCTGTTAGTGGAGAAAAAAAATTTGCACTAAGCTGTAAAAAAAAGGGTTTTCACTATCACTAAATTAATTTTAGTGAAAGACTTTCTTGTACCACTACCACTATTGCTTAGTGAGGCTGTAATTTTTCAACTCACCACTAAATATATATTAGTGATAGTGAAAAATTTTGCACTATCACTAACATTTAGTGGAAACTGCAAATTTAGTGCACTACCCCCAACTCTGTGCATGACAAACCTTTTAATTTCTTGACACATTGCATATAATATTTATGTTGTTTTTCAAAAAATATTTTTAATGTTTTTGTAAAATTATTTTATTTTAGTTTTTTTAGAAAAAGCTTATTTTATTTTAGACATTTTTAAACGAAAACTGCATCGTAATAAAATGATGTATTCGTGTGAGAACTAAATTCTTTTAGAAAGGCTTAAAACCAATTAAGGCTATTCTGAGCCTTCGTATGTTATTCTATTTATTGGCCTACTTATAATTGAACCACTAAAGTATATTTTGATTCAGATTCAGAAAACGTTTAAAGATTTTAAATAATGTTAAAAAGGTTTTAATATAATTAGAATCCTCTGTAAAACAGTTAGGTAAATACCAGAGAACTGCAATGGGTGATTAAAAAATATTCACACCATAAAATTTATTGTATTTTTATTCAAATGTTCAAAATTGTTTCAACAAAAATAATCAAATTTGTTTTTAAAAAAATCAAATTTGTATGTTTTGCTCATTGCTCAATTCATTCTAATCAATTTGAATGTTTATTCCATCGACTCAAAAATGTTTTTTTTTGATTGTAAATAAAACTAAAAAAGGCAACAATCAATATGTGTGATTTATTGCTCAAATATTTATGAAAAACTTTGGGAACTTTATAAAAACATAGAGGTATGAAATTCGTTAGACATCTTTAGTAATCCCATTCTTGAATCACTCTACTCTACATTGACAATCAATAACTTACAACATGATGTTGAACCCAAATAAATAAAATTATATGCATAAGTAATCGATAAAATAGTTTTACAACCCAAAGAACAATTCTATGGGGTTGACGGCCTGTAAGACAATTTTTTTTCCTTTATATAAGCTTGAATCACTCTACTCTATATTGAAAATAAATAACTTACAATCATAATGTTGAACCCAAATAAATAAAATTATATACATAAGTAATAGATAAAATTACGACTAGAAGTGAATGTGCGAAAGAATCTTAGTACAGGTAGACTTTTTAAATATAAAATATGGGTTACATTACCTTATAGGATCCAGTCCATTCAGTTTTGTTTCTATTTTACTTGCTTTAGACAAAGCCATGCCAGCCCATGAGTCAAACCTGGTAGGATTAACTGCCAAATCAAGAGTGTAAAATTTAATTGCCTTTATGAAATCTCTGTTTTTGAAATAAAAATCTGCCAGCAAATAATATAAGCTTAAGACTTTATATGGCAACTTAAAAGCATTTGCATCCAAAGTTGGTGATTCACAACGTCCTTCAATAAACATTGTTACATAATGTATTGACTTTGAAGGATCAAGCTCCTTTGGCATCAGTGATACAATTTTTAATAAAAGTTGCTCCATATCCGATGATATTGATTCTAACTTGTATGAGTTAAATTCGGGGAGATCTTCTGGTCGATATAAGTCAAAAACTTGTATTGCCTTTGGCCAACATAGTTTGATTTGAGTAGCCTCATGATCCTCTAAATGTCTTAAACGTGCCTTTTTTTGAGGATATTTAAACAAGCAATATGTAACCTAAATGAAAAAATAATAATATATGAAAAACAGGCAGTTAAGAATCGATGAAACTGAATTTCGTTAATATTTTAAAATAAGAAAAAGTTTTGATACATTTCGGTACAATTTATCAAACTTATTTATTTATTTACCAATTTACAATTTATTACTGAGAATTCTGAGTCGATTAAGACTTAAATGAGAATGCCGATTTTTGCAATGGTCGACGTTTGGCTCTAGGCCCCATACAAACCCTGCCTTTAAAAAATAGATTAAACGTCCAAAAATTGACTTAGAACCATTAGTATCGTGATGAAAATCAGCATAACTAACCTTTAGATAAAAATTTCTTAAGGATCGGCCCATATTTGACCCTAACTCCCATATGAAGCCTATTTTAGAAATTCTGTTTTTCATCAGTAAATTGCTTAAATACATCGGAATTAAAGTAAAATTCAACATAAAAATTTCTTCATGAAGAATAAATAATTTTTAAAATATACTCATGGTGTTTTTAATAGTCCATGTGCGCGCATTAATCAAATTAAATTTAAGCAATGGTATTTAATAGGCGTAGTAATTTTACGCAATTTAAGTTCTAGTTTGTTGATGCCAGAGATCTCAGGCCTTTACAAACTTGCCAAGAATAGGCGTAAATTTTTTAAAAATGTTCGAATGTGAAATTCATAGTTACTTACGAATGCAGTTGTAATACCGCGTAAATTAAATCTCAATACATATATTTAACACCTCCAAGTCAAATGTGCATTAAAAAACTGATAAATGCGAACTTTTTATGATAATTTTAAAATTTTTGCAAAATTTAAAGTTCTCTTTCGGTGTATTTTTACCTAAAGACTTAATGCAAATATTTTGTAAATTATTTGGAGCAAATTTCATATATTGATGGATTAAATTGATGTTGCGAAAGAAAATTAAATTTTCTTCATTTGTAGCGGTCCAGCAGTGTTTATCTAAAAAGACATTTTGCTTTGCCATATGATTTGCGTAAATATTAGTGTCAAATGAAAGCTTTCTTTTTGCATTATGCCAAAATCCGGTGCGCATTAAAATATTTTATGGATATAACATTTTACGACCTAAATACGGATTTTATAAATTCACATATATAGCATCATTTTTAGCAACTTTTACACATTCACCACGAATTCATACATAATAACGACAGATAATTAAAATTATGTTTTTAAATCCGGCAAAAACATTTTTGTAACAAAAAAAAATTATTAAAGATTGTACTTTGATTCGATATTCAAACCGACTGAGATATTCTTAGTTCATTTTGTAATGCGTTGAAAAAACTAGAGATGATTATAAGAATTTTTTTTGCTAAATTTTGTGTTTGGAAATAAATTGCAAAAAAAAATATTTTTTTTTTTAATTATCAGTGTATTTTCTGAAATATGAAATTTGCGATAACTATTCCAACATTCGCTGATAGTCATTATAAATGTTTACGAATGGGTAGTATTTTTATTTGAAAATTGCTTAACCCGTATTTTTAACGAATTAAATGTTTTTTTTTTATTTTAAACCGCTATAACTTTTGCGCGCGTTAATCAAAATTATTAACGTTTTCATATTTATCATGTGTAATTATTATCCCAATCAACCACCAAATATGGTTCTTGCTAAAAGAAAAACAATTTCGAAAAAAATGTTATTCAATTCCTAAAAATTTTTGATTTTGCTCATATATCCGTAATTCTACGCAAACCTTGATCATGCGTCACTTGAATAATGAATTATTATATTTTATAGAAACTAGGCGGAATCTGGTAATTTACATCGATAAAACTTATAATATCGTAAATATTAAACAATTGTATTTTAAATAAAAAAAAAAATTGGTCATGAGAAAGCTTTTAAAACTTCTGAAAAAGGAGAAAGAATAACTTTAAAATCCAGTGGACTAAGTGCCGTTAAATAGCAGGAATAACTAAGAAGTGAACAGCCAATTGTATACATTTACTTTAGGAAGATTTAAAGCAAACAACGAGTAGAGAATTGCTAAAAAATGTGAAGATATTTTTCAAATTCGTTCATGTCCTCGTACAATTTTGTAAATAAAGTGGAGTAAATGCATTTTTTGAAATATCAAATATAGCTGTTCAATTGTTATGGCATTATAACATTAATCGATTTAAATTGTCAGATTCCGCATAGTTTCTTTAAAAATAAAAATTCCTTATTCAAGTGATGCATAAAAAAGTCCTTATTTTATTATTGGTAAAGAAAAAAATTAAATGTCTTTAGAAGGAACAAAAAAATTCGCTCTCTTTTTTCACATAATTAATAGAAAGAATATGGTCTTTAAAATTCCATAATTTTGTAATCATCCAATATTTAGTTTACAAGATATTTACATTCAAAATTAATAAAATTAAATTCCTTATTAAAGTATGAGATCCATTTAAAGGATTAGAAAGTAGAATCTAAATATTTAAAATTTTATATGAAAAACACTAACAAAAACTGAGTAGTTTTCCCACAAAATTTTAAAATTGTTTTCTTTTCTTCTTTCTGAATTCGGGCATAAGTCTTTGGATGACTAAATCAAACACAAGATAGATATCAGTTTCTATATGAAATATAAATTACGAGTTGTTGAACATTTAAAAGAATTCTGTAATCTTCGATTATTTCTTTTTTAAAGATTTTACAATAAATGATTATATTTTTTCAAACAATAAGATTGCCAGTTTGTTTATAAAAAGTGTGGACTATACGAAAATTTTTTATATACAATATTAGTTATGCATACAAAGAAAATTTGGCCTTTAAACGAAAATGGCCTATAGGCGAAGTGGACTTAAAAACAAATAATTTGTATGAAATTCGAAAAAAGCTGCAAGTGAATAGGATTGTTTTGACTTACATCCGTTTTTGGCCTTTTAGCGGAATGGACTATAAGCGAAAAGTACTGTAGTATATTTTTAATTTAAAAGTTTATTCCCATAGTCACCGATTTGGACAAAATTTTATAAACACTTAAAGGAAGGTCCACGAGAGTTGGAACTGACATTTTTCACTTAAATTTTAAAAACTGTGACAACCTTATTATTTTAAAAGCGCTTAAAAATTTCGTTAAAAGTGCTATAACTTTTTACTTGTTAAATATAATTAACAATTTTTGTATAAAATTCCTCAAAACAATTGTTTCTCTACTTTCAAAAAGTTAAAATAATTTACATTTGTGGGTTCAACCATCGCCAAAATAAAACATTATATAAAATATTAAAAAGAATACTAAAAAATTGCACAAATTAAAAAAGATTAGGAAACCTAGGCACATTATTCCCAATTAATTTCATTTTTATAGTTTGTAAGACAAACTTCGATATGAATCTTATAGGATCGCCTCCAGAAATTATTTTAACTTCTTTATGCAAGGCATACACGATGCAACCTTTTAAACAACTTAACTTATATATGTATATGCGTATATTGCACATAAATGTTACAACTTTATTTTGTAACAAGTAAGAAGTCTATATTCGCCTTTGCCGAATCTTGTATACCCTTCACCATAGTGTAAATATTAAACAATTTATTAATTTTATACAATTTCAATTTATTTCATTTTCTCGACTCTATCAAAGTAAATTTATAAAGTAGCGATACGAGTTGTTGTACAACAAACGTCTACAAAAACCACAGGCAATTGGTTTTTGTTCGAAATACTCAACTGTCAAAATTTGTTTACAAAAATGAACCAATAATTAATGGAAAATATTGCAATTATTGGTGTGCTTTCCAAAAATATGTTGTTATTTATGTATATTAAAAGTCACAGAGTTTTATTTATTTTTTGAAAATTAGAACATTTTTAAAAATACACTTTAAAATACACTTTTTCACATTTTTGACAAGTAAGTCCCCAAATAGCATTTTTTAAAAAAATAGTCAGCTGTTCAAATTAGTTTACTTTATAAATTTACTTTGCACTCTATCATTACTTTACCAATAGCAAAGCAAAAGAAACAACAACAACGAAACGAAATAAAACATACAAAAAGATACACAACGCAATGAAATTAACAGATATACAAACTGCCCCGGGCATGTTTCCTTGATGATAGATCCCATTTTGGTGTATTGCAATCCGGGGGTATAGAGGTGCTACCAGTACCTCTAGTCTGCCGGGACTATAAACTGGTGATGTTACTTCACTCTTCGGCTTGTCCTTGGTATGATTTGACATGGGGTCTAACCAGAGAACCACATAATCTGGTACTACGGGTGGCCAGTTGCCTTCGGGATCCACGTAGTGGCTGTGGTTTAAAGCCAAATTTGCGGGAAGAGTAAGTGGCGGTTAAAGGACTGATGTAAGGTAAATATTTCGGGATAATTTCGGTGCTGTTGCCGAATGACAACAGATACCTGACAGAGGAATGACTGTGGGACTAAGCGTTGGAAATGAGTTGGTGTCAATTGTATATGATACGGGATGAATGTAGAGGTATGCGGGCCTCACTCCACCCGTATACCTAAATGAGTGTGTCGTATGTTTTTTTTTATGAATGTGTCGGATAAATGAGAAGTGTGCTGGGTTGAATGATGATGGATGAAAAGTATTATACACAAGTGATACCATTAAAATTTCCCTTCCTTGTCCAGGTATGTTCAGACTAAACTCTGTTCATACCAGAATTACCACAGTGTGTCCCAGTGAGTAAGAACAAAGTCTAGGCTTATTTGATGGATTCGTACTTCGGTCTACCGGTTACGTCTCTAGGTGCTGTTGCCGAAACAACAGAGGCCATACCATCTCCTTGGTTGTAAACAGAAGTGATGTTTTACGTTTCAGAAGTTAAGCAACGGGACAGCAATGGTCAGAGATTAGATAGCTCGAACACTTGAGCAAATTGCTTATACATGGACAAGCTTTAGCCATGTACAAAAATTTACAGCTGATTTCTTCATTAAAGATTGAAGGGGCGGTGGTGAGTCGTCACAAAGCTCACCCAGTGGTTGAAAAAGACCACCGTCACGTAAAGCACTTCGGCATTCATACCCTTTTCACCAAGGTGAAGGGTATAAAAATAATTTTTGAGTGAAGGTGGTAGCGTGTGCGTATAATTGCAATTTAAATGTAAAATGTTTCTTATTTTTTTATAATAAATAAAAATAATAATGTAAATTAATTTTATATAACACAGTGAGACAAAATAGACGAAAATTTAAATACATGGGAAGTGATACTATTTTTCTGAAAGGTGGATCCGAGTAGAACAAGAATATGTTTTTGAAATTTGCCAAAGACCTCCATCAGCAAACATATTATTTATTTTATTTTTGCACCGTTGTCCAAGTTAGGAGATGTTTTTTGAAATTGCTAACAGATTTTGAAAAACAAAGTTGCGTTTTTCTCATGAATAGACATGGTTTTCTAATCAATTAATTAATAGTACGGTTCCTATAGCTATACCCAGTGTGCTTTGCTACCCTAAAAGCAATGTAAATAAAAAAACACTACGATTTTGAAGATTCTAACTATAATAGTTTTCCAGATATACATTTTTTACATATTGGGGATGCCACGCAAATTATTGTAAGTTCGCCAATTCTTCCAAACGTTAATTTAGATTTGAATGTAACCTATAAAAAATTTGAATAATATAATATTTTCCCAGATGGGAGATGTCCTATTGAAAGTCCGCCCATTTTTCTCTAAATGTTTACATGAATGTCAAAGATTTTCATGTAAAATTTTTGTATTTAATTCATATGTGAGGTTCCAATTTGGTAATCCGCCAATTTATTACCAAAATGTTCAAATTGATGTCAAAGTATTTTTGCTCTGATAGTTTCCCAGACATTTAATTCTATTTAATTCATATGGGAGGTTCAAGCCCCCTCTAATAAAGGTCCGCCCATTTTCCTCAACATGTTCAAATAAATGTTAAATTTCTTCGTGGAAAATTTGAAGATTTTAGGTCTATCAGTTTCCCAGACAAACGACAATGCCAAATTAAGCACTTTGCAAAATTTAAGGATTTCAGCTCTAAAAGTTTCTCAGATATATGAATTTATCTATTTAATTTATATGGAGCGTTCCAAGCCTCCTGATGAAAGTTCGCCCTTTTTCCCCATGCAAAATTCGAAGATTCTAACATTAATAGTTTCACAGATAAGCGATTTTTTGTATTTAATTCATATGGGAGGTACCACGCCCCCTACTGCTAGTCCGCCCCTTTTTCCTTAAATAATAATATTGACACTATAGAGGTTCCGACAAAATTTGAGAACTCTATCTGTTATATTTTCTCAGATTTACACACAGAAAAAATTAATACATAACTTGAATGAATTTTGTAATAAATTGAATGAATCGAACATGACTTTATTTCCCAAACCATTTTCATTCAGAATATTAAAAATTCATAAAATGTATGAATTTGTACATTAAAGATTTTTCTTTGTTTTTTTGCTCATTTTCTTTGATTTTCATAAAAAAAATTGGAATAAATATCCGCGTTACTTATTTATATCTTCCATTTTTAGAAAATAATCACATATTAGGGAATTTTTATGATAAATAAATATAAATGTTGGAAAACAAAATATGAAATAAAAAAAAACATCAGCATATAGCTAAACATCCATCCTTCAGAAAATGATGCATGTTACGTGCATATTTCATTGTTTTCAATCTAAAAATCATAAAGAAATAAAAAATTTTCCAAAGATAATTTCAAATATTTTTTAACAAATAGAAAAATATAAAGAAAATTTTTAATATTTTAAGTCAAGGCTTCTAGATTATGTTTAAAAATATAAAAATGAAAAAATTCATACAATTTAGGAACTTATTCTTGAATATTATTAACTTTAGTCAATGAAAGCAGTTCATAATATTTATGCTGAAACTTTTTTCTGTGCACTTTTAATATTTTCTTCATATGGAAGGTGCCAAGCCCACTATAGGAATTCCGCCCATTTTGTCCAAAAATATTCTTATGGATTTCAAAGTTGTCCATATAAAATTTTAGGACTCCAACTCGTGCAGTTTCTGAGATATGCGACTTTTAATAGTTATTTTAAATGTGGGCGTGGCACGTCGTCCACATGAAATTTTGAAGTAAAAAGTAGCCTAAAGTTCCTTCCAGACATACAGGAAGACACTGTGAAAATTTCAGAAAAATCGGTCCAAGCATATTTCTCCAGGTTACTTAAACGTTATATATGTCATTATAAAGGGCTCATCTTCTGCTTTCTAAATCCGTGAAAGAAACTTAAAATCGGTTCAGATTCAACTAAGTTACTGACTTATAAGTGCTTAAAGGTACGAAAACCCGGATTTTTACACGTAACTCAATATTTTGGAGGTGTTTGGCAAATTTAAAAAACATATTCTTGTTTTACTCGGATCCTCCTTTCAGAGAAATAGTGTCACTTTCCAGGTATTTATTTTTGTCGCATAGTGTAATTTTAGAAGAAAAATGTTTATTTGACGTAATATTTGTTTAATTATACAAAAACTTCTATAGTTTCACAGGCAAGAGGATTAATGAATTAGAAAGTATCGACCAAAAGACGCTGTTTTAAATTTTTGTTCGCTTAGAAATCAGGAGCATATTATATTCTACTTCTTAATGCGGTTTCTATGGCGTATTAATTAGATTCTTAACTCACTCGGTTCATATTTTATGGTCTCTAAAGTAGGGTATTTTTGTTCAAAATTAGGAATGTTGATGACTGAATAACTTTGGAACCAGTTATCCGATTTTAAGAAATGATGTTTCATTCGACAGGTCTTCGATTACTCGTTTTTATTATTTCATTTCCGAAGGACCCTAACTGATAATAGTCCTAAGGGAAAAGGATCCAAATTACTTGTGTGGAAGGTCTGAAGAGACTCTGAACACGGTCTTGAGCTGGGCTGGGTGTAATATAAAACTACTAAAGCTATTTCAGCGTTCATAAGTGGTGCCATGAACACTACGTCAACCAAGGCTCAGGAAACGATGCTAGATATTCCACCCATTGAAACATATACAGTTAATTAATATTCGGTTTATTTATTGCGAAATATCCCAATAAGCACTCAAAAAATTAAAATTCAAGTGCTTGTGTTTTAATTGGAATTCGACTTAAATTCCAGCTTATTTTTAAAATATTTTTCAAGTAAAAAAATGTTTGAACTTTTTTAAAGTTTTATTCAAACTTAATTTGCATTGTCAAAAAAAATTAGTAATTTTGTGATTTTCCAAGATTTAAACCGTGAAAGCAAAAAATAATTAATAAAATAAAGTGAAAAATATAGATTAAAAAATACACCGTCGAAGGTTTCAATCAAAAATTATAGTAAGTGTCATGGTAAGAAGAAATAAATTAAATGCAGAAAAAATTGTTGCATTTTTTGCTCAACGCTCGCAAGGCAACGACTCGATTCAAAATTTGCAAGTTAATCAAAATGTAAGTAATCTACCTCAAAATAAACGCTTTTTCAAGACAACACCATCAACGAAGTAATGAATTGAAAATTAATTTAGCTAAAACTCCATATGTAATAAAAGAAGATTTTATTAAGTTTGAGGCAAAAATTCAAGATTCAGATGAAAATTTTGAGAAACTAGTATACCAGAATCAGTAGAAGATGATGTTACTAAACAGTTTTGTTGGCAAGGTTCCAAAGATAAAATCGAGATAAAAAGTTTTTCAACTATGTTAGCAGTTAAAGGTACCTATTTATTTAAATTTGATATTTTAGATGTGGGATTTTCGACTAAATTTACAAATATTTCAGTTGCGCACCGCCAAAAATTTGCCGATCACAGCGAATCACAATTTGAAAAAATAAATAAATAAAATCCAGCAAGCAAAAAATCGACACAGCAAAAAACAAAGAAATCATTTTAATTTGTTGTAATATATTCTAAATGTTTCTAAACTTTACATTTTTACTTATAATTAATATTTGCAAGCAATTAAAAGATTTGTTTACATACATATACACATGTATGTATATCATTACATTATTTTAAGTAAATTTATTAAAAATTTTAATATTTAAATTTACATATTTTTTTCTTTAATGTTTAATAGTAATTTTTTGTTGTTAACATAATTTTGTGTTACATAAATATATGAAATAATTTAAATATTAAAGTCAAGTTATTGCAAATTCCACAGATCATTAACATGTTTCACAGCACATGAATTCGAAATGTGAAAAAAATTAAGATTTTTTAGGATATATTGTAAAAAACCATTTTGTTACTTAAAATATATCTATAATTTCTCGAATATTAGCTTTTGTCCTTTTACGATAACGAAAACTTGTTCTTAGCTATTATCAAAAAAGTTTTATTTTTTCAACGGCCGTTTCAAATCTCCAATTTCAGTCTTTTTGAAACTTTGTTAAACGAATTTTAAAATTTTTAGGAGATCTCATGGGGATTTATGAACAATAGATAAGAGAATAAAACGGTAAAAAAACGAATCAATACTTCTTACAGTTTAGCTGTACCTGAGATTTGAACTCGGCAGATTTCGGGAAAATCGCATTTTTTTGTAATATTTTAATTCTTTTCTGTTGTACATTTTAAACAAAGCATTTCTAGAGTATTATAGACTAGACAATATAAAATATACAGCTGTGGTCAGCTAATTGGAAACGCTATCTTTATATTGCTGCTTGACGTGATTTGTATAAAATTATGAAAATATTACGTTAGATTTTCAGTTCCAAACACTTTTATTTTATAAATTGATGTTGTTATAATAAAATGGAATGCATTTTGTTGTGGAACATTTTTTATTTCCTTTTCAAATTTAAATTTTGTTAAAATCGCCAAAAGAAAAATCAAAGAAATTTCGACAATTAATTGGAAACAGCCATATTTTATTAAAAAATTTTAAGTTTTTAATTTAATGTATAAGAAATTAAACATTATTATTATTAGGACTAATAATGAAAATTGGCCAAAGAAATACACCTGCCCTGGGTAGATCCATTTTTGTACTCCATAAAGCTTGTAAATCGTAAAAGGATATAGGAGAACAACCCTATAAAATATTTTTAGTCATTTATAACATATTAAAAATATTACACTGATACTAACGCTCCACGTCAATAATTTTCCAGAAAAACATCAGCCCACCCCAACACGGAAGATAAGACGAATCTCCAAAGCTGAACCAAAGAAATCTTCCACGGAAATCTAGGCATAAATTTGAGAAAAATTAGATATAGTGTTATCTAAGCCAACTATTTCCCGATGTTTGGTGGAATCGGGGCTTTTTGGGAATGAATCTCGCAGAAACCTTTTCCAACAAAAATTAAAAAAATTTGCAATATCTCTTGTAAATGAAACATCGTGTTGAATTTACCAGATCTTATTAGAATTAGACCGTCAATCAGTGGAATTATTACTTTGCAACTTTGAAACAGAGATTAATCGCATCAAACCTCAATACATATAATAGGTAAAATAAATGGAAAAAGCTCGAATGAGATATGGCAAATTCTTTGATTCTTTCGCGATTCTCCTCCATGATGCCCCGATACCACCAAACCTCTCGAAACAGTTGGATATGATAACGTTATATCCAATGTTTCTCAAATGTACCGCTGGATACCCTTGGATCATTTCTTTGGAGATACATTTTATTATCCGGGTTGGGGTGGGCTAATTTTTTTTTTTTTTTTTGGAAAATTTTTGACGTGGAGCGTTAGTATCAATGTCATATTTGTTAATATGATATAAATGACTAAAAAGATTTTATTTTAACAATGGGGCTGATTCCTATATCCTTTTACGATTTACAAGTATTATGAAGTTCAAAAATGGATCTACTCTGGACAGAAGCATTTCTTTGGCCTATTTTCATTATTAGTTCTAAAAATATTGATGTTAAATTTCTTATATATTAAATTAAAAATAATATTTACCAATATACAATCAAATTTTTTATCAAAATTAGATTTAACTTAAAGAATTTTTAATAAAAAATGTCCTTTTCCAATTATATGTCGCATTTTCTTTTATATATATTTGGACGATTTTCACCAAATTAAAGGAAAGGAAATAAGAAATGTTCCATAGCAAAATGCATTTCACCTTCGTAAGAAGGGTATATATAAGTTTGTCATTCCGTTTGTAATTTATATAATATAATGTCCGTCTGTCTGTCCGTCTGTGTGTTTGTTGAAATCAGTTTTTAGAAGACCGAGAGATCCGAATCTTAAATAATTCTGTTAGACATGCTTTCGAGAAGATCGCTATTTAAAATCAGCAAAATCGGTCCATAAATACCGGAGATATGAGCAAAAATCCGAGACAACCTCTGAAAATGTCATAAAATATACAAATTTTTTCATGCTTTGATATACGCAACAACAACAACACTGCTTATTCATTGAGTATTTCGTTTCATATGTTTGGATGGCTGTGAGTTTCATTGCCTTGTGTATATTGTTTTTGTTTCTTGGTGCATTCAGTTTCACGTCAAGCAGTAATATAAAGAGATCGTTTTCCACAGCTGTATATTCCAAGTTTTATTCCAATCCGACATTCTTAACCCATAAAATGTGGAGTTCAAAGGTCAAATTTTGCAATATTTGTGAATTCTCAGTGTACCATATCGAAATATTATTTATTTGTCGACCATATTTAATAAAGTTGGGGATTTGTTTCATATGAAATAAATCCCCAAAAATTGGGAGATATTTTATTTTAATTTAGGGAATTGTTTCATTTAGTCGGAGCTTTTTTCTTTTTCAAATTGGGGAGTTATTTCATAATGAAATAAGTCCGCATATTTGAGGAGTTATTTTATTTTTTGTTTTGGGGAGTTATTTCGTGGGAAGTTATTTCATGACGTCGTGAAACAATGCCCCAAAAAGCGAATTAAATCCCACAATATTGTTATATGTTCTACAATCTCTACAAAAATCGGCACCACATTTTATATTAGCATAAATTATTCTTTCTATTTTCGTAACGATCGGGGTCTATTTGACTCCATACAAAGTTCTCATCAGAAAATGGGTTGAACGTCGTTAATTCACTCTTAAACTTTACTTTATTCATTACTTCTAACTACAATAGCTTTCCAGATTTACAATATGTTACATATCAGAGATGCCACGCAAATTATAGCAAGTTCGTCAATTTCTATCTTTCTATCTATATATGAAAAATTTGGCGTCATGAAATAACTCCCCAAAACAAAAATGAAATATGTCCTCAAATTTGGGGACTTATTTCATTATGAAACAATTCCCCAATTTAAAAATGAAAAAACCCCAAACGAAATGAAATAACTTCCTAAATTAAAATTACATAACACCCCATTTTTGGGGATTTATTTCATATGAAACAAATTTTAAAATGAAATAAGTTCCCATTTAAAAATAACAAATTATGAAACAAGACGGTTTTAGTGACATTTCTAAAAAAAGTAGGTCGCTCATACTTTCGAGTGGGGCTTCAAAGTTAAATACATTTCAGTTTAATCGCTTAATAAAGATTCCCTTAATAAACGGCCTACGGCTATTTTCATTAGTTGATTACCTATTATTAAAATTGTTGAAAAATTATATAAAATTCATAATGAAATTATTAATGAATTCAAGACACATTAAAAAAATAAATTTAATTCAAGAACATTTTATAACAAAAATCCAGAGATAAAAATGATAAATTGCATTAAATGTTTTTGTATAAAGAAATCTTCATTTACCCAAGTGAGTTTTTATCCATTTAAGGAATTGCAAGCTTTAGAATAATTTTGAAGTGCTTTACGTGAACACCTGCCCTGAGGGCCTTATTTCACGGTGGTATTTTTCAACCACTGAGTAAGCTTTTGCAACGACTCACCACCGTCCCATTGTGTTTCTTACACGCCGGTGGCAATTTACGTATATGTAAGTTCCAGTCCAGTATACGTGCTCTTTGCCCAAGTACTCGAGCAATCTTGCCATAGTAGTCCCGTTGAGGAAGGACAGGTGTCATGAACAGTCTTAATCTAACCCCGACAAAGGAAAACCTTATATGTCGTCCAACCACACTACTGATATGGATCTAGTGCACAAATTGGCAGTCCGAAACACGGATCATTTTAATTGACAAGACTTATTTCAATGGCCACAAAGACTCACTGTGATAAGTTGAGCATGTTTAGAGTAAACTCCAACATACTCAACCATGAAGGAAAATCGCTGATAAATTAAAAAAAGGGCAGTGACGACCTTGCACCACACTCCGTTTTGCCGAACCTCAGTTCAGCACATCTCTTCCGCCACTCCAACCATCACTCCATCCGTCAAATCCATCCGACTAACCTCAGATACAACTCAGAATACAACAATCCATCAGATACAAGTACCTGATGGAACAACCAACATCTCGTATACCCAATCTTTGCATTATCACCTCAAATCCTACATTTCATTAATCCACAGTCATGCTCTGTAGTTTGTACCGCTCCTAGAATCTAGGAGCGATAACAGAAATTTATCATGAAAATTATATTTCACCATGTATCAATCATTTATCCAAGCACCCCCTTCCTGTGAGTTTAGGTTTAAACCCGAAGGTACCTCAACCAACTGACCAGCCAGGACACTGTCCTCCCGTAGTACCACATTATGTGGTGCTCTGGCTAGACCCCATGTTAAATCATACCAAGGACTAGCCGAGGAGTGAAGAGACATCAACAGTTTATAGTCCCGGCAGACTAGAGGTACTGGTAGACCCTCTTTACCCCGGGATTGCAATACACCAAGATGGAGATTTCACAAAGGTAACATGCCCCCGGGGTGCAACTTTTGCAAGTAAAACATTGGAAAATTGGAGATTGAGTCGGATACAAAAAATGATTTCAGATAATTTGGATTCAAATAATAAGTTATTATTGGCCTTGAGCCAATAAAATGAAATTCTCCTCATCTATAAATTATAAACAAATTCAGATACCCGTCTACAAACTCTCCCTTAAACTCTATGGTCTCGTCATGGACAATAAACTCGTCTAAAGTTTCATATATGTATATTCTCAACTACAATATTTTATATTTTACTATATTTTTTTTTTTTTTTTTCATTTTAGTTATTATTTATTGAATCTTTCTTACATAGAAATTTACAATAAGTATTGAAATCTTAACCTAAACTATAACTAACGTCGTTATTGCCACTGCAATTTCAACAAAAGTTCTCGATAATTTGATTATCTGGCAACATCCAATGTTTCCGTTCTTCTCAGTCGTCTATGACCCTCAAATGACAGCAACTCCCTGGCAAGGGGATTTGGGTGATCCATTAGTTTCGACAGGTAGGTTAAACAAGAGAGTTTGATCTCCTCGCGTATTATGGGGACATTGAGATCCCTATGAATATTACTATTGCGAATGTACCACGGGGCACCTGTTATTGACCTTAACAGTGCTGACTGCTTTCTTTGTAATTTTTCAACATTAGATGAGGAGGCTGTTCCCCACAGTTGAATGCCGTATAGCCATATCGGTTTTATAACTGTTTTGTACAAAAGCACTTTGTACTCCAAGTCTAGAGCACACCGCACAGTGGGGCAGAATGGAAATTTTTTGGAAATAAATCTGGCATTTCTAAACGGCTAATCCGATCGGGATAAAATTTGGCAAGAGCGTAGCCAAGGAGTATTCGAGTTTAAGTTTTGAAGATGAACCCTGGGGCTTTTTTTCATTTTTAACTTTTGGAATTATTTCAGAATGAAATAAGCCCCAAATTTGAAGACTTATTTCATTTTTGTTTTGGGGAGTTATTTCGTGGGGAGGTATTTCATGACGCCTAAATAACTCCCCAAAACAAAAAATGAAATAACTCCCCAATTAAAAAAAGCCCCAACGATATAACTCCCTAAATTAAAATGAAATAACACCCCATTTTTGCGGATTTATTTCATTTGAAACAAATCCGATGGCCTACTATCAAACATATATTTTTTTTTAATTTCGCGTGATAAAAGTATTATAATGAAATAACTCCCCAAAATACTTTTAGGGATTTATTTCATGTTTGAATTTTGAGGAATTATTTTGTAATGAAATAACTTCCCATTTTAAATGTGTAATAATGCCCAAAAAGGCGAGTGGAGCTCCAAAGATTAATACATTTCAGTTTATTCGCTTAATAAAGATTTCCTAAATAGCCATGTAAAATTTCGTTCAAATCGGACTAACCGCTTAGAAGTTACAGAATTAATTCCCTCCATTTTTTTTCTATACCACTGTGCAACGTTTTTGCTACCATCGATTGATTGTTAAAACATATGTATTTGGTAAAATTTTGCCATTTAAGGCCTGCAGTTAAATCTAACTCTGAGTTAAAAGTTTATTGTTAGTGGGAACAAAAATATTTAATAGTTTATATCATGTTTACTGGATATACTTTTATAAATATATTTAAATATATTTACAAAAGTATATTCCGTAAACATATATTTAAACGTATGAAAATTTTTGTAAATTATCTTAACATTATCTAACACTAACACAAAATAAGAAAATTTAGATTTTATTTCTAAAGGAAAGGAAACGTAACTAGTATTCGCTATTAACCTAAAATTAACGAAAAAGCTTTATCTGAGAAAAATTTTGTTAAAAACTAACTTATTGTTGGCTTAAAGAAGGGTCGAGCCTACAATAAAATTCTTATTGTTGAAAAAGCATTGTTTAATTGACATCACTAATAAGCAAATTATTGGAGATTTATCTCTTATCGTAAATATTGTAATGTCAAAGCAAGTGTCATATTAACATCGCTGATGACGTGTCATATTCGTGTTGGCGAATGTAATTCAGCTATTTACTTTTTATTAAAATTCATTACCCTTATACCTATGTACTATTTTCTATAGTTCACACAACGTGTTTAGCTTTTGACAAATACACTTAATTCTTATATAAGTAAAGCTCCACTCGTGTTTCATTTTTAACAGGTTATGGGCCCAGTGAGAGCCTTGTTAAATAAAAATTAATTTAAAATTTGTTTTAAACATGATTGATGACACCATCCACATTTTCCACCGACTGAACAACAGCAATTACCGGCTGTGGAAGTTCAATGTTGATGCAGTTCTAAAAGGCCAAGGTCTGCTTGGAATAGTACAAGGCAAGGCAAATTTTGATGACACTGCCTCTCAAGACTCCAAAGATTTGTGGGTGAAGCGTGATGGCAAAGCCATGGGAATTTTAATATCATCTATTGAAAAGGAACAGGCAAATCATATATTGTCGTGTACAACGTCCCATGAGGTATACTCAAAATTGAAAAATATCCACGATAAACAAAGCGAAGTAAAAGTAATGTGTCTATACGAAGAGTATTTTTCTTTAAAAATGCAAGAGGACGAATCCGTAGCAGCATACGTTTCAAAAGTGTCTTCACTTGCGACTGAAATCGAAGCACAAGGTGAAAAACTTTCAGACAATATTAAAATGGTGCGAATTATTAGTAGTCTGACGCCAAAATATCAGAACTTTAAAACAGTTTGGTATAATATTAAAGAAGGCAGAACACTTGAAAATTTAATGGCAAAGTTACAATTGGAAGAAGACCAACACAAAAAGAATAGCGAAACTGAAGTTACCGAAGCAGCGTTCAATGCAAAAACAGAGAAATATAAAAAATCAATAGCAGAAAGAAAGAAAACGACAAAATGCAATTTTTGTCACAAAGTCGGCCACTGGGAAAGAGAATGTCGAGCAAAGAAAAGACAAATAAAAGCAAAGACAGAAAACAATAGGCAAAGAGAAAGGCATGCAGATGAAGTAGCTTTTGTTGCAACAACAAAAAGTGACGTTATTTCGGCTCCATGTAAAGATGTGTGGATTGCAGACTCGGGTGCTACTCAGCATATGACGTCACGCAAAGAATGGTTTTCGGATTTGCATATGATAAACGATGATCGTTTTGTTTACATTGCAAATAATGAGAAATTGCGTATACATGGTTTTGGTACAATCCACATTAAAGTGTTAGTAAAAAACATATGGTATCCAAGAACTCTCACAAACGTACAATACGTCCCACAACTGACACATAATCTTTTTTCAACCGTGTCAGCTACATCAAAAGGCTTTTCTATGTTAATAGAAGCGAATTCTTGTGTTTTAATGGATAAAGTGCAAAATATATTAGCAACTGACGTTAAAGATTCTATGAATCAGTTTCGAATGCTTTTTGAAACACAAATCCATCAAACTGCAAATTTGGCGAAAATGGATTCTCTTCAGCAATGGCATTGCAGACTTGGCCATATTAATACAACAACCATAAAAAATATGAGTGACAAAAATATTGCTGATGGAATTAATGTATCCGATAAAAACAATTTCTTCTGCGAAGACTGCCAAAGAGGAAAAATGCATCGTTCGTTTCATAAGCTGGTGACAAAACGCAGTGCTGCCAAATGCGAATACATTCACATGGATTTATGCGGTCCCATGAGTGAAGCGGGTATTGGAGGCGTTCGTTATTTCATGTTGCTTAAGGATGAAAGCACATGTTTCAGGTATGTTTATTTTCTGTCAAATAAATCTGAAGTGCTTGAAAAACTTAAGTGTTTTATTTCTATGGTGCGCAACATGACTGGCGAGCGAGTGAAATATATGCGATGTGACAACGGCAAGGAGTTCATAAGTAGGGATGTTTTACTTCTTTTATCGAACAATGGAATTTCATTAGAAAAAATAACACCTTACACCCCTGAACAAAACGGACTAATTGAACGAGATAATAGAACCATACAAGAGTCGGCACGTACGATGTTGTTAGCTAGTGGTTTATCGAAATTTCTATGGCCAGAAGCAGTAAAGACAGCTGTCTACATATTAAATAGATCAACATCGTCAACAACAAAATTGAAAACCCCATATGAAAACTGGTTCGGGAAGAAGCCAGACCTGAGTCATGTAAAAGTTTTTGGTACTGAGTGTATGGTTTATCAACCGAAACAAACTGGAAGAAAGAAATGGGATGAAAAGGCGAAAAAGATGTTTTTAGTTGGATACGAATCAACAGCAAGAAATTTTCGACTGTACGATCAAGACTCCAGAAAGGTTATTACAAGCTGTGACGTCGTTATTGATATAAAAACTGAAGATGAAGATTTGGATATTATTTCATTTAATCAACAGGCGTCTAGTACACCAATATCATTAAAGCCAGAAACATCGATTATTAAAACCACATCTACAGAGAATCCAATCGAGCCAAGGGAGTGTAAAAGATATGACCTGCGAAAAGACATAGTCCCACCTCAAAGATTTGGCTACGATCATATGAGCTGTCTAGCAACAATTTCAGAGCCAGATTCCTACCAAGAAGCTGTGAATTCTAAACACGCAAAGGATTGGATTAATGGGATAAATGATGAACTTGATTCACTAGAGGCAAACAAAACCTGGGAATTAGTAGAAAAACCCAACAACAAAAATATCGTCGGATGTAAGTGGGTTTTTAAAATAAAATCAAGCCCGAACAACAACACACCGTTTTTTAAAGCTCGCCTAGTAGCGAAGGGTTTTTCGCAAAAAGCTGGAATTGACTACAAGGAGACATATTCCCCAGTGGTAAGATATGATTCAGTAAGAGCAATTCTGTCATTAGCAGCCACTGAAGACATGGAAATGATGCAGTTCGATGTTAAAACAGCTTTTTTATATGGCGACCTTGACGAAGAAATATATATGGAAATCCCAAAGGGCGTACAAACCGAATATGGTAAGGAATTTGTTTTTCGACTCAAGAAGGGTCTCTACGGGTTAAAGCAAGCCTCCCGTAATTGGAATATTAAGTTTGTAGATTTTTTGAAAACCTTTAATATGAAACAATCTGTTGCTGACCCTTGTGTCTTTTTTGGAAATATTGATAACAACAAAATTATTTTATTGTTATACGTTGATGATGGTTAATAATATCACCTAGTAAATCTGTCATTCAATTATTTATTGATAAATTATCAAAAAGTTTTCATGTTACTTATGGCGAGCTAAATTACTACGTTGGTCTAGAAATTCATCGTGACAGAATGAACAAAACTATCAAGATTGGTCAACAGATGTATATTAACAAAATTATTGCCAAATTCAACATGGAAAATGCAAGCCCTATTTCAACACCAGCTGATACCAACGTATTTTTGTCGAAATCAAGTGATGAAAGAGAAGTACAATTTCCATTTAGACAAGCTATTGGTTCGCTGATGTTTGCTGCTATAGTATCAAGACCAGACATTTCTTATGCTGTTGGTGAAGTAAGCAAATTTACTGAAAATCCTAAAAATTGTCACGTTACAGCATTAAAGCGTATTTTTCGATATCTAAAAGCCACAACCAACTACTGCATCGAGTACAAAATGAAAAATTGTATCAACTTAGAAGGTTATACCGATGCAGATTTTGCAAGGGACATCGATACTAGAAGATCCACTACAGGTTACGTTTTTCTAATAAACAACAGCGCAATCACTTGGAGAAGTCATCGTCAAAAAACTGTCGCGTTATCGACAACAGAAGCCGAGTGTATGGCAGTGTGTGAAGGTGCCAAGGAGGCGATATGGCTTAAACAATTATTAATTGATATTGGTTATAATCAAAGCCCACACACTATTTTAAATGTAGATAACCAAGGAGCTATTCGACTTATCAATAATCCCGAACTACACCACAGCACAAAACATATTGACATAAGGCTGAAATTCATCAGGGAGCTTAAAAATAATAACACTATTGGAATTAGGTATGTAAATACGGATATCCAGTGTGCAGATATTTTTACGAAGCCTCTGACGACTCAACGTTTCAACAAAAATATAGAACTTTTAGGAATGTCTAAATTAAACAATGAGTGAGAGTGTTGAAAAAGCATTGTTTAATTGACATCACTAATAAGCAAATTATTGGAGATTTATCTCTTATCGTAAATATTGTAATGTCAAAGCAAGTGTCACTCGTGTTTCATTTTTAACACTTATATTTGTCAATGGTTTATTAAATGAGAAATCCAAATTATTATTAAGAAATAATAAAATTAAATTAAGAAATGCAAATTTATATTGAGAAAAAACAAATTGAAATACAGAATTCCAATATTATATTAAGAAATTACAAATTGAAATTGAGAAATTGATAATAAGAAATTTAAAATTTGTATGAAATTATTTAAAAATATTTTTCTTATAAATCGTTTACATAGGATATTAGACCGACTCACAAAAAATAGTGTTTGAGTTACCCTTCTTAAAATATTCGTTGTTATGTCATATTATGTTACCCAAAATATTTTGGATTTAGTGTTGTCCATTCGTGAGCTGGACAGTTTTCAAGAAAATATCCTAAGGACAGGGGACACGACTTTTCATGTTCAATTCAAATTATTACCCAGCTTCAAAAAATCTTTGTTTTGTTTTATAATGGTTCCCAAAATATCTTGAGTCTATCGATGGTCGCTCGTGAGCCTGACCGGTTACAAAAAAGGCCTTTTGTAGTTATTTTTTTAAATTTTACAGTTTCTTCTTAAACAAACATACAATATCATTAGAAAGATTTTTGGAAGAAAAACCTAAAAATTTTAAATTTTTTGGAATATGACAATTATGAGGAGACGGTTATTTATGATTAACACATCATTGGACGCGGCTTTAAAACCCCTTTCAAATGATATCCCATATTTTATATATTGTTTCAAAACAGAACTAAAATTTAAAAAAAATAATTCAAAAGTACCTTTTTTAAATTTGGTCCAGCTCACGAACGGCCATCGTTAGATTCAAAATATTTTGTGTATCATCATAAAACAAAGCAAGGTAAATTTTGAGAGGGGTAATAAAACACATTTTTGCATTCCATACAGAGTTTGGTTTTTTCTCTATATTAAGATGGAATTTCAATTTGTTTTTTCTTAATAGCAATTTTGTTTCCTAAATTTAATTTTGTTATGTCTCAATATTAAATTGGATTTCTGAAATTCATTTTAGTTTTTCACAATATAAATTTGGATTTTCTCAATTTAAACTTAACTAATAAATATCCTATACAAAATCGAACAGCTATCTTTTTTTGTTTATCTTATTGTAAGCCAACGATTTTGTGTTTGTTTTAAAATAAAAATGTTTGCGAAATGAGTTATTTCGAATTACGTAAAATTCAGATGCTTTTAACTATTTTGAAAGCTTTAATTCTAATTTAAAACCAAAACTTGTAAACACATAGACGGTTTAAAAAGAACTTTTCTGTTTTTTTGATTTTACTCTCTCGTTGTAAGTATTTACTGGTAAAGTAAACGAACAGACCTATTATCTCAATATTTAGAAGAAAAATGTTCAAACAATTATATATGTATGTAATAATTTCTGCAGCAATTTAAATAAACGACCTAAATGATAACAGATCACAATTAATATTCATAGCTGTTGTAGGGTATCATATGGTCGGCCACTCCCGACTATACTTTTTCGCTTGTTTATATTTGAGGAACTGATTCAAAACGACTTTATCATAAAACCAATGTTGCATTTGTTATTATATGTATTGTTAGCCTACTTATGAACATCGATTATTCTAATTATTTTTATAACCTTCACCTTTGTGAGAAGGGTATACATAAGTTTTTCATTCCGTTTGTAATTTATATAATATAATTTACCAACCCTATAAGTAAGGCGAAAAGATTTTGGAAATGAAAATAGATGACATAAATATAAGAGCAAAAAATTTTTTTGAGTTCAATTTTTTTTTACATATTTTACAGAAAAAGATTATGACCATTTTTATAAATTTGTTTTGTTCAAATATAAACAAACCAAAATTAAAGATTTTAAGAAAGAAATTTATTATTATTATGAATGATTTGTTTTCTTATTAAAATTAGAAAATTACGTATTTAATTCCCATGCGAAAACTTCTGAACATTTTCGAGTACATAATTTTGTTGACAACCAATTAAAGTTCTCTATGTATTTTGAAAATAATCACAATATTTTAAAAATCTTGTACATATAAGAACGTTAATTTATTATTAAAGGTATCCGAATAACGAATATTTTGCGACAAAATTAACATCACTATTGCACATTTTCTTATTTATTTATTTACAAAGTTGTTAACATAATTAATTGTTTTTCTTATTTTTATTTAAATTTTTGATAAATTTTTGCAATTATTTTATATATCAAATATAGCATTATATTTAACATACATTCACTGGTAAATATTAATATAAACATTACTTTTTTCAATAAATTAGGAAAAGTGAAACTAACAAAAAAATTGAGGGGTACGAAAACTTCTGAACATTTTCGAGTACACTCAGGTCTCGTTTTATGCGATAGATGCGTTCCAAAACAAAAAAAAATGCATACATTTAATTCGCATAAAACGATACTTTAGCTTCATATAAAAACAAATGATTTGTTCCAGAATTCTAAAAAACCGCATAAATTAAAATTTTAATTAAAAAATCAAAACAAAATCGAATAAAAACATCAACAAACAAAATACGCTTAAAAATAAACAATAATATAATAATAATTATTAATAATAATAACATCACTATTGCACATTTTCTTATTTATTTATTTACAAAGTTGTTAACATAATTAATTGTTTTTCTTATTTTTATTTCAATTTTTGATACATTTTTGCAATTATTTTATATATCTAATATAGCATTATATTTAACATACATACACTGGTAAATATTCCTATAAACATTACTTTTTTCAATAAATTAGGAAAACCCAGCAAAAACTCGGTAATGGGTTGTACTTCCATAACCACTTACTTTTCAATGACTACTACTTACCGTCTGCATTACATAGAAGTACTCTAGTAATGACTTTCTTATAATCTGATATAGAAGTACTTTATTTTCGGCTTTGTCATTTTGTTTGCACATTTTATTTAATTGCGTTTTAAGAATTGTGTTTTAAAAAAATAAAACAAAATTAGTTTTGTTTGTGAAAACCATTATTTGACGCGCAATAAAATAGCTAAGCAGTGGTGCAGTGTGTAGAACATTTGACTAACAAACCGAAGCCCCTGGTTCGTATTCTAGCTGGCTCTTTTTATTATTAAAAAACAAAACAACTTACTCAACAACTGTTTTGTAAGGAAAATTGCAAGTACTTCTTTAAGTCCCTATTTGTAAGCCTGCGTAGAAGTACTTGCCTCCAATGACATCACCGTGTTAAAATAATGACTTAAAATGCTAATGAAGAAGTAGTGAAAAGAGGTTTTATTAGCTATTTAACTCATTACTTTTCAATGTAAGTTTTTCCTGGGAAGTGAAACTAACAAAAAAATTTAGGGGTACTAATTGGTTTATCAAATTAATTAAGACTTCGCTTAAAATATGATAAATATTAAACTTAATTTGTACTTCATATTATTTTTTGACCTAATTTTAGGATTTAACTTCCATTTTTAAGGGAATTTTCCTATAAACGCACTTTAGCCAGTTTAGTGTTATTAATAATGAGTGGATGACCCTTTATTGTGAATTAGTTCGAAAATGCGATCTAGCATTGATTCAACTAATTTTTTAAAGAGATCGGTATCAATTTCCTCACAGACTTGTTTAATTTTTAGTTTTAACTCTGAAACTGTCATTATGCTTTCATTGCGTAAACATTATTTGCGTAAACTTTGCATGCCATGTATCCCCATAAGTTGTCCATTGGATTTAAGTCCGGACTGCAAGTCGACCAGTCCAACAGAGGAATGCTATGTTCATGAAACCATGCTTTTGATTGCTTAGAAACATGGATTACTGCAGTATCCTGTGCAATAATTCTCACATTTTTTCGTCCATAAAAATCTGCTCAAACCATCACACTCCCTCCTCCAAAATTGCGTATTGACATAAGGACGTTGTTTGACCTCAAATCGTGCCAATAGCTAGAGTATGAATCTAAATTAATTTTATTTTTCATCTCCCAATTAATTTTATTTTACTCCCCATTTTATGTATTTTCTTGCAAATTTGAGACGATTTTCTTTCTGATGCCTTTTAAGCTTTGGCTTGCACTTGGGTTTCTTCCATTTTCTGTTACCATATGTTCGTAAAATGTGTCACAGAAAGATTAAGTTTATTTTTTATTTGAGTTGCATTTAATTTATTGCCTCTATTGGGTTTCCTCTTGTTTTATGAGATTAAACTGCCTTCTTGTTAACCTTTCGAGCTTACTTAATAAAATTGCGAATAACAGCTTCAGAACGTCCAATTTTACGAGCAATTTCTATATTAGAGCGTCCTTGGTCACGAAAATGTTATTTGAATTTTTTCCTGGTCAGAAAGAAAAGTTCCCTTTGGCATCGCTTAAAGTTATAAAATTTGTTGATTAAAACAGAAAATATTGTCGTAAATGAAAATTTTGCCATAAAAACATACCTTTAGTTGAAAAAAACTAAAATTGATATAAAAAATGTTTGTCACTTTTTTAAAACAAAAGTCTGCGTTTATAAGAATTTTCCACTTACATTAACAGCAAGATCATTTTATTGCCTTGTAAAGGAATACAGCAGAAGTGAGAAAAAAAAGTTTGTTTATATTCAAAAAGTACCGGTACTCCCTTCTCATTTAGAGTCTCCAAAATTGCTTTTGCACGAGAACAACAATTATACAACAAAAAAGGAGAAACAAATTAAGTGCGTTTATAGGAATATGCACCAGTGTATACACTATGAAAAATTAAAATAAAATAATTTGGTCATCATTTGGTTGACAGAGAGGCATTTCCAAATTGCCTAAAAATAGTGCATGTCAATTGGAATATTGTCAAATATTTATCTATTAATCCAATATTACCTAGATTAGAGTATTTTTCACAAAATATAACCTTTTATTTTTCTGAGATTTTATTTATAAATTTGTAAACGACAAAATTATAAATTTTTGATTTTATTTTAAAAGAAAATAATTAGTTTTCGCTATCAACCTAAAATTAACGAAAAAAGCTGAGATCTGAGAAAAAAATGTTAAAAATCAACTTATTGTTGGCTTAAAGTAGGGTTAGCCTACAATCTTATATTTGTCAATGGTTTAATGAAGGTATTTTAAGCTATTTGACTTTTATGAATTAATAAAATTTGTTTTAACTTACAAAAATAAATAATTTAAAAAAATAAAAATAACATATCGTCAGCTTACTATAAACTATATATCGAGAGACTATATTCTGTCATTTTCATGAAAATAAGATTTTGATGGCAAAATATCCCGCATCAGTGACACCTTATAATCTGCTTTTTCAACAATTTGCTTTTTATTACTTCATTGAATTGCATAAAATATAATATTTATTGCTATTAAATCAAATAAAAAATTTATATTTCTATGAAAAATTCTCTATCTGAAGGTTATAAAAAAATGTTGTAGAAAAAAGACTCTATCTAATATAATTTTGTGAATAATTTTGCAAATTATGCAAAATTTTAAATTCTTTTTATATAACGGTTTAGAATATGTTCGTAAAATTATGTATATTGTAGAAGAAAAAAATCCAAAAATCTTCTGGAACTAGCAAAATAAACAGTTTTTTGCTCTCCTGAAAACTTGTATTATTTTAGATAGAGACTATTGAATATAGTCCCTCGATATATGTTCCGAGTCCTTATAGATAGAGGAGTCGATTAAGCTTTGTCCGTCTATCTGTATGTTTGTTGAAATCAATTTTCTGAAGACACCGGATATTTTCGAGATCCAAATCTTCAAGAATTCTGTCAGACATGCTTTCGGGAAGTTTCCTATTTAAAATCAGCAAAATCGGTTCATAAGTAACGGCGATATGAGCAAAAATCCGAGACAACCTCTGAAAATTTCATCAAAAATTTAAACAAACAACAACAACACACCTAATCATACGGTACATTTTGTTATTGGATTGATTGTTTCTAGAAAAGCAAACCAAGAAAAACACATTACGCCTGTTATTGACTGGAAACATGAAATTAAATATATAGAGCCCGGATTAAGTGAGAATACATAAAAAGGGACTTTTTGGTACTTTGCGTTCTACAAAATGTATTTTTTGAATTTTCTATAATATTGAACCTAGAAACATGAGATTATAGGGCTCGGATTAAGTGAGAACGCGTATTTTTTCAGAACCTAGAAACACGAAATTAAGTATGTAGAGCCCAGATTAAGTGAGAACACATAAATGGGGACGTTTTGGAATTTTTTCGGTCTGTAAAATATACTTTTTGAATTTTAAATAATATGGAACCTAGAAACATAAAATTAAGTATATAGAGTTCGTATTAGGTGAGACCTATAAAAGGGGACTTTTTGGTACTATTTTGTTCTAAAAATGATATTTTTTTAATTTTATGGGTCTATTATCGAAAGCAACCGAACCTCAGTTAAGTTGCCAAAATGAAATAACAGATGGCAACCGGCAATTTCAGTTGTCAAATTTTCCACTAGAAATTTGTGGTTGCTGAGATGTTTTTTAAAGAAATTGTGTGGAATTTTGTAAAAAAAATGGATCCGTGTCATTTTTATTGGACCCGTGTCATATTTAATGGGTCTGTATCATTTTTTTTGTCGGGAAACTTTTCAAATTGAATGGCCATGATTTTAAAAACTCTTTTTAAAAAACAAAAAAAACTTCATTTTTGAATTTATTTTATATTTTTTTTACAAATTTAATTTTAAACTCAGTAAACATGATTCAACCCCAATTACATACTGAATGACATGATTGGCTATAACAAATTTCAGCTGCGAATTACAAAGCTGTACGTAATTCAGTTTGAATTGCGTACGAATTACGAATGAATGAGAGTCATCTCTAATTTGTTTCGGGTTTTTATCGTAATCAGCTGTTTGTTTTCATTGGTTTGAGTCAAATAAAAAATAAAATTACAAAAAATTCAAATAAATAGAAAGTATACATATAACTTAATTTGTTAAAATAATGTAAATAAGGTATTTTCATATAATACACACACAAATATTCCAAAAAATGACAAAATAATAAATTAAACATGGCGATGAACTGTCAAAACGAATTACGAATGTGTCGTAGAAACTGGTTAATTGTCTATTGCCATTCAGAGGCCGAATTAAGTAATTCAACTGCACGTGTGAATTTGGTATTATTTAAAATTTTATCCATATTTTTTATTGTTTGTATACATTTTTAAGCTGCTAGTAGAGTTGCCATTCGAATAAAAATTATTCGATTAATCGACGAAAAAAATTAGTTTTTCTTCGAACGAATAAAAAATTTCCAATTTAGAATAAAGAATAATTCGAACAATTTTTGTCGATTAATCGAATATTCAAATAATATTTGAATGTTACTTTTTACGAATATTTTATTACACATAGCATTGAAATTTTTATGTATTATGTGTTAATATTTTGTAAATCTAAATATAAAGAAATGTGTGTTTTAATTAAAACAAAACTTTTACTACTTTTTGCACTTTATAAAAATGATTGTTTTGCAATGTTAAAAATAAAATGGTTCTAGTTTTAAAAGTGATTCTCTTCTTTTTTTTTAATGTTTGCAATAAGCGAAACTGATAAACATTAATTAATTTGGTCTTTAAGTATCTGTCTTTCACAAGAAAGACAACAATTTCTAAGTATACTGAAACCTGTTTCCTGGGCAAGAATATACCGGTGATAGACAGAGTGTAACACTTCACCGAAAATTAAAGTGGAGACACCACATAGAGGATAGGGCAAAAGAGGCATAACGGCGCTGTGCGATATGTAGGAGAACTATAGGCTTGAAATGAGGTTTTAGTCGGCGCTGTGCGATATGTAGGAGAACTATAGGCTTGAAATGAGGTTTTAGTCCTACACATTGGTTTTATAAAAGTGTAATTAGACTAATTCTAGCTTATGCTTCAATAATCGGGTTGACGGGTTGGACAAAAAGTGTAATATCAAACTACAACAGGGAGTTCAGCGAACTTGCTGCTTGGGTACAAGTGGTGCCACAAGCAAGGCTCTAGAAACGTTGCTATATATTCCTCCCATTAATAAATAGTACGATTTTCTTATATAAAACAGTTTTTTAAAACGTCTGCAAAAGGGGTTAGTAAACATCGTATATATCATTATAAAGTCCACAGCTTCCACTTGTAAATCCGTTGAAAAATTTAAAACAGGTTGAAATTCAAGTTTCTGATTTATAAGATTATTAAAGTACGAAAGCCGTTTTTACCCGTATCTTGAACGATGTTGAAGGTGTTTGGCAAATTTTATTTATATTTTATTAAATTATTCGAATAAAAACTTTTATTCGTTATTCGTTCGAATAGTCGAATAATTTTTCAAATTTAATCGACTACTCGAATGATAAATATATAGTACATTTTTATTGGAATAATTTTAAACACAAATAATTGATAACCCTAGTTGCTAGTCTATCAAAATAACCGCAGATGACACAAAAGGTCTGTTCGCGTACTTTCCAGTAAAAAATATCCAGTAACTTTATGAGAGAGAGTAATTTTTAATATATTCTCAATCAAAAAAATATCCAAAAAAGTACGCGAACGCAAATTTGTAAAAAAAATTTAAAGTTTTTGTTTATAAACAAAGATTAGTAATGCCCTTTTGCTGAAATCTCAATCGCTAACAAATAGTGTTTATAAACCGGTTAACCGAAAAACCGGTTTTTATTGTATATTTCGGTTTTTCGCAAACCGGTTTTTTAAAACATTGGTTTTCGGTTAACCGGGTTATCCTGTTTTTAAGTCTCGGTTAACCGGTTTCAAAAAAATCTTATTTTCAGTACAAAATTGTATGTTTTCTTTGATTTTTAAAAATTTTGGATAGATAATTCTAAACATTATTTTCCGTTTGTGCATATAAAAACAGACCTAAGATTGTTAAACAAATGTTAGGAAATGTTAAACATATATTATGTATATAAAATGGAGATTTACAATTTCAGACAATCAGGAAATTAGTAAAAAGTTGGCATTTAAACCAATAAAAAATGAACTATTTAACAAATTCCAACCATTATATGAAGAATTTTGTTATTTATTAAGACGAATAAATAACTTTGATGATAAAATGCAGGATGCACTTACTTGTTTACTGCGTAGGTTCAGAAACTCAGTTTCCTGGACGTAATTCATAAGAATCTTCCAATCGGTGTTGGTTAAGAATGTTATTTCCGGAATAACATCACTTCCAAGATACTTGGATCTAACTTCGACGAATGCCTGACAATGGCAAAGAAAGTGCTCCAGAGTTTCACTGTCCTCTCCACATGCTCTACATTCGTCTGAATCCGCACGTCCAATTTTGTATAGGTGTGCTCGTAATCCTGTGTGTCTACTCAGAATACGTACCATCATACTAACCTCAGACTTGCTCATTTTGAGAAGATTTCTCGTCTTGCTCTCATCAGGGTCACCCCATAGAATCTTTGTGGTTCTACCCACCGTTTCATTATTCCAAGAGGCCTTATGGGATTCTCTCATCCATATTTTTAATTCAGCTTTTGTTGCGTCGAATGGTTTTGCGTTTGTCAGGTTAACTACATCGAGCTCCCTTCCCTTTAAAGCTATTACATTCGCCCTTTCGTTGCCGACTACTCCCGAGTGGCCTGGTACCCATATGATATAAACCTTACCTCTGGGAGAGTATTCAGTTAAAGCTTTCTTACAATCCAATACGGTCTTAGATTTAATTCCATCACCTGATATCGCACTAATTGCCTTCTGGCTGTCGGTAAATATATTAAGCCCTGTGGGCGCCATATTTATTCTAATCCAATTTACACATTCCGTTATTGCTCGTACTTCTGCCTGGAAGCTTGTGTTATGATTAGGTAAACGGTGGTATATTTCTGTTTCTGGGTCTTCAATATAGAACCCCAGGCCCACTTTGTCCCCTAATTTAGAGCCATCCGTGTAGCAACTGATTCCTACTGGTATTTGCTCTAATGTTCCGCTTAACCAAGACATTCTATCTGGGATTAGCGTTTTAAAGTTTCCGACATATTCTGTGTCTGGTATGTGATCAGGCACGTCCGATGAATGTGTATAACCTTCCAATGTGTCCAGTATACATTGATGACGTGTCCTATAAGCGTTTTTGGCCAGTTCGCCTAAAGTAAAGAGCCGTTCGGCTGTAAGCGCCGCCTCATATCTTATATATGTTTCAATGGGTGGAATATCTAGCAACGTTTCCAGAGCCTTGGTTGAAGTAGTACACATGGCACCACTTATACCCAAGCAGCATGTACGCTGAACTCCCTGTAGTAGTTTGATATTACACTTTTTGTCCAAAGCAGTCCACCAGATTATTGAAGCATAAGCTAGAATTGGTCTAATTACACTTTTATAAAGCCAATTTGTCATAGTAGGACTAAGACCCCATTTCATGCCTATGGTTCTCCTACATATCGCCCAGCACCGATGTGCCTTGTTGATCCTATCCTCTATGTGGTGCCTCCATTTTAATTTCCGGTCAAGTATTACACCTAAGTACTTAACTTTGTCTGTCACCGGTATCTTCTTGCCCAGGAAGCAAGGTTCAGTATATGTAGAAATTTTTGTCTTTCTTGTGAAAAGACAGATTTCCGTCTTCGCCGGGTTAACATTGAGGCCTCTCGGTTGAGCCCAGGTCAAGGCCGTATTCAGAGCCTCCTCAGCTCTTCTACACAAGTAATTTGGATCCTTTCCCTTTAAAAGTATTACGACATCGTCTGCATAGCAGACAGGTCTATGTCCTTTCTCGGTTAGGGTCCTTAGGAGGCTATTAATCGTGGTAACCCAGAGTAAAGGTGACAAGATGCCACCCTGTGGTATACCGCGAAATACCTTTTTCCTGATAGTTATCGTACATCTCGCAGCTTATCCATATGTTCCTTAGCATGTAGTTGATCCAGTTACGGAGCACCCGGTCAACATAAAACTGGTCTAGGGATTGGATAAGGGTATCAGTGTGCACGTTATTGAAAGCGCCTTCGATGTCAATGCATACCGCCAGTGTATACAGTTTGCTATCGAAAGATTCACCTATGTAGTGGACAACTTCGTTTAAAGCGGTTTCCACCGATCGTCCCTTTACATAAGAATGCTGCTTAAATTTTAGGTCTTTGTCGGGTATACTGCTTTTAATCATACTATCGACTATCCGTTCCAAGGTTTTAAGTAGGAAGGACGTAAGACTTATCGGTCGATAGGACTTAGGTGCCGCATAGCTAGGTTTCCCTGGTTTGGGTATAAATATTACCCTTGCATCTTGCCATTTAACTGGGGTATATGCCAATTTTAAGCATGCAGTGAATAACTATGACAACTGCAAAAGTGCCGGTAAAATTCCATCCGGCCCTGCAGCTTTATAGGGAGCAATGCTCTTGATTGCCCCTTTAACCATGCACAGTGGGGCAGAATCGAAATTTTTTGGAAATAAAGCTGGCATTTCTAAACGGCTGATCCGATCGGGATCAGCCGTGAGCGTAGCCAAGGAGTATTCGAGTTTAAGTTTTGAAGATGAACACTGCAGATGCCCCAGGGACGGCGCTGTGGCGGCTCAAAGTAGGGTACCTACGACATGTAAAATTTTCACCCAAATACATTTTTATATTTTCTGAAAGCGCTCGACGAGATCTTGAAAAAACATGCTTGGACATACTACTTATCTCTTATAATATCCGAGTTATAGGCATTTAAAAATTTAGTGATACAAAATTTACCATACCTTGGTCCGCCTTTTTTTGAATACCGGGCGCAATTTTGGACCAAATGGACTCAATTTTTTTCCAATAATATACAAAAAATTTCAGATCAATATCATTTACAGATCCAAAAATATACGTTTTTTTAATTTAAAAATTCAAAAAATTTTAGATTTTTGCCGTTTTTTTGCCAAAAATGTGTCTTAACTCTTTTATTAATAAAATAAAATTTTCTTTAAGAACATATAACAATTTTATAGTTTTCTAAAAGGTATCTTTACGCAGAACGCTTTGGCGTAAAAAACTTGTCCTATTTTTTTGAAAATGTTGCCAATGCGTCCTTCCGAATATGACCTATTTTTTATCAAAACTTCAACTTTGGGCGACATGTTCTAAAATCCCAAAGCTGGGATCAGAAAACTGAAAGCAGTTTTGGAAACCTCAATATGCTTTCTATTTACTCCAAAAGTATTTTCCCAGCCCTGAAAGAAATGTGGACCCTATGGGCAAAAAAGTAAAAAATCCCATTTTTAGGATTTTCATTCCTATTTTTGGGAATTGCGGGATGCCCTTTGACCTTTTTAATTTTCTTATTTGAAATGGCAAATTTAACAAGCGTTGAAAATTTCATTGAGTTTTGTTCATAAATAAAGATTTTGTCATATATTACATATTTGTTTAATTTCTAAAACTATGATTTATATCAAAATTTTAATAGGGTCGCAGATAGCTACAACAATTTAGTCCATATTTATCCCTTAATATCATTTTTTAGTTAGATATGGAAGTTCTCGACCCTTTACAAAAAATTTCAATATCTCAATTACATTCAAAAATATGTTCATTTAAACCTGTGTCCTTTAATTTCATCTTTTTCATATTTTAGTATTAAGTATGACAGAACATATTTAAATCTTATATTTACCTATTTTCTATTTGTTTGCTTATCCTTATAATTGAAAGGTCCTATTATGCTTAAATTTTCAGAAATTTATAACTATTTTTTACCTACATTTTTTCGACAGATCATTTCGTTCTGTTGCGTTTATGATCATGTAGGTAAAAATATACAGGTAATGATAATTTCGATTCATTCACTAATAAGAAATATCAATGACTAAATTACAGGTTATAGTAATATAGTCCTAAATGTTAATAGGTAGACAATTTGTAATTTTTTACTTCGGAATACCTGTATCGGAAATGACAAGAATTGGTATTAAAGTTCGAAGAGTTGTGTTCCGTTTTATGGAGTGTATCTTCAAAAGGGCCAGAAAGAATTGAAGACATTTCAAATTATATAAAAACTACATATAGTAGAAAAGTAGACAAAACAGGCATATCAAAAATTGAAAACTTTTTGATGTAAAAAGTAAGTCTGTGGATGGAAATCAAAAGAAATTTCGATTAAAATTTTGTAGTTGGATGGAAACTACTACGGAAATCTCAACTTACAACACATCAACAGGAGCGCTTTGCTAGTCATACGAAGACTTATGTTCAAGGTCGAAAAAAAGAGGGTCACACAAAAACTTTTTTCAATCTCAAATGTGGAAATTGCTGATACATTTAACGAAATGCTGAAAAAGGAAAACCAACCTATGGATGCCGTACATATTGCAACTATTCTTCCTAATGCATCACCAAAACGACTTAAGCGAATTGTGGAAAGTATACCAACTCCAACATCACAATCATATTTTACTGAAGAGGAAGCAATAGCCCTTATGTTGGAACTGGGTCTCAGTCGAAATAAGTACCAAATATTAAGGAAAGCTCTGCATGAAAAAGGACACAATATATTACCATCATACAAGGCGATCCAGGAAAAAAAACAAACTATCCTACCATCACCTATTGCTGTTAATGATGTGGAAGCTTGTATTGATATATCATCTTTGCTCGAGAACATAGCATCAAGAATTGTGTCAGACTTTTCAGAAGACCAACTAAGGAAAATTCATAACTGTGATGTTGTTTTAATGTGTAAGTGGGGATGTGACGGTTTATCAGTACTTCCAGAATACAAACAAGCTTGTGGAAGTCGGACATTAGCAGACTACAAAAGTGTATTTATGTCATCATTAGTGCCATTACGAATTCGTTCATATTCCCTTAATCCATCATCGTCAAGCATCGGAAATTCATTTGAAGATATATGGATCAATACAACTCCGGGTTCAAAAAATTTTTGTAGACCCATTGGATTTGAATATATAAAGGAGTCAAAGAAAACAACAACAGATTTAGTGGAATATTTAAAAGATGAAATAAATGCACTGGAGCCCATTTGCATAAAAATAAAGGAATTCTCTATTAACGTATCATATCAGCTAAGCTTAACAATGATTGATGGAAAGGTCAGCAATGCCATAACAGAAACTTCTTCCTTCTGGAGATGATCAATATGTAATGAGAAAAAGTCGCAATTCCCAAATATAAACAAAAGCAGAAGTATTAATGAAGAAGTCCTGTCTTTCGGAATTTCACCACTTCATGCCAGAATACGATTTTTGGATTACTTTTTATACATTGCATGCGACATCAAATATGGAAGTGTGCCAGAGAATCTTATTAAATCAACAAATTCCAAGTTGCGGTAGTACAAATGACGGTAATACGGCGAGAAGGTTTTTTCGTGATTTTGAAATTACTTCAAAAATAACTGGAATCGACAAGGAGTTGCTTCGAAGAGTTAACACTATTTTAATGGCACTGAATAGTAAACATAAAATTAATGGAAATCAATTTGGGGAATATACATCGGAAATTTCTAAATTACTTGTATCTCTGTATCCATGGAGGGAACTAACACCAACAGTACACAAAGTATTGTGTCATGGTCCAATAATAATTGAATCGAATATTCTTCCACTTGGAGAGTTAACAGAAGAAGCCCAGGAAGCGAGGAATCGAGATTTTAAGCATGTTCAACTATTCAGCTCAAGAAAATGCTCCAGGCAATCACAGAATGAAGATATTTTTAATAGTTTACTTCTATCTTCTGATCCTGTTCTTTCAACTATGCGAAAAAGATGGATTTGTTATGAAACTCTATCATCACAAAACAAGGAAGATTTAAAGGACTTATATTACCTTCTGGATATGTATACCTATATGACAGATTATTTTATAGAAAATAAGTAGTGTTAGGAATTAACTATATAAGTAGGTTGTAAGAATTAATTGTATTATGTTTAAGATAAACAGTTCAAATAAAAAAAGCTATTATACTAACTGATGATATTGTATTAAATTGTGTTTTATATTTCGGTGGGTGGAAAAGGTGGTTTGTGTGGGGTGATTTAGGTGTTGTTGTGCGTGGCTCATAATAAAATTATAATTTTTTATTGTATATACAATGTTATAGTCTTTAATAAAATAATTAACTAAATAATTTTTAAAAATTGTCCAAATATTTTATTCAACACCAAATGTATGTTCTGTCATACTTAATACTAAATTATGAAAAAGATGAAATTAAAGGCTACAGGTTTAAATGAACATATTTTTGAATGTAATTGAGATATTGGCTTGAAATTTTTTGTAAAGGGTCGAGAATTTCTATATCTAACTAAAAAATGATATTAAGGGATAAATATGGACTAAATTGTTGTAGCTATCTGCGACCCTATTAAAATGTTGATATAAATCATAGTTTTAGAAATTAAACAAATATGTAATATATGACAAAATCTTTATTTATGAACAAAACTCAATGAAATTTTCAACGCTTGTTAAATTAGTCATTTCAAATAAGAAAAAGAAAAAAAAATTGAAAAGGTCAAAGGGCATCCCGCAGTTCCCAAAAATAGGAATGAAAATCCCAAAAATGAGATTTTTGCTTTTTTGCCCATAGGGTCCACATTTCTTTCAGAAATTTATAACTATTTTTTACCTACATTTTTTCGACAGATCATTTCGTTCTGTTGCGTTTATGATCATGTAGGTAAAAATATACAGGTAATGATAATTTCGATTCATTCACTAATAAGAAATATCAATGACTGAATTACAGGTTATAGTAATATAGTCCTAAATGTTAATAGGTAGACAATTCGTAATTTTTTACTTCGGAATACCTGTATCGGAAATGACTCAGATTTTAAGTACCATATTTAATAAATCTACAATGAAGATTACATTAAAGTACGAAGAGTTGTGTTCCGTTTTATGGAGTGTATCTTCAAAAGGGCCAGAAAGAATTGAAGACATTTCAAATTATATAAAAACTACATATTGTAGAAAAGTAGACAAAACAGGCATATCAAAAATTTAAAACTTTTTGATGTAAAAAGTAAATCTGTGGATGGAAATCAAAAGAAATTTCGATTAAAATTTTGTAGTTGGATGGAAACTACTACGGAAATCTCAACTTACAACACATCAACAGGAGCGCCTTGCAGGTCATACGAAGACTTATGTTCAAGGTCAAAAAAAAGAGGGTCACACAAAAACTTTTTTCAATCTCAAATGAGGAAATTGCTGATACATTTAAGGAAATGCTGAAAAAGGAAAACCAACCTATGGATGCCGTACATATTGCAACTATTCTTCCTAATGCATCACCAAAACGACATAAGCGAATTGTGGAAAGTATGCCAACTCCAACATCACAATCAAATTTTACTGAAGAGGAAGCAATAGCGCTTATGTTGGAACTGGGTCTCAGTCGAAATAAGTACCAAATATTAAGGAAAGCTCTGCATGAAAAAGGACACAATATATTACCATCATACAAGCCGATCCAGGAAAAAAAGCAAACTATCCTACCATCACCTATTGCTGTTAATGATGTGGAAGCTTGTATTGATATATCATCTTTGCTCGAAAACACAGCATCAAGAATTGTGTCAGACTTTTCAGAAGACCAACTAAGGAAAATTCATAACTGTGATGTTGTCTTAATGTGTAAGTGGGGATGTGACGGTTTATCAGCACTTCCAGAATACAAACAAGCTTGTGGAAGTCGGACATTAGCAGACTACAAAAGTGTATTTATGTCATCATTAGTACCATTACGAATTCGTTCATATTCCCTTAATCCATCATCGTCAAGCATCGGAAATTCATTTGAAGATATATGGATCAATACAACTCCGGGTTCAAAAAATTTTTGTAGACCCATTGGATTTGAATATATAAAGGAGTCAAAGAAAACAACAACAGATTTAGTGGAATATTTAAAAGATGAAATAAATGCACTGGAGCCCATTTGCATAAAAATAAAGGAATTCTCTATTAACGTATCATATCAGCTAAGCTTAACAATGATTGATGGAAAGGTCAGCAATGCCATAACAGAAACTTCTTCCTTCTGGAGATGCTCAATATGTAATGAGAAAAAGTCGCAATTCTCAAATATAAACAAAAGCAGAAGTATTAATGAAGAAGTCCTGTCTTTCGGAATTTCACCACTTCATGCCAGAATACGATTTTTGGATTACTTTTTACACATAGCATACGACCTCAAATATAGAAGTGTGCCAGAGAATCTTATTAAATCAACAAAAAATAATGAAGAATTGAAAGAACTGAGAGCTGCGGAAAAAAACAGAATCCAAGAAGAATTTAAAGTTCAGATGGGATTAAACATCGACAAACCACTTCCAAGTTGCGGTAGTACAAATGACGGTAATACGGCGAGAAGGTTTTTTCGTGATTTTGAAATTACTTCAAAAATAAGGAATTGCTTCGAAGAGTTAACACTATTTTAATGGCACTGAATAGTAAACATAAAATTAATGGAAATCGATTTGGGGAATATACATCTGAAATTTCTAAATTACTTGTATCTCTGTATCCATGGAGGGAACTAACACCAACAGTACACAAAGTATTGTGTCATGGTCAAATAATAATTGAATCGAATATTCTTCCACTTGGAGAGTTAACAGAAGAAGCCCAGGAAGCGAGGAATCGAGATTTTAAGCATGTTCAACTATTCAGCTAAAGAAAATGCTCCAGGCAATCACAGAATGAAGATATTTTTAATAGTTTACTTCTATCTTCTGATCCTGTTCTTTCAACTATGCGAAAAAGATGGATTTGTTATGAAACTCTATCATCACAAAACAAGGAAGATTTAAAGGACTTATATTACCTTCTGGATATGTATACCGATATGACAGATTATTTTATAGAAAATAAGTAGTGTTAGGAATTAACTATATAAGTAGGTTGTAAGAATTAATTGTATTATGTTTAAGATAAACAGTTCAAATAAAAAAAGCAATTATACTAACTGATGATATTGTATTAAATTGTGTTTTATGTTTCGGTGGGCGGGAAAGGTGGTTTGTGTGGGGTGATTTAGGTGTTGTTGTGCGTGGCTCATAATAAAATTATAATTTTTATTGTATATACAATGTTATAGTCTTTAATAAAATAATTAACTAAATAATTTTTAAAAATTGTCCAAATATTTTATTCAACACCAAATGTATGTTCTGTCATACTTAATACTAAAATATGAAAAAGATGAAATTAAAGGCTACAGGTTTAAATGAACATATTTTTGAATGTAATTGAGAAATTGGCTTGAAATTTTTTGTAAAGGGTCGAGAATTTCCATATCTAACTAAAAAATGATATTAAGGGATGAATATGGACTAAATTGTTGTAGCTATCTGATACATTTAAGGAAATGCTGAAAAAGGAAAACCAACCTATGGATGCCGTACATATTGCAACTATTCTTCCTAATGCATCACCAAAACGACATAAGCGAATTGTGGAAAGTATGCCAACTCCAACATCACAATCAAATTTTACTGAAGAGGAAGCAATAGCGCTTATGTTGGAACTGGGTCTCAGTCGAAATAAGTACCAAATATTAAGGAAAGCTCTGCATGAAAAAGGACACAATATATTACCATCATACAAGCCGATCCAGGAAAAAAAGCAAACTATCCTACCATCACCTATTGCTGTTAATGATGTGGAAGCTTGTATTGATATATCATCTTTGCTCGAAAACACAGCATCAAGAATTGTGTCAGACTTTTCAGAAGACCAACTAAGGAAAATTCATAACTGTGATGTTGTCTTAATGTGTAAGTGGGGATGTGACGGTTTATCAGCACTTCCAGAATACAAACAAGCTTGTGGAAGTCGGACATTAGCAGACTACAAAAGTGTATTTATGTCATCATTAGTACCATTACGAATTCGTTCATATTCCCTTAATCCATCATCGTCAAGCATCGGAAATTCATTTGAAGATATATGGATCAATACAACTCCGGGTTCAAAAAATTTTTGTAGACCCATTGGATTTGAATATATAAAGGAGTCAAAGAAAACAACAACAGATTTAGTGGAATATTTAAAAGATGAAATAAATGCACTGGAGCCCATTTGCATAAAAATAAAGGAATTCTCTATTAACGTATCATATCAGCTAAGCTTAACAATGATTGATGGAAAGGTCAGCAATGCCATAACAGAAACTTCTTCCTTCTGGAGATGCTCAATATGTAATGAGAAAAAGTCGCAATTCTCAAATATAAACAAAAGCAGAAGTATTAATGAAGAAGTCCTGTCTTTCGGAATTTCACCACTTCATGCCAGAATACGATTTTTGGATTACTTTTTACACATAGCATACGACCTCAAATATAGAAGTGTGCCAGAGAATCTTATTAAATCAACAAAAAATAATGAAGAATTGAAAGAACTGAGAGCTGCGGAAAAAAACAGAATCCAAGAAGAATTTAAAGTTCAGATGGGATTAAACATCGACAAACCACTTCCAAGTTGCGGTAGTACAAATGACGGTAATACGGCGAGAAGGTTTTTTCGTGATTTTGAAATTACTTCAAAAATAAGGAGTTGCTTCGAAGAGTTAACACTATTTTAATGGCACTGAATAGTAAACATAAAATTAATGGAAATCGATTTGGGGAATATACATCTGAAATTTCTAAATTACTTGTATCTCTGTATCCATGGAGGGAACTAACACCAACAGTACACAAAGTATTGTGTCATGGTCAAATAATAATTGAATCGAATATTCTTCCACTTGGAGAGTTAACAGAAGAAGCCCAGGAAGCGAGGAATCGAGATTTTAAGCATGTTCAACTATTCAGCTAAAGAAAATGCTCCAGGCAATCACAGAATGAAGATATTTTTAATAGTTTACTTCTATCTTCTGATCCTGTTCTTTCAACTATGCGAAAAAGATGGATTTGTTATGAAACTCTATCATCACAAAACAAGGAAGATTTAAAGGACTTATATTACCTTCTGGATATGTATACCGATATGACAGATTATTTTATAGAAAATAAGTAGTGTTAGGAATTAACTATATAAGTAGGTTGTAAGAATTAATTGTATTATGTTTAAGATAAACAGTTCAAATAAAAAAAGCTATTATACTAACTGATGATATTGTATTAAATTGTGTTTTATATTTCGTTGGGTAGAAAAGGTGGTTTGTGTGGGGTGATTTAGGTGTTGTTGTGCGTGGCTCATAATAAAATTATAATTTTTATTGTATATACAATGTTATAGTCTTTAATAAAATAATTAACTAAATAATTTTTAAAAATTGTCCAAATATTTTATTCAACACCAAATGTATGTTCTGTCATACTTAATACTAAAATATGAAAAAGATGAAATTAAAGGCTACAGGTTTAAATGAACATATTTTTGAATGTAATTGAGAAATTGGCTTGAAATTTTTTGTAAAGGGTCGAGAATTTCCATATCTAACTAAAAAATGATATTAAGGGATGAATATGGACTAAATTGTTGTAGCTATCTGCGACCCTATTAAAATTTTGATATAAATCATAGTTTTAGAAATTAAACAAATATGTAATATATGACAAAATCTTTATTTATGAACAAAACTCAATGAAATTTTCAACGCTTGTTAAATTTGTCATTTCAAATAAGAAAATGAAAAAAAAAATTGAAAAGGTCAAAGGGCATCCCGCAATTCCCAAAAATAGGAATGAAAATCCCAAAAATGGGATTTTTTACTTTTTTGCCCATAGGGTCCACATTTCTTTCAGGGCTGAGAAAATACTTTTGGAGCAAATAGAAAACATATTGAGGTTTCCAAAACTGCTTTCAGTTTTCTGATCCCAGCTTTGGGATTTTAGAACATGTCGTCCAAAGTTGAAGTTTTGATAAAAAATAGGTCATATTCGGAAGGACGCAGTGGCAACATTTTCAAAAAAATAGGACAAGTTTTTTACGCCAAAGCGTTCTGCGTAAAGATACCTTTTAGAAAACTATAAAATTGTTATATGTTCTTAAACATTTGGCAAAAAAACGGCAAAAATCTAAAATTTTTTGAATTTTTAAATTAAAAAACGTATATTTTTGGATCTGTAAATGATATTGATCTGAAATTTTTTGTATATTATTGGAAATTTTGTTGTCTAACTAACAAGAAAAAATTGAGTCCATTTGGTCCAAAATTACGCCCGGTATTCAAAAAAAGGAGGACCAAGGTATGGTAAATTTTGTATCACTAAATTTTTAAATGCCTATAACTCGGATATTATAAGAGATAAGTAGTATGTCCAAGCAAAAAAAAATTGGATAACCTCAATCATGGTCATACATTAAACTGTCTTCCAGCGAGTTGGTTTTCACCTCCTCGCTCTTTGGACTTGACTCCTCCGGGTAGACAGAAGTGGCTATTGATGCAGTGGGTACTATTGATGGCACTGCGGTGTCCTTATCTGGCATTGGAATATGAGACTGTTTAATCGACACCTTCCCAATTTCCTCGATTTTAGGATTTGCCTCCTCAACATTACCAGTACTTGCTAATGATGCTTTGGGTACAGTCGTAAGTGTTTTAGAGTCCTTGTCGGGGCCGGTTTTTACAGCCCTTTCAATCGGCGCCTTCCCAATTTTGGAAAGGGCAGCTGCACTTTCTTCTGGCGAGTTAGTGGTAACTTCCTCGATTTTAGGATTTGACTCCTCAACCTTATCAGTAGTGGCTACTGATGCTGTGTTCTTAGGTTTTTTAGTGTCCTTTTCAGGGCTTGTTGTAACAGCCCTTCCAATCGGCACCTTCCCAATTTTGAATATAACAGCTTTAGAGGCGAAGTAAGCTCTACCTTTATTCTTGGCAAGACTAGCCATGGATTTCTTGTCGATACCTATTACAAATAAAGTTCTCTGAGGTTCTTCTTTCCTGTAAAAGACATCCCATTTTTCCACGGCCAGGTCAGCATTTTCACCTCCAAGAATTTCCAGTATACGTTCATTAGCCAGTTTGCTGCCCCATCCTTTTATATAGACAGTGGACTTTAAGAGCACCGGAAGTTCACTTTTCTTTGCCAGTCCCAGCTTAGCGCCGTCCCAGGGAGGAGGGATACTTTCCACCAAGTTCCTTAGGGTGCTAACACATTGGTGAGATGCCAACCTCATCCACATCACGCCCATGCTGAACTCACAGCTCACGCTCTCTATAGGTTGTTTGCCTTTTGAAGCGATTGCGTGGTCCACTATCTTATTGTTCACCAGATCTTCTACCTTACTCTGCTGGTCTATTGGAATTTTGCCTGTCGGATTACCGGCATCGTAAACTGTATAGCAAAGATCGTCCCGGTGTCTCCTTCTGGCAACTTTGGCGTAAGATGGCGGCTCTTTTCCTTTTCCACCGTCTAGCTTCTCCTTCCTCGTTTTTCGAAGCTTCTTTTGAGATACCCTTACCTTCGAGGTTGGTTTCGCCGACGTGTTCGTCTCCGAAACATCTGGCTTGGCGTTGTCAACCTTACTCGCAGGATGCTGACTTGAGGTTCCTTTGAGTGAAGTGTGGCTGTGCTTCGACTGCGTATTAGAAGACGGGGAGCTCTTTTTCTTCTTAGGTTTATTCTCAGTTGTCAACTCTTCGGGAGACCTGATCCTCTTTGCCTCAGATCTTGTGAGAGAGTCCGATTTTTCCTTAGGAGTGTCGTGGGATTGACTAACTATGATATCCTGAAGCATCTTTTTCAACTTCCTCCTCTGTGCTCCAGATAGTCTTTTCTTAGTAATAGGTAGTTTAGCTATGTTATCACTTACCTCTTTCACCATTTGCTCTACTTCATCCTTCTTGGGATTTGCTATAATGGTGTTGTTATTATCATCTGCGGATTCAGAGTCGGAACCCTCACCTATATTTAAAGGCTGAGGTAGCTTAGAGCTCTCTCCGAGTACATCCTTCTCTTTCACCCCTATATTTTTGCCAATGGCATGCTGTACACTTGACGCATTGTCCGCCACGGAGGTCAAGGTACCCACCTCCGTAGTATTATTTTGCTCACGATTGCAGGATGACGACGACACGTGACTCGCGAGTGGATCAACACTTGCTGCCGGTACTGGGTTATTTAGGCCCTGCACCGTAACTTTTAACTTTTTATTTTTATTTTCCATGTTGTTTTTTTTTCCAGTTTTTTGGTCCGCGGGGAATATAATATTCCCAGGTGGCGGACAATCTGCCCTCCCTCAGCTTGAGTGAAACTAAAAACTGGGGGAAGACAGATGGTCCATCACCACCCCCTATCCGCCACCCGGGGACGCGCTCGGTAGAAAAAACGGGAAAACTCCCCCGAAACTTCTCGAATTATTGACGATTTGGATCCCGAAGATATCTGGGGTCTTCAGAAAACTGATTTCAACAGACAGGCAGACGGACATGACGTAATCGACTCGGCTATCTATAAAGATTCAGATTATATATACTTTATAGGGTCGGAAAATTATATTGTGGAAATTACAAACGGAATGACAAACTAATATACACCCTTCTCACGAAGGTGAAGGGTATAACAAAAAGTATATATTCGCCTTTGTCGAATCTTATACACCCTCACCATAGTGTGGTTAAAAATGATTAATATTATAAAATTTCAATTTATTTAATTTTTCCCGACTTTACCAGTACTTTAGCAGTAGCAAAACAAACGAAACAACAACAAGAACGCTAAACGATATAAAACACAAAAAATAAACAAAATACACAAGGCAATGTAACGAACCGTTTTTTAAGCATTGAGTTATCACGGGTCTGCACACCTAGCTATGCTTCAGTCTAGCTCAGTGGAACGGGCGTAGGCTGTGATAACATGTCTCCTCGATATCCTCAAGCCTCCTGCCCGTGTCATCGATCATAGATTCCGGTTGGACATGAGTTTTGGATAGGAATTTTTTTATCTTCGATACGTCATTTACGCTATCTACCTGTTCACAGAAAAGTTTCCAGGAGTCTCGTTTGGCTTTTCGAACGATTTTCTTATATTCACCAAGTTTATTACGATACTCATCCCAGTATACTGCGGTCTTTTTACTGCGTAAGTATAATAAAAATCGAGAAGTTTCTCAAACGTTTTTTTTTTGGTTGGTAGAACCAATGCGTTCAACTGCATTGATATGTTTTTTACTCTCTGCGTGAACATTCAGCACATATAACTTTGCGTTTATTTCGCATTTACAATATTTACAATAAGCTTTCTCTGGATCTTTACATTCACTGATCCATTATTTTAACTTGGGATTATTAATCTATTCTTTTCGAAACTTTTGAGTATATTTTTTCTCCATTTTGTGCACTTTTTTGGCTAACTTTTACTAGTTAATAAATTTTATCAGATGTTACTATTAAAAAAATAACACTGTTGCATTTTTTGACAATAATAAAGTGTTACATTATTGCAATTTTGAATAATAAGAGCGATTTAATTCTAGCTATTCCGTGAGATAATTCTTATGAATATTTTTAGTAAAAATGCTGCTAAAATATGAATATGGCTAAATGAAAATAAAAATGTCTAAAAAAATGGCTAATGGCAAAATTTATTTTTTGATAGCCTAACCAGGTTGAAATGTGCTAAATTTAGCCATAAAATGGCTAAATTGGCAACACTGATATCTATACTAAAAAGTACAAATATCTTATTAAGTAATTCATAATATTTTCAACTAAATTTTATAATACTTTAAAGATTTCCAAACATTTCGGTTAATCGGTTTAAACGTTTTTTTTTTTATACTCGATTAACCGACAAACCGGTTTCTATAAAAGTAAATTTTCGGTTAACCGAAAACCCGGTTTTTCCAAAAGTCGGTTTTTTATAAACACTACTAACAAAACACCAAAAAAAAACAAACAATTGAAACTATGATTTTTCTTATAAATAAATGGATATTTAAAGTTAACAAAACATGTAATATCATTACAAATATGTTATTGTTTTAAAACTTCATGTTACATACATAGTAATAAAATAAAAATTTACTCAAAATCGCTAAGAGAAAGACAAACTAGATTGACAATATTTGTTATGATTTTTCACAACAAACAAACTTTTTTAAAAACTAATTTATGATAAATAAAATTATAATAAATCTAATTACAAATAATTTTTTAATATTCGTGTTAATTTCAATAAATAAATATTTCTTTCAAAAAATTTAAAATTTTCTTTGGTTTGTTTACGTATTCATATTTCAACCATATGTTGTGAACATATGTTGAATATTTTTACTGAGAAAGAAATATCCAGTAAAATCAAAAAATTCTCTATCAACGAGCTGTAATTTTTATCGCTCTCTTACTCTCTCGTTGGAAGTTTTCAAAAGTACGCTAAAGGAATCCAGAAACAATTGTTGCAAATTGTTACAAATTATCGAGTACGCGAACAGACCTATTATCGATAACTTTTTGGCAACGAACGAAAGTTGCCCTTCATAATACCAAGTTTTACGTCGTTGCGTTGATAGCTGGCAACTCTGGCCTGGATTAGGTGAGAACCTATAAAAGGAGACTTTTTCGTTCTACAAAAGGTACTTTTTGAGTTTTCTATAATATTGAACTTAGAAATTAAGCAGTTAGATCCCTGATTAAGAGACAACTTCTAAAATGGACTTTTTATTACTTTTTCGTTCTTCAAAAGGTACTTTGTGAATTTTCCATAATATGAAGCTAGAAATATTATATTAGGCATGTAGAGTCCGGTACTTTTTCGTTCTACAAAAGGTACTTTTTTAATTTTCTTTAATATTGAACCTAGAAACATGAAATTAAGTAAGTAGGGCCCGGATTAAGTGAGAACACATAAAAGGGGACTTTTTTGGTACTTTTTCGTTCTACAAAAGGGACTTTTTGAATTTTCTATAGTATTGAACTTAGAAACATGAAATTAAGGATATTTAGCCCGGATTAAATGAGATCACATAAAAGGGGACTTTTTGGTACTTTCAAAAGGTACTTTTTGAATTTTCAATAATAGGAAGCTAGAAACATGAAATTAAGCATGTATAACCCTGATTAATTGAGATCTTATAAAAGGGACTGTTTAGTACTTTTTCGTTCTTAAAAAGGTACTTTTGGAATTTTCTATAATATAAAACTAGAAACATTAAATAAAGCATGTAGAGCTTCTTTAAGTTAATACAAATCTGAAGGAAACTATTTTTTGTACTTTTTTGTTCTATGACTGGTACACTCTTTGGTTTTTGTGCACATACACAACACCCTGATTGAACGAAAATCTATAAAAGGGTACTTTTTCCTTTTTCAACTGGTACTTTTTGATTTTTTGTAATAATTTTTTGTACTGACTATTTTTACAGATCATCGCGAAGGGTACATAAGATTCGGCACAGCCGAATATAGAACTCTTACTTGTTTTTATAATAAATTGTTTTTAAATTGTTGGCGTCATGAAATAATTCCCCACGAAATAACTCCCCAAAACAAAAATTAAATAACTCCCTAAAAAATTTTTCAAAAAGCAAAAACGACGAAATTTGTGGTATACCGCGAAATACCTTATATCGTACATCTCGCAGCTTATCCATCTGTTCCTTAGCATGTAGTTGATCCTTTACATTAACATAAAGAATAAACTGACAATTTTGTCAGTGCCGTGATAAATATTTGTCTAATATAGACACGGGGTTATGAAATTCTGAGTCGATTTAGCTATGTCCGTCTGTCTGTCTGTGTAAAACACGCTCACGAAAAAGGAAGTGAAATAAGTTATTGAAATTTGGACAGAATATTCCCTATTGTCCTAGGCAGTTTGGTATTGAAAATGAGCAAAATCGGTTCACATCGGGAAAAGTTATGAATCAAAATTTAAAACAAAATATAAGCGTTTTTTTACACATTCTGATGTAATTTTCACGAAAACTATGCAATATAATTCCATGAAAATCATCGTGCATTGGTTTTCACACGAAAACTTTATTTTTGTTGAAAATTGCCGGATCGGTCCACAATTTCTTATACCTCCCATACAAAAGTACAAATTCCCGGAAAATGAGTTTATTGTTAATAACATCCGTCAGAATGTTGATATCTTCACAAAATTTTACAAGTTAAAATTCTGTCAATAAAATTCATTTAGATAAAAAAATTTCTGGATCGGTCCATAATTGGACATAGCTCCCATACAAGGTCCCCTCTCGAAAATCACTTAAACGCACATAACTCATTACTTAATTAAGATATCCATATACAATTTGGTACAAGTATTGATGTTATATACAGAAATGTTATTGTGAATTTTTTTTCCGATCGGTCCATAATTAGTCATAAATACTATTTTTGTACACAGAAATGTTATTTCATAATTTTTTCACGATTGGTCCATATTTGGTCATAGCTCCCATACAAGGTCACTTACAGAAAATCACTTGAATGAACAATATTCATTACCAAATACTGATATATGTAGATAGAGAATTTAGCCAAAATTTTGCCTTTATATACATTAATGTTACTGTGGAATTTTTTACGATCGGACCATAATTGGTCATAGCTCCCATACAAGGCTCCCTTCCGAACATCACTTAAACATACATAATTGGCCATATCTCCCATACTAGGTCCTGCCCCGAAAATTTTAATTTACTTAAATCTTTCACACAAATTACTAAATTCGCTAAAGCCTATCTTAGGGCGCTTTAAAAATATAAAAGAAAATGACGTTTGTAATTTTCAATAAACCTTGCAATTGTAACAGATTTAAACTGTTTAAATCTTGGGGTTTTTCTATTTAAGACATGAGAAAACTTATTTCTACAAATATTTGTTCAATTAAAAAAGTAATAATATAAAAGTAGCTGGTGGAGGGTATTTAAGATTCGGCTCATCCGAATATAGCACTCTAACTTGTTTTTTATCATCTGTTGTCGAATTAATAAATGTAAGCTTATTTAATTTTATATTTAGGGATTTGTTTCATAATAAATAAATCCCACAAAATGTGGTGTTATTTCATTTTAATTTAGTGAGTTATTTCATAATGAAATAAGTCCCCAAACTTGAGGAGTTATTTCATTTTATTTTGGGGAGTTATTTCGTGGGGAGTTTTTCATCGCGCCTAAATTGTTGACCATAAAATTTATTTATGTTTATTTGAATTTAATTAAACTTTTATCACATATAACACCGTGCGACATCAATTTTTGGACCTGAACGAGACCAATGATACTAGGATTCATTTAAAGTGAAACTGCGTTTACTGAATAATTTTCGTCAATATGGGTCAATCTCCGGAACCCAAATCTATTTTTTGTTTTTATTTTTCAGGACGAAATATTTTAATATTGAAAATTTCATCCTTTCGTATCCTTTGGAATTTATAATATATTTTTTTTAAATATATGTTGAAACCTATGTATTCTTTACCACAGACTTCATTTTTGTTCCTGTGGCTTTATTAGTTGAGCCGTTAGAAAAAATTATATTATTACTCTAATACATATTAAAAAACGTATATCTTGATAAATAAGCCAGTGATTAAAATTACTAATATATTAGTAACCAAAATGCATATTTTCTCCTATGCATACGTATGTAATATTAAAATATTAATATATTTTATGAATATAATATATTTAATTGTTCCCATTCGAAATATTTCTAGTATTTTTGCTAAAAATATTTACCCATACAAACTATTGCATATTACAGCTTACAGACAAATATAAAATGTTTTCACTTACAATATATTACGCAGCAACTCGCTAACATATTTATAATACCCACATATATTTCATATGGCTTGCCTATAATATTAAAATATTTTCCTACACAAATTATTCGCAGTCAACAATATTGAAGCCATGCAAGCAGTAATATACGAACATGAAATGTACGCAAGCAGAGCATATACATATGTGCCGACGAAAACACGAAACAAAACGATAGTCGCGACTATCAGGTTACAATATTTTTACTATCAAACTTAAATATTATTTACTATAGGAAATGACTTATGGTCTAAAATTTAACATTTCATGTTGAACTTGAAAAATTATAAAATGTGAAAAATGTATGCAAGATATAACCAAATTTTATTTAGAAAATAATTGAAAACGTTTATATCTATGTATGTATGTTTTATGTATATTATGGGAAAAATGTATGCATAAAATAACCAAATTTTAATTAGAAAATTTTTGAATTGAATTATTGAATGTATGTATTTATTAAATTTATGTTTAATTTTTATGTGGAGTATTAAAATGTATGTATTTGTATTGATTGTAATATAATTAGAAAAAATTATATAAATACTTAGAGGATCATATGAATGTAAAAATATATTCAAATATGTATATATGTAAAAAATTGTTTTTACAGGCTATATTTAAATATATTGTTTGTAACAGGATGATATGAAATAAATTCAATATAAAGCAAGAAACACTAACAATAAGTTTGTAAACAGGTAGTAATGCATTAGTAGTGTCTATGAAATGATCAATAATGAAGGAAATTATAGGTATTTTAGAAATTTGTAACAGGATGGCAAAATATTAAGAGGGGACATAAAAACATAAAAAGTTGTTTTTGTAATTTTACATTGTGAAAGGTTAAAACAACAAAAATGTATGAGTGTCATACATTTACATACATACATCCATACATACATACATACATACATACATACATACATACATACATACATACATACATACATACATACATACATACATACATACATACATACATACATACATACATACATACATACATATATACATACATACATACATACATACATACATACATACATACATACATACATACATACATACATACATACATACATACATACATACATACATACATACATACATACATACATACATACATACATACATACATACATACATACATACATACATACATACATACATACATATATACATACATACATACATACATACATACATTACGATAGGTCATTTTTTGCTTTACCTTTGAATTGGTGGAGGGAAGAAGATATGTACGTGTGATGCAAAAATACATTCGTCATAAAAATGACCTGTAGTAGAACATCTGTTTCCTACTTTATCATTTTACGCACATTCCTTAACGATGGTTTACGCAAGATCCTTTTTTTTGCTTTACTTGAATTTTTGGTGGGGAGAAGAGGAAAGAAATATCATTATTATTTAGTCTCTCTCATGCAAATTCAAAAGGTTGGCAATGGCATATGCAAATTTATTAACATCTATATATTTTTTTCTTCGCGCCTGTTCATTCATTATTGTAAGATAATTGAGTGTATGTAATAATAATTTATAGAAATGTGACACATGCATATGAAAAACATACTTGTATATGTATGTAATACACTCATACTTTTTTGTTGTTTTAACCTTTCACAATGTAAAATTACAAAAACAACTTTTTATGTTTTTATGTCCCCTCTTAATTTTTTGCCATCCTGTTACAAATTTCTAAAATACCTATAATTTCCTTCATTATTGATCATTTCATAGACACTACTAATGCATTACTACCTGTTTACAAACTTATTGTTAGTGTTTCATGCTTTATATTGAATTTATTTCATATCATCCTGTTACAAACAATATGTTTAAATATAGCCTGTAAAAACAATTTTTTACATATATACATATTTGAATATATTTTTACATTCATATGATTCTCTACGTATTTATATAATTTTTTTCTAATTATATTACAATCAATACAAATACATACATTTTAATACTCCACATAAAAATTAAAAATAAATTTAATAAATACATACATTCAATAATTCAATTCAAAAATTTTCTAATTAAAATTTGGTTATTTCATGCATACATTTTTCCCATAATATACATAAAACATACATAGATATAAACGTTTTCAATTATTTTCTAAATAAAATTTGGTTATATCTTGCATACATTTTTCACATTTTATAATTTTTCAAGTTCAACATGAAATGTTAAATTTTAGACCATAAGTCATTTCCTATAGTAAATAATATTTAAGTTTGATAGTAAAAATATTGTAACCTGATAGTCGCGACTATCGTTTTGTTTCGTGTTTTCGTCGGCACATATATGCTCTGCTTGCGTACATTTCATGTTCGTATATTACTGCTTGCATGGCTTCAATATTGTTGACTGCGAATAATTTGTGTAGGAAAATATTTTAATATTATAGGCAAGTCATATGAAATATATGTGGGTATTATAAATATGTTAGCGAGTTGCTGCGTAATATATTGTAAGTGAAAACATTTTATATTTGTCTGTAAGCTGTAATATGCAATAGTTTGTATGGGTAAATATTTTTAGCAAAAATACTAGAAATATTTTGAACAGAACCATTTTTTAAATATGCATTTTTTTAAATATGAGGTAAATGCATATCTATTGCAAAGTCAAAAATAAAAATATAAAAGCATTTACTAATATTTAAACTCTGAAATAAGCAAATTAGTTTTAGTGAAATACCGAACATTACTTATTAAACTTGAATAAAACTGAATTCGCCTGAAAGCAGTGATCCCATACAGAAAAGCTGTGTACTCAGTTTTCCACTTTCTGATCTTTTATATTTTTTAATTTAAAATTGTTAAGGATATAAACATTCAATAAAAGTTTCTATCCTTATATCAATATATGTATGAATCAAATTAAAGGGAAGGATCCCTGAATATAATAAAGAAATATATTGTTTTCATTTTCAAGTTGAAAAATGACCTTTAAATATATTATTCCTTCAAATTCCTGAGAATTACCAATATACATATGGCAATTTCGTGTCAAGCGATCCAATTAAAAAAATTGATTTGGATGCAATTTTTTTAATAAATCTTTTTTAATTGTTTTTTTTTTTAATGGACCTTTTTTTACTCAGAAAAGGCTTATAAAATTTCCCTTAAGGGCTTTAAAGTCGCTTAATGGGATGGGACATGAAATTGGCCATATATTTTTGTAAAGAATTGAATCATTAAACTGATCATTTGTTTCTATTTTTCGGGACGAAAAAAATTTAAAATAATTAACATAATTTTTTATATAGAAAAGGATTCACACGAGAAGAAATAATTTCTACTATTTGAAAAAAAAAAAAAATCATAAAAAATTGACATAGAATTGAACTCAAAGATGTTGAGAATTATAATATTGTTTATTATAGGAAAAAAATATTGTAAAAAAGCCGCACAGTGGGGCAGAATGGAAATTTTTTGGAAATAAATCTGGCATTTCTAAACGGCTGATCCGATCGGGATAAAATTTGGAGTGAGCGTAGCCAAGGAGCATTCGAGTTTAAGTTTTGAAGATGAACCCTGCAGATGCCCCAGGGGCGGCGCTGTGGCGGCCAGAGATACAAGCCGAGACGGCTCAAATCGGCGGCGGCTGGCCGCCGGTAATATTTGGCAAGCCGCGCCGCCGCCGACTTCTTTCGGCTCAAAAGTTAAGCCGGCTAAAACGTAGCCGCTGATAAAGATTAGAATCACACATTTATTTCAGAACATAATTTCACCAAATTGAACGGAGTTGCCACTATTTTAAATTCTTATGGCAAATTGAAAAGAGTTGTCACACAATATTGTGCTAATATTAAAATAGTGAAAACTACTATAAATGTCCATTTTCTGCAGAAAAAACTTATATAGAGACAGGTTTCTATGTAACAGACTATTATACAAAGATTTTTCAATATAATAAACCTTATAAGGTCAATTTCTAAAGAAAAAGTTAAATTGAGCCGACAATTTAGCCGCCGCCGAAATTTTCTGTAATAAGCCGCCGCCGCCGACCCAAAATGGTTGCGCCGCCGCCGCCGATCATTTCCCATCGGCTTGTATCTCTGGTGGCGGCTCAAAGTAGGGTACCTACGACATGTAAAATTTTTAAACTCGTGCCATTTTTTTGTTTTTCACCCAAATACAAAGAAAACATGCTTGGACATACTACTTATCTCTTATAATATCCGAGTTATAGGCATTTAAAAATTTAGTGATACAAAATTTACCATACCTTGGTCCGCCTTTTTTTGAACACCGGGCGTAATTTTGGACCAAATGGACCAAAAATATACGTTTTTTAATTTAAAAATTCCAAAAATTTTAGATTTTTGCCGTTTTTTGCCAAAAATGTGTCTTAACTATTTTATTAATAAAATAAAATTTTCTTTAAGAACATATAACAATTTTATAGTTTTCTAAAAGGTATCTTTACGCAGAACGCTTTGGCGTAAAAAACTTGTCCTATTTTTTGAAAATGTTGCCACTGCGTCCTTCCGAATATGACCTATTTTTTATCAAAACTTCAACTTTGGGCGACATGTTCTAAAATCCCAAAGCTGGGATCAGAAAACTGAAAGCAGTTTTGGAAACCTCAATATGTTTTCTATTTACTCTAAAAGTATTTTCCCAGCCCTGAAAGAAATGTGGACCCTATGGGCAAAAAAGTAAAAAATCCCATTTTTGGGATTTTCATTCCTATTTTTGGGAATTGCGGGATGCCCTTTGACCTTTTCAATTTTTTTTTTGCATTTTCTTATTTGAAATGACAAATTTACCAAGCGTTGAAAATTTCATTGAGTTTTGTTCATAAATAAAGATTTTGTCGTATATTACATATTTGTTTAATTTCTAACACTATGATTTATATCAAAATTTTAATAGGGTCGCAGATAGCTACAACAATTTAGTCCATATTTATCCCTTAACATCATTTTTTAGTTAGATATGGAAATTCTCGACCCTTTACAAAAAATTTCAAGCCAATATCTCAATTACATTCAAAAATATTTTCATTTAAACCTGTGTCCTTTAATTTCATCTTTTTCATATTTTAGTATTAAGTATGACAGAACATACATTTGGTGTTGAATAAAATATTTGGACAATTTTTAAAAATTATTTAGTTAATTATTTTATTAAAGACTATAACATTGTATATACAATAAAAAAAATTATAATTTTATTATGAGCCACGCACAACAACACCTAAATCACCCCACACAAACCACCTTTCCCGCCCACCGAAACATAAAACACAATTTAATACAATATCATCAGTTAGTATAATTGCTTTTTTATTTGAACTGTTTATCTTAAACATAATACAATTAATTCTTACAACCTACTTATATAGTTAATTCCTAACACTACTTATTTTCTATAAAATAATCTGTCATATCGGTATACATATCCAGAAGGTAATATAAGTCCTTTAAATCTTCCTTGTTTTGTGATGATAGAGTTTCATAACAAATCCATCTTTTTCGCATAGTTGAAAGAACAGGATCAGAAGATAGAAGTAAACTATTAAAAATATCTTCATTCTGTGATTGCCTGGAGCATTTTCTTGAGCTGAATAGTTGAACATGCTTAAAATCTCGATTCCTCGCTTCCTGGGCTTCTTCTGTTAACTCTCCAAGTGGAAGAATATTCGATTCAATTATTATTTGACCATGACACAATACTTTGTGTACTGTTGGTGTTAGTTCCCTCCATTAGTTCCCCAAATCGATTTCCATTAATTTTATGTTTACTATTCAGTGCCATTAAAATAGTGTTAACTCTTCGAAGCAACTCCTTGTCGATTCCAGTTATTTTTGAAGTAATTTCAAAATCACGAAAAAACCTTCTCGCCGTATTACCGTCATTTGTACTACCGTAACTTGGAAGTGGTTTGTCGATGTTTAATCCCATCTGAACTTTAAATTCTTCTTGGATTCTGCTTTTTTCCGCAGCTCTCAGTTTTTTCAATTCTTCATTATTTTTTGTTGATTTAGTAAGATTCTCTGGCACACTTCTATATTTGAGGTCGTATGCTATGTGTAAAAAGTAATCTAAAAATCGTATTCTGGCATGAAGTGGTGAAATTCTGAAAGACAGGACTTCTTCATTAATACTTCTGCTTTTGTTTATATTTGAGAATTGCGACTTTTTCTCATTACATATTGAACATCTCCAGAAGGAAGAAGTTTCTGTTATGGCATTGCTGACCTTTCCATCAATCATTGTTAAGCTTAGCTGATATGATACGTTAATAGAGAATTCCTTTATTATTATGCAAATGGGCTCCAGTGCATTTATTTCATCTTTTAAATATTCCACTAAATCTGTTGTTGTTTTCTTTGACTCCTTTATATATTCAAATCCAATGGGTCTACAAAAATTTTTTGAACCCGGAGTTGTATTGATCCATATATCTTCAAATGAATTTCCGATGCTTGACGATGATGGATTAAGGGAATATGAACGAATTCGTAATGGTACTAATGATGACATAAATACACTTTTGTAGTCTGCTAATGTCCGACTTCCACAAGCTTGTTTGTATTCTGGAAGTGCTGATAAACCGTCACATCCCCACTTACACATTAAGACAACATCACAGTTATGAATTTTCCTTAGTTGGTCTTCTGAAAAGTCTGACACAATTCTTGATGCTGTGTTTTCGAGCAAAGATGATATATCAATACAAGCTTCCACATCATTAACAGCAATAGGTGATGGTAGGATAGTTTGTTTTTTTTTCCTGGATCGCCTTGTATGATGGTAATATATTGTGTCCTTTTTTATGCAGAGCTTTCCTTAATATTTGGTACTTATTTCGACTGAGACCCAGTTCCAACATAAGCGCTATTGCTTCCTCTTCAGTAAAATTTGATTGTGATGTTGGAGTTGGTATACTTTCCACAATTCGCTTAAGTCGTTTTGGTGATGCATTAGGAAGAATAGTTGCAATATGTACGGCATCCATAGGTTGGTTTTCCTTTTTCAGCATTTCGTTAAATGTATCAGCAATTTCCTCATTTGAGATTGAAAAAAGTTTTTGTGTGACCCTCTTTTTTTTTGACCTTGAACATAAGTCTTCGTATGACTTGCAAGGCGCTCCTGTTGATGTGTTGTAAGTTGAGATTTCCGTAGTAGTTTCCATCCAACTACAAAATTTTAATCGAAATTTCTTTTGATTTCCATCCACATTTTTTTTACATCAAAAAGTTTTCAATTTTTGATATGCCTATTTTGTCTACTTTTCTACTATATGTAGTTTTTATATAATTTGAAATGTCTTCAATTCTTTCTGGCCCTTTTGAAGATACACTCCATAAAACGGAACACAACTCTTCGTACTTTAATACCAATTCTTGTCATTTCCGATACAGGTATTCCGAAGTAAAAAATTACAAATTGAAGCATGGAGCCGAATAAGGGCGTATAAACCATTTGGGAAATTTTACAGGAGACGATAAAAACATCATAAAACTTTAAAATCGGCATTTTTTCCTACTTTTTTCACATATATGCATAAATATAACTCACATCTATCCCTATGCTAAAACTCAGTAAAAAATTCGAGTCACAACTTGCCAAAATTAATACTTGAAATTTTGCTAAAATGGAATAAGGGCATATATCCATATATTTTAGTTGAAAGTATATATAAATAAATGTTATTTTTATATACTTCTTAATTATTTTATTATATAAAACTTGGACAGCGAACCACATTATTATCTTAGTTCATTATCAAATTGGATAGGACCTCTTTAACTAAAATAATTCGAAAATAACAAGATATAATAATTTTTTAAAATATAACTATAGTTATGGATATACGCCCTTCTTCTTGTCCACACTTTCATACTTAAATAATTCATTCAATAATAATCTTTTTTGCAATATAATTAAAAAATTAATAAATTTGAAATGTTTTCCAACCATTCTGCAAATTTGGTGCAATTAGAATTAAAATTTATACGATTTTTTACAGAAAAATACATTAAATTGCTAATATTTTTTACCCAAAAAAATAAATAGTATTTAAAAATCGTGCTTTTAAAACTATCTATTTTAGCGAAAAATTTATATTTTTCAATTTATTTTTTTATGAATAAATGTAAAAAGGTTAGTTTAATATAATTATGCGAAAAAACGCGATTTTGAAAAGGTGGTCTTTACGCCCTTATTCGCATCCATGCTTCAATTGTCTACCTATTAACATTTAGGACTATATTACTATAACCTGTAATTCAGTCATTGATATTTCTTATTAGTGAATGAATCGAAATTATCATTACCTGTATATTTTTACCTACATGATCATAAACGCAACAGAACGAAATGATCTGTCGAAAAAATGTAGGTAAAAAATAGTTATAAATTTCTGAAAATTTAAGCATAATAGGACCTTTCAATTATAAGGATAAGCAAACAAATAGAAAATAGGTAAATATAAGATTTAAATATGTTCTGTCATACTTAATACTAAAATGTGGCCTCCGGTAGGTTAGTGGTTAGTGTTCTAGTCTGGTAGACCGGAGGTGGTGGGTTCGATTCCCACCTGAGGCACTGGTGGTGTATTTCTTCGGATTTGATGGATATACATCCTCCTCTCAAACTAACTAACTAATACTAAAATATGAAAAAGATGAAATTAAAGGACACAGGTTTAAATGAACATATTTTTGAATGTAATTGAGATATTGGCTTGAAATTTTTTGTCGAGAATTTCGATATCTAACTAAAAAATGATATTAAGAGATAAATATGGACTAAATTGTTGTAGCTATCTGCGACCCTATTAAAATTTTGATATAAATCATAGTTTTAGAAATTAAACAAATATGTAATATATGACAAAATCTTTATTTATGAACAAAACTCAATGAAATTTTCAACGCTTGTTAAATTTGTCATTTCAAATAAGAAAATGCAAAAAAAATTGAAAAGGTCAAAGGGCATCCCGCAATTCCCAAAAATAGGAATGAAAATCCCAAAAATGGGATTTTTTACTTTTTTGCCCATAGGGTCCACATTTCTTTCAGGGCTGGGAAAATACTTTTGGAGCAAATAGAAAACATATTGAGGTTTCCAAAACTGCTTTCAGTTTTCTGATCCCAGCTTTGGGATTTTAGAACATGTCGCCCAAAGTTGAAGTTTTGATAAAAAATAGGTCATATTCGGAAGGACACATTGGCAACATTTTCAAAAAATAGGACAAGTTTTTTACGCCAAAGCGTTCTGCGTAAAGATACCTTTTAGAAAACTATAAAATTGTTATATGTTCTTAAAGAAAATTTTATTTTATTAATAAAAGAGTTAGGACACATTTTTAGCAAAAAAAACGGCAAAAATCTAAAATTTTTTGAATTTTTAAATTAAAAAACGTATATTTTTGGATCTGTAAATGATATTGATCTGGAATTTTTTGTATATTATTGGAAATTTTGTTGTCTAACTAACAAGAAAAAAATTGAGTCCATTTGGTCCAAAATTACGCCCGGTATTCAAAAAAAGGCGGACCAAGGTATGGTAAATTTTGTATCACAAAATTTTTAAATGCCTATAACTCGGATATTATAAGAGATAAGTAGTATGTCCAAGCATGTTTTTTCAAGATCTCGTCGAGCGCTTTCACAAAATATAAAAATCTTTGTATTTGGGTGAAAAACAAAAAAATGGCACGAGTTTAAAAATTTTACATGTCGTAGGTACCCTACTTTGAGCCGCCACAGCCCCGTCCCTGGGGCATCTGCAGGGTTCATCTTCAAAATTTAAACTCGAATGCTCCTTGGCTACGCTCACGCCAAATTTTATCCCGATCGGATCAGCCGTTTAGAAATGCCAGATTTATTTCCAAAAAATTTCCATTCTGCCCCACTGTGAGCCGTAAGAAAGATCCAGTTTCCTTCTTTTTATTTATTCGGTTAACCGAATAATTTTGAATTATCCGATTATTAACCGGCTAACATAAAAAATAATTATTTGTCGAATAAACCGAATAATATAAAAACTCGAATAATTGAATGAATAAATATATTTTAATAAATTTTAATATCCTTACAACTTTAAAGTCCTTTAAAAAGGAGAAAAGATCACAAAGTGAAAAACTGAAAACGCAGTTTCACTTTAAATAACCTCTAGTATCATGTTTATATGGTCTCGTTCAAGTCAAATAAAAAAAATTATAAATTGTATCACGGTGTAATAGATTCATTATACATACGTACATAATTGAACTAATACCTATTAACTCTTAAAATATAGAAAATGATCTTTAAGCAGCACGTCGCGGTTAGAAATTATGCTGCAAAGAATAGCTTAAATACAACATGGAAGACATTTATTGGAAAAAAGGAAATACGTTTAAAAGCCAAATGGAAACTGAGATTTTCAGACATCTTATATTTAAATATACATCTGTACTACCAAAACAACAATTGAAGCATGGATGCGAAGGGCGTAAATACCACTTTTCCCAAATCGCGTTTTTCGATGGTTAGTGTTCATCTGGTCTATTTACATCTATTCGTGTAGATATAAATTGAAAAATCCAAAGTTTTCGCCAAAATATTTAGCTTTAATAGCACGTTTTTGTAATATTATTTTTTATTTAAGGTAAAAAAATATCAGAATCATCAAGTAATTTTTGTTAAAAGTCGTATAAATAATTATTATAATTGCATCAAATTTACAGAATAGGAAGAACACATTTCAATTCCATGAATTCCTTAAATATATTGCAAAAAAATATTATTTTAATATTAATCGTAATATCCCAGCAAAATATTTGCTTACAAATTCTCCAGAATTCATCGAGTAAAGTGCTTACAATTCTACTAGAAAAAGTACTTATTTTTGTTTGAGATGTTCCAAAAGTAAGTCAATATTATTTGGTTGGAAATAACTTGTTTTTTTAGTAGAGTTATTTATAGAATATTTATGAAAAAATAAAAATAAAAAGTCGACACAGACTGGGGTTGAACTCAATACCTTCCGTCTGCCAGTTGGATGCTCCACTCACTACACCACTGCTTAGCTGTTTTTTGTGCGTCAAATAATAGTTTTCACACACAAATACTATTTTATTTTCTGTTTGTCTAAAAATAGATATTTGATATCGTGTGCACAAAAAAAGGAAAAAAAGAAAAAGTAACTGTTTTATGTTTGTTTGTTTCTTTATTATGATTTTTTTTAGACTTTACATACAAAGTGAGCCATTAATAAAGTACTTAATGGTAATCATTGTAAGCAAAGATTTTGCTGGGATGGACAACAAAGAGGGCATATATCCATAAATAAGTATATATTAACAAGACAATTTTTGATTTGTTAAATAGTTTTAAGTTAAGAAGGTTTTCGTCCTTATAAGGCATTGAAGTAATAATAATAACTATAGTTGACATTGTCCAGACCTCTAACTCAAAAATATTGGAAATTTAAGGTATAAAAATAGCAAAATAGTGATTTAATATTAAAGGATAATCAAGGTCCTCCTTGAAACTTAAGCAAATTATACTATGGTCTCTTACGATGATGCTGTCCAAGTGTTATCCTATTTAGTTAATAATAAGTACATGAAAAATCATTTATTACAGAACATATTCAACAAAAATATATGGATATATGCCCTTATTTCATTTTAGCAAAATTTCAAGTGTCGATTTTTGCAAGTTGTGATTTTAATTTTTTACTGAAATTTTTCAGAGGGATAGCTATGAATGATATGTGAGGACATATTTAAAAAGTTTCTCAATTTTTAAATATAATTTAAAGGTTTTATGATGTTTTTATGCTCTTCTGTATAATTTCCCAAATGGTTTATGCGCCCTTATTCGGCTCCATGCTTCAATTATATATGCTCACTATGTAATTTAATTGAAAGGGAAAATATACAACACTTTCAAGGTATTGTCGGAAAATGAGAAAGTATGTATGTTTATTGAATGAGGATGAAGATATAGGTTTTCTAAATATATGTTTATATGTATTTATATTTAAATGGCCTTGAGCTTTAGGAAAATGTTAATAAACTAATTTAATTATTAATAATGTAAATCAAATTATGTACTATTAATAAACTAACCAAATCCGGCGAACATTTTTATATATCAACGATGCCGTTATTTTTCTTTATGTTTTAATTTTAAATTATTTTTGTAAAACTAACATTGTAAAACTGTTATTGTAAAACTATTTGTAACGTTAAAGTGAAAAAATAAAAAAAAAATTATTTATATTGTGGGTTAAGAGTTTTTGGGGTTTTAGTATTTAGAAACAACAAATTTAGTGATCCTTTGAAGTATTTACCCTTAAATATCGCAACACATACAGTGCAAACTTCAAAGATCAATACCTCATTATTTTGACAAAGCGTAGTATAACACTAAATTATACGACACAAAATTATTTCTTTGTGTGTAATTCTTACAGTGTAATTCATAATCATACCTGTTCAAGATATTCGTATATGACATCTCGACAAACATCATAAACGGGAGCTTTTAAATTAAGCACAACAGCATCTAATATGTATTGTAGAAATTCTCCATTGTCGTTAGTACACCACTGGCGCTTTCCCAAGTATTCATGAGCAGTAAATAAAATTAAAAATGATTTTGGAATTAACTCATTTACGTCTTGTATGTCATCAGTTTTAGCGTTGAGTGTATTAGGGCTATCATTTTCCTCTCTATGTATAAGAAAAAATGTATACGGTTTAAATATTAAGTATATATATATATATATATTTATATAATAAAATGTTACCTTAAAATAAGACGGTGCAAAATAACCCATGACCTCTTAAAATTTATTTCGTGGCCATGATTACTATTTTTATCGAATGTTCCATCAAATTGATAAACCAAAATTCGTATTACATCTTGAACCATTCGAGACAAATTTTCCTTGCTTAAGGCAACAACTGCAATATAAAAACAAATTTAACTGAATTGTAGTGATTCGTACCAATGCACGGTAGTCAATTTCGGCCAAAAATTATTTCATTTTTTTTAATTCTGATAAATTGCTGATAGTAAATTATAGCTAACACGTCAAATCATCTATTAAAATCATATTTTGATTATTGCTTAAACTTGTCACTGTTTATAAGGAGCAAAGTTGATAATTTATTCCTGTCACTCAGTGGTATACAAATAACACCGTGCAACAGTCATTTTCACACATAAAAAATCTATGTGTACAGGAAACTGCGGACCATTAGTATTAACTCTGTGTACTCAGTTTTTCATAATCAGCTCCTATGCTCCTGTAAAAGGACTTTAAAGTTTAAAGGACATACGATTTCAAAAGATGGAATTCCAAACGGGTTTTTCTCCCCGGTATTGTGCTAGCTATATTTAGCTAACGTACTTAATATGTATATCCGTAAAAGCTTAATTATTGTAAGATTTACATTGGTTTATAGCACTTTATAATTTCATTTTATTATAAAAAAAATTTAGTTTAAAATATTAACACAATTTATCCTAAAAATCTACTTGTTTTTTACGCTTGCTTTGTTGTATGTTGTTGTTTACATTACATTCAGTAATAAAATACATTTACATGTGCATTTACAAAATTCATCGAATTATTTTCGGTACTTTCTGAGAAAACCGCTCGAGAATTAGGAAAAAAACGTAATTTTTTTCGAGGTGGTCTGAAATTTTTATTCATAGCATTTTACGTTTTATTCATAACATTTTACGCTGATTTTCAATACCAAACTTTGGTTGATTTACTTTGCTTAGTTTTAACGTGAACGTATTTTAGGCTGACACAGAGAAAGACATATCTAAATAGACTCAGAATCTCACAAGGACCTGGAATATACATATTTATATGGTTGAATACAGAAAAATGTTTAACTCAACAAAACTGACTTATATCCTTTTTTGGTGAATTTAATAAGATAATTTGTACATATTTGAATTTATGACACTTTGGCTCATAATTTTCGCGAAGTCGATATTTTAAGTGTTTTTAGATTTAAAAGCTATGAGCAGTCAAAGTTAAAATTTCTCAAAAAAAAAATGCTTGTGACAAACCAAAAATTTGTGTAGCCGCATACTTAGATATCTTTCTGTATATGACTCAAATTTATCATAAGAGTTATGATAAATTCGTGTGCCATCACCCACTGGTTATATGGTGGTAAAAACGTGGGTACAATTTTTTTTTCTTAATTTTTACACAATTTTACCAGGAAATCGACGTACCCTTTTATACACCTGATGAAAACTAGAGCAAATGAAAGCAGACAATTAATAGATCCAATTCACCAAAGGGTTTTAGCATTTTAAACCAAACTTTTTTCAGACCCTCTCTGATTTTGATGGAATTTGGTACACATATTCTTTTCATACATACAAAATTTAGTTCTCCAAAATTTCCAAAATTCTAAAAAGGATTAACTTGATATTGTATACTTATATTCTAACATATATATCCGATTTTAATCATTTTAGACTGTAATTAATGCCTATGTGTCGTAATTTCACAATATTTTATTTCAAATATTATGGTTATAAAATAAGGATAATAATATCAAAAAATGTCCTTGAGTCAAGGATAACGGTATCTCACATTTTCATTATTCCTTTAGTAAAATTAGCTTATAATATCAACAACAACATATAAAAAAATCAAAGTTGGACCATGAAGGAATCCATAGAAAATCTAATTTCAGTAAACTAATCAATATTTACAAATTTTAAAATTTTTACTTTTATTTTTTGATAAATCAAATAAAATTTGAAAATTTCTAGTTGAGTATCTACTAACAACTATTAAAATAGAAAGGAAATTAAAGCCCACAAAGTATAAACATTAATAAATGTAAATATCTTAGACCTTAAATAGTTAAATATAATTGAGAAATTTATATATTGCCTTACTTCATTGGATTACATACATATAAAATACATATATGGTCAAATTGTTCACAAAGTTGCAAAACTTTAAATGCATATAAATTAAAAACTCATTCAGAAAAGATTTTTTTGTTGCACAGTGTAATATTATATTTAGAGGTATATAATATTTTTTTAATTTTCTACTTCAAAAGTTCCTTATTCGCAAAAATGGCGAAAATTTAGTTTTAGATTTTTTTTTATATTTTGCGCCAAAAAGTATGAAATATAAAAATGTCTAACTAAAAGCATGTATAGTGACTCTTACCAGGAGTTCCAGTAAAAAATTTTATTCATTACTCATTCATATACGAAAATATCGCAATTTTTGACTAAATTTTTAAGCTAGAGGGACACGCTTTGCGTGAATGTGCACAAAAATCGTTACTTCTTTCAAATATTCATGACTGTTCTGTAAATCGATTCGTTTTCAAAACCGAGAAGCTTTTAAAATCGAATTTGGTGTTCTGCAAATTGAATTTTTATTTGAACGTAAAATTCAGAAAAAAAACGTATTTAATGAAAAAGAGTTTAAAATGGACACAGCATTTATATTAAGTTACAATTGTATTAAAAAACGCAAAAAATAATTATTTAATTTATTAGAATAAAATTAAATTCGATTTACTTTCGACTAGATTTGTGTACTCGGTTTTAAAACGAGAAAGAATTTGAGAACTCGTTTTTTAATGACAAATTTACACGGATTCGGTTTACAGAACAGACAGGATTATCTTAAAATCGGTGGCAGCGTTGCAACTGACCAAATCGTTTGAAACCTACCAATTTTTTAAAATCATATAAAAGTTTTTTTGAGAAAAGTATGACTTTTTTATTAAAGTATTTCGTCCCCTTAAATAAAACACAATATACTACTATTCATTTATTTTTTGAGTTCCTTTTTTATTGTACGTGGGATACGCTCTTAAAGATACGAATAAGACAGGGATGTTGTGAATCCCAGTTTAGAGAAAGCGAATAACAAATTTTATTCAATGTTGTTGTGGAATCTGGTTGAGGTCAGAATTTGAAATCGACAAAAAGTTTATATCCCTTTCAGGGTCAAAAATAATTTATGTCTAGAAAAAAACTTGAAAACTTATATTTAATATAATTTGAGTATGCTGAATTCGGGAAAAATAATATTTTTTGAATTTGAGTTTTCCCTAGTGAGTTATAGAAGGTCAAAGTTAAATGTCGAATATATTCGACATTCGAAAAACAGTCTCCAAAAAGTACCACCAATATTTTTTATGAATTTTTTTTTTGTAAAATGTCTTCTTAAACTTCTTTCAATACAATACAATTTAAATCTGCATAGTCCGATCTCCTAAAATACAATTTTTTTGGCCATAAATTAAGCTGTTTTTTAAACGTTGTTAAAAAGCACTTTTTAAAAAGTAGTCATAAGTGACAATTTCTTAAAATCTGATTTTTAAATACTTTTAAAATACGGAAGATCTTTCAAAATCTCAATTATAAATATAATAAAGTCTTCATTTTCATCTAAAAGAAAAAAATTTAAACTAAAGTTAAATATTATACCCAAAAAATGCTTAAAAACAGAGTCTATTGTAATGTCGAATATATTTGACAAAACCACGGAAAGGGATATTGGTGTCACAGAAATAGATGTTATCGGTTTTATGTTCGAATCAGAATTGTTGTCGGAATTTCGTGTCACAGAATATGTTTTTATCGTTTTTTTTTGTCAGAAATAATCTGATCAGTTAGTATGTGTCAAATTTGTATTTTGTTTGTTTTGTTTTATGTGTTTAAATGGAATTGGAACAAAATGTAAGTTGAATTAATTTTTATAAATATAAAAAACAAAGATGTTCTTATTTTTTCTATAACACAAATAGGAGAAAGGATAGAAATAGCTTCAAAAAAAAACTTCAACAACATTCGAAAAGCTTTTTTATTCAGACGAAATCGATCAAAAAATCCTTAAAGTGGGTAAATTTTAATATATCATTGCGGCTTACGCTGATTCCTCAATATTTTTAGTTTCACTTTTTCACTATTTGTTTCCTCCATCATTTAAAAAAAAAAGAAAAAACAAAACATTAATTAAACCGCGTCTTGAGTGAAGGAAAATCTACAGTATGATGAGGGTAGCGAAGAACGGCGGCGTATGCTAGTTTAGAATCTAAACAAAACAGAACATCTGATTCGAATATGGGATTCGCTAATTTTCGAATTAAAGGAAAATCAAGTCGATTTCATGACACCAATTCAAATCAGAATCGATTTTTAGTTCTGGTAAATCACAATTTTCATTTGAATTTTGCAACAACACCGATTTTTTGCAAATGCAAAAGCGAATGGAAATGGTTAATTTGAAAAGGAAATTTAAAATTATAAAATTACATATTTTGATGAATTATACTATGAAGTATCAATATCGATCCCCTAGCTATCAACAAAATAACACAAATATGTTTCTATAAAATACTAATATATACATGGAGAATTTCATGTCAAGTGACTGCCGGACTTAGAAGGGGTCAAAGATGGACATTTTGGTCTTATAAGGTTTTATTCCAATGAGTTTAATTTTTTAATTTAAATAAAAATTTTTTCGAACTGTGATATTAATATTATTAATTGAATATTCTTCAGGCTCGAGTTCGAGTCCCACTTGGGGATAAGTTATTTTCCAAATTGTAATGATATTTTTAATTATAAGAATACTGAAAATTTAATTTTTCGGACACAACAGCAGAATGGAATGCATTTTCGGGCCCGCTACGGCTCCTCATCAGCAATCTTCTTGTGCCATATGCTATGTCACTTGTAAACATCATCTATTTAACTCACAAGTTTTGAAGAAATGGAATATGGGAATTGTAACAAAGTCCTTATTCCAATTTCATTCTACTTTATTGAGTTAGATCGAAGTTTACGAGCTTTTTTCAGTGTTGTATTCTTATCTATCATTACTCTTTGTCGCTGCTTTAGCCAACTGTCAGTTAGCAATTAAGCAACACTTTTTGTTTTTGTATGTTTTGTTTATTTCTGTTGATCCTATTCAGTCGTGAATCAACAGCAGTGCATTAAACATGTACATATATCCACTGTGCCAAGTGTGTTTATATATTAAGATTATTGATTTCTTCGAACTGTGATATTAATATTATTAATTGAATATTCTTCAGGCTCGAGTTCGAGTCCCACTTGGGGATAAGTTATTTTCCAAATTGTAATGATATTTTTAATTATAAGAATACTGAAAATTTAATTTTTCGGACACAACAGCAGAATGGAATGCATTTTCGGGCCCGCTACGGCTCCTCATCAGCAATCTTCTTGTGCCATATGCTATGTCACTTGTAAACATCATCTATTTAACTCACAAGTTTTGAAGAAATGGAATATGGGAATTGTAACAAAGTCCTTATTCCAATTTCATTCTACTTTATTGAGTTAGATCGAAGTTTACGAGCTTTTTTCAGTGTTGTATTCTTATCTATCATTACTCTTTGTCGCTGCTTTAGCCAACTGTCAGTTAGCAATTAAGCAACACTTTTTGTTTTGTTTATTTCTGTTGATCCTATTCAGTCGTGAATCAACAGCAGTGCATTAAACATGTACATATATCCACTGTGCCCAGTGTGTTTACATATTAAGATTATTGATTTCTTCGAACTGTGATATTAATATTATTAATTGAATATTCTTCAGGCTCGAGTTCGAGTCCCACTTGGGGATAAGTTATTTTCCAAATTGTAATGATATTTTTAATTATAAGAATACTGAAAATTTAATCCTTCGGACACAACAGCAGAATGGAATGCATTTTCGGGCCCGCTACGGCTCCTCATCAGCAATCTTCTTGTGCCATATGCTATGTCACTTGTAAACATCATCTATTTAACTCACAAGTTTTGAAGAAATGGAATATGGGAATTGTAACAAAGTCCTTATTCCAATTTCATTCTACTTTATTGAGTTAGATCGAAGTTTACGAGCTTTTTTCAGTGTTGTATTCTTATCTATCATTACTCTTTGTCGCTGCTTTAGCCAACTGTCAGTTAGCAATTAAGCAACACTTTTTGTTTTTGTATGTTTTGTTTATTTCTGTTGATCCTATTCAGTCGTGAATCAACAGCAGTGCATTAAACATGTACATATATCCACTGTGCCCAGTGTGTTTACATATTAAGATTATTGATTTCTTCGAACTGTGATATTAATATTATTAATTGAATATTCTTCAGGCTCGAGTTCGAGTCCCACTTGGGGATAAGTTATTTTCCAAATTGTAATGATATTTTTAATTATAAGAATACTGAAAATTTAATCCTTCGGACACAACAGCAGAATGGAATGCATTTTCGGGCCCGCTACGGCTCCTCATCAGCAATCTTCTTGTGCCATATGCTATGTCACTTGTAAACATCATCTATTTAACTCACAAGTTTTGAAGAAATGGAATATGGGAATTGTAACAAAGTCCTTATTCCAATTTCATTCTACTTTATTGAGTTAGATCGAAGAAACGAAGTGCACTGCTGTTGATTCACGACTGAATAGGATCAACAGAAATAAACAAAACATACAAAAACAAAAAGTGTTGCTTAATTGCTAACTGACAGTTGGCTAAAGCAGCGACAAAGAGTAATGATAGATAAGAATACAACACTGAAAAAAGCTCGTAAACTTCGATCTAACTCAATAAAGTAGAATGAAATTGGAATAAGGACTTTGTTACAATTCCCATATTCCATTTCTTCAAAACTTGTGAGTTAAATAGATGATGTTTACAAGTGACATAGCATATGGCACAAGAAGATTGCTGATGAGGAGCCGTAGCGGGCCCGAAAATGCATTCCATTCTGCTGTTGTGTCCGAAGGATTAAATTTTCAGTATTCTTATAATTAAAAATATCATTACAATTTGGAAAATAACTTATCCCCAAGTGGGACTCGAACTCGAGCCTGAAGAATATTCAATTAATAATATTAATATCACAGTTCGAAGAAATCAATAATCTTAATATGTAAACACACTGGGCACAGTGGATATATGTACATGTTTAATGCACTGCTGTTGATTCACGACTGAATAGGATCAACAGAAATAAACAAAACATACAAAAACAAAAAGTGTTGCTTAATTGCTAACTGACAGTTGGCTAAAGCAGCGACAAAGAGTAATGATAGATAAGAATACAACACTGAAAAAAGCTCGTAAACTTCGATCTAACTCAATAAAGTAGAATGAAATTGGAATAAGGACTTTGTTACAATTCCCATATTCCATTTCTTCAAAACTTGTGAGTTAAATAGATGATGTTTACAAGTGACATAGCATATGGCACAAGAAGATTGCTGATGAGGAGCCGTAGCGGGCCCGAAAATGCATTCCATTCTGCTGTTGTGTCCGAAGGATTAAATTTTCAGTATTCTTATAATTAAAAATATCATTACAATTTGGAAAATAACTTATCCCCAAGTGGGACTCGAACTCGAGCCTGAAGAATATTCAATTAATAATATTAATATCACAGTTCGAAGAAATCAATAATCTTAATATGTAAACACACTGGGCACAGTGGATATATGTACATGTTTAATGCACTGCTGTTGATTCACGACTGAATAGGATCAACAGAAATAAACAAAACAAAAAGTGTTGCTTAATTGCTAACTGACAGTTGGCTAAAGCAGCGACAAAGAGTAATGATAGATAAGAATACAACACTGAAAAAAGCTCGTAAACTTCGATCTAACTCAATAAAGTAGAATGAAATTGGAATAAGGACTTTGTTACAATTCCCATATTCCATTTCTTTAAAACTTGTGAGTTAAATAGATGATGTTTACAAGTGACATAGCATATGGCACAAGAAGATTGCTGATGAGGAGCCGTAGCGGGCCCGAAAATGCATTCCATTCTGCTGTTGTGTCCGAAAAATTAAATTTTCAGTATTCTTATAATTAAAAATATCATTACAATTTGGAAAATAACTTATCCCCAAGTGGGACTCGAACTCGAGCCTGAAGAATATTCAATTAATAATATTAATATCACAGTTCGAAGAAATCAATAATCTTAATATATAAACACACTGGGCACAGTGGATATATGTACATGTTTAATGCACTGCTGTTGATTCACGACTGAATAGGATCAACAGAAATAAACAAAACATACAAAAACAAAAATTGTTGCTTAATTGCTAACTGACAGTTGGCTAAAGCAGCGACAAAGAGTTATGATAGATAAGAATACAACACTGAAAAAAGCTCGTAAACTTCGATCTAACTCAATAAAGTAGAATGAAATTGGAATAAGGACTTTGTTACAATTCCCATATTCCATTTCTTCAAAACTTGTGAGTTAAATAGATGATGTTTACAAGTGACATAGCATATGGCACAAGAAGATTGCTGATGAGGAGCCGTAGCGGGCCAGAAAATGCATTCCATTCTGCTGTTGTGTCCGAAAAATTAAATTTTCAGTATTCTTATAATTAAAAATATCATTACAATTTGGAAAATAACTTATCCCCAAGTGGGACTCGAACTCGAGCCTGAAGAATATTCAATTAATAATAAAAATTTTTTATATATTTTTTTTTCAAAATGGGCCCTTTTTTGCTTAAAAGAAAGCAACTTCCATAAAGGGCTTTATAATCCCATAATGGAATGCGAGTGGGATATCTATCAAAAAAAAAAAATACATTTTTTTCAATATTTAATTTTCCTCCATTTTTTCAAAATGAACTTTTTGTTGTATTTTTTTGCTGAAAAGAAAGCTTAGATCATTGCCTTTAAGAGCTTTGTGATTACTTCCATTTAAAAATTAAAAAATCGGGTTATTCGATATTCGAAAAATCAACATTTAGAAAAAACCGACACTGGTATAACACAAAAAACAATCTTAAAACCGGTTGAAAAACTGAGTCGATCACCCTAGTTACTTGAAACGAAATTCCCCATATGTTAAAATGAATAATACATACATATGTAGTTTCTGACTGAAAAATTTCATGTTTTTATCTTTATTAGTTTCTTGTAAAAAATTTAAAAGTTAAGTTATATGTACATATGGGAAATTCTCTTTTTAATTTAGATTTTGGGGTTCAAAAAAATTATGAAATTTTTTTAATAGCACATCAACGATATTTTGTGTGGACATTTTCTAACATCTTAGAAGTACAATTATCTTCTCGTGAATAATTTTTAGCAAAAGCCGCTAAAGTTTTAGCGGTTTAAAGTTAACAGTTTAAAAAAATTCCCAAAATTACGTTTTTACATGAAACTCGAAAATATAAGCGTGGATATAACCCATAACGAAGGATCCAAAATACAAATAAATTTAACCCAAACATTTGAAATATTCGTGGATAAATTCGAGAGTTTTTTTCAACCTCTTTAAAAAATATTTTTTTATAAAACTAAGTAAACATTTTTTTATAAACTATTTAACATGATGAATTAATACATTCATTTACAATCATTAAATAAAAAAATTATGCATTTATGTTTGATAGATTAAAAATTATGAGGTTTTAATTTATTTATGCTTATATTCGAATGCATTTTTTTAAAATTGCATAAAATCCAAAATGGTTGTATTTTTTCGAACGGCTTATAGATTTCGCTACAGACCTCATCAATAGCGACCTAAAAAGAATATAATTTTATTAATTTTAATTAGCGTGGAGGATGTGCTTCACTAGTTTTTCTTAACTTTTATGCAAATATTTTTGTGGTTAGCCAATAACTGCTTGTTTATAATTATCTTCTGCTTCCATTTCTGAATTTAAATGAGTATGTAATATAAAACCCGTTAAAATGTAAATCTATATAAAGCTCGGAAATAAATTTCATACACATGACCGAACTTTTTTCAGTGCATTTAATGCAAAATCGTACTTTTTTCTAACGGCTTATCGATTTTGGTATAAGCATCATTGTCAGCTACCGATTAATGTTAACTGTTACCAATTTTAATTAGAGGTTTAGGTGTGCTTCGTCGAATTGTCTTGTAACACTAAACACCGCGTTTTCGGCGAAAGAGAAATTTAGATGAAATTTCTTTTGCAGTCAACATATCCCAGTTTATCTACAATTAACTGCTTTTATCATTTTTAAATGAAGTATTAACGCAAAAAACCGTTAAAATGAAAATCTGTTCGGTTAATTTAAATTTTGTAAAGAATTTATATATTTACATGAATGAACTTTTTTCCACTTTTTTAATGCAAAAACGCATTTTTTTGAATGGCTTATCGATTTTCGTATAAGCATCATTGTCAGCTACCGGTTGATGTATAATGTCCCTAATTTAAATTATGCTGTGAAAGAAACCCCGCGTATTCAGTCCACGAGAGGCCTTGATTTTGATGCAAACCAATTCTTTCTATATAAAGATTGATTACTGATAAAATCAGAATTTAAAATTTGTTGATAATGCGAAAATTTGCTAAAGTAAAAAATGAAAAATTCGCAATTTTTTTGTATTCGCTCTAAAATCTTTGCATGCTAATATTTTATCGCGGCTTTATGATTTCAATATGTAAAATTTAAAAGTATCTCGATCACGCGATATTTTGGGTATATTGAAGTTACGCTGTTAGTGTGCTTCGCGAAAAAGACCTTTTTTTGAAACTTTCACGTTTGTTTTTCTAATATTTAAGCTTCTCCTGCAGAGATACCTTCTAGAGCACATTTTGGAGATGTACATTAGGGTGGGTCGAAAAAAAGTTGAGTCAGTCACCCCCTACGATTAAAGATATGTTAATAATATTTCCAAAAATATAAAAAATATTTTTTTGCCACGCCTAGAAATACCGCCCTTTTTGTTTTTTATATATAACGTCGCCATTTTAAGTCCGATCGTAACATATAATATATCAATATTTATGGCTTGATTGTAGCTATATTTCAATCTTAGACAATTTTTTAATTCTACGCCATATTCTATGCGAGACTTCTGATATCTCGGATCCTTCCCCAAAATATAAAATTGTGGCTATACTGGAATAAAGTATATTTAATTATATGAGTTATTAGTTTCTAAAATGCTCACTTTTATGCATAAACAGCTATTTTACAGGTACTTAAAAATACCTGTATAGTTCTAACTACAAACAATTAATTTGCTAGGGATATGGTCGAAAACTATTTTTTCAAATTAATTTACAATACAAAAATTTCATTCTGCCCCCTATTTTAACACAAGAAAGATAATTTTATTCAGCATTTAATTTTATTAATTAATAACAAAATCACGTAGGTACATAAAAATTAAACATTTTATTTTATAAAAATCGATGAAAAATTAAAGAGTTATGCTTTATAGAAATATTTCATGTTTTTACCATAAAATTACTTGCATGTTTCTTGTTTTTTTTTTTTTTTTTTTTAACAATTTTCAAAAATGTTTATACTAATTTTTATAAAATGTGATAAATTTATTTAATGGTAGATTAACTTTTCTTAAATAGTTATATATTTTTAAAGATGTTCTTGAAATAAAATATATTACTCGGGAATGGCCGACCATATGATACCAATATGAGTATATCTAAAATGTGATTTCTTTTTAATAAGGCATTTATATTGAAATTTGTCCATTACTTTTTAAGCAATTTATTGATGAAAAACTGATTTTCTGAAAGAGCCTATCAAAATTTGGTGGAGGGATTTATGTTCATATAGGAGTTAGATATGCAGATTTTGATTATAATGGTAATGTTTAAGAGGGAAGGAATTACAATTAAGAGCTCCGATCTAATCCATTTTCAAACAACTTCGTCCTTTGGTAAAATTAAATATTTGAGCCTATTTTCATCAAATTATCTGGAAAATTGCGACTTGTAGTTTGATTACAAGGTTTACATGGACGGACAGTCGGACGGACATAGCTTAACCACTATATTGCTGTAGGATATACATACATAGTTAACTTTCTGCTATTTTGAAAGGAAGTAGGATCTGAAATGGTTTGTAACTGAAAAAATAAAAAGGATTTCTGTTTTATATAGTTCATTTAAAAATTTTCGACTGTCTTTCGTGGCAAATTAATTGTTTGTTGTGAGAACGGTTGATAAATACTTGAACATTATTAAATATCTATAAAATAGGTTTATATAATTCAATGTACTTTATTCCAGTATAGCCACAATTTTATATTTTGGGGAAGGATCCGAGATATCAGAAGTCGCGCATAGAATATGACGTCGAATTAAAAAATTGTCTAAGAGTGAAATATAGCTACAGTCTAAGAGTGAAATATAGCTACAATATTGATATATAACATGTTACGATCGGGCGTAATATATAAAAAACAAAAAGGGCGGTATTTCTAGGCGTGGCAAAAAAATATTTTTTATATTTTTGGAAATGTTATTAACATATCTTTAATCGTAGGGGGTGACTGACACAACTTTTTTTCTGTCCATAGAGACCGACCCACTCTAATGTACATCAAACTACGCGTAATTACAATGCCTACTTTTTCTCATTTATACATTTTGCACAAATATTATATCCAAAAAAATGCAAATTTTGTAAAATGGTAATTCTTTACTTATAAATGGCACAACAATTAAATATGGACTATAGTCATTCAACAAGTGTATACAGCTTACATTAGCAAAATTGACTTTCTAAGTTGTAAGCCGCCCTCGTAATATCAAAAAGTTGTAAAAAAACTACTTAGTTTCAATCACATTTTTGAGAAATTTTAACTTTGAGTGTTTATTTCTCCAACATGGAACTACTCTCGACCACAAAATTTTATGGACGTATTCTTTCAAGTCTTGTGAATAAAAATTCGTCATCACTTAATTTTAAAAATCTGGAACGAAAAAAATATTTAATGCATAAAGTTGATTTCTTAAAATCTAAAACAAAAAAAGAATTTCCCATATTTATTTAAATTAAAAAATATGTGGAAGTTATGTACATGAACAATACGTTAATGAAATCTCCTAAGTATAATCTTCTGAATTATGATTGTTCAAAAATTAGCAATAAAGTTATTCCAGCCTTTGTTATTCGTGATGAGGAGGGGTGTGGTCCTTGATATGCCTATTTTTTGTATTTTTTAATAAAAACTATAAACTGCTATATGATTTAGAGAAATTTAATGGATATCAATTGAAAGTGGTAAATACCAACATTCTTCCATAGAAAGTATTTTTAACATGACACACTAAAAACTATAATAATATTCTTAATGGTTTTTATACTTTGCTATCCTACAAAGTTTTCCACATTATTATTATTTTTTAATTATATCGTAGAGAATATTACACTTCCTTTCACATTGTCAAATTTCACTTTGAAGTCTTCTAATGTGAAAAATTTATTAATTTATTATCTGGGATAATTAAAAAAAACAATAAACGTTAAACAAATAGAGATATAAACACCAAATTTGAAAGATACATACTTCATTCTAATATCTTTTTTATAAATATAAATATATATATCTTATATCTTTTTATTCTAAAAATATAAAACGAAATGCAAGATAGAAATACTAAAATTGTCCTCTTTCGTTTGATACCCATATTGATATAATAGGGTGACTACAAATATTTTATAAACATTTTTGAAAATTTTATGTACCTAAAATTTTAAAGTCCTTTAAAAAGGACAAACGATCAGAAAATGAAAAACTGAGTACGCAGTTGTACCACATAAATTCTGTGCTTACGTATGTATATGGTTTGGTTCTTGAGTGAAAAATGCTGTTGGACGGTGAAAGCTTAGACAATTTCCTTGAAGGGCTTTATAGTCCTATAATGGGATGCGGTTGGGATATCTCAACTGAAGAAAACATTTTTTTTTTCAATATTTGACACTGAATTTTCCCCTATTTTTTTCAAATTGGACGTTTTTGTTTTATTTTTATTTTTTGCTCAAAAGAAAGCTTAGACCATTGTCTTTAAGAGCTTTGTGATTACTTCCCAGCAAAATTTTCTTGAATTTCGGTAATGGGTAGTAGTTATTTCCTAGGTTACAAAGTAATGAGTGATACATATTAATCTCATTATTTCAAATACAATAATAATTAGTTGCTTGTAATGATCTAAATATGTACTTATATATATAGTTACCTACAAGGGTCAAATAAGTACTTGCATGTAATACGTGTTATAACCACTTATTTTAGTAATTAAACTACATACTTTAAATACATTTGAGTCTAAAAGATATCTATATCGTTGAACCGCCATTTTTTAATATTTACGTTAATGGTAAAGTTTTAATATATTTAGGTTTTAAATATTTATATTCAGCTTTTACAGTTCCCTAAATATAATTGGTTTGTTTTTATAATGTACGTACGATCAAACAACCAACTTTTAACATTATTTAATGAATTTTTTTAAATATTTCTTTTCGTTATTGAGGTCTAAAATTGATTTTGCTTGAATGGTTTTAATATTGTTCATTAGTGTCTAAAACTAACTGGTGTAAAATTTTAGTCCAATCGAATAACAGGAACCCGTGCCGGAAATTGATTGTAACGTATACAATTTTATTAAAAATAAGACTTTTTTGATTTCTTCTTTCTTAACATTTAGGCCAAACCTTATCTTCTAGAGAAAATTATCTAAAGAGGTGTAATTATATAATTATTATGTCTTTAGAAGATAAGATTTAGTAGACATTTTTAGAAAATATAATTTTAATGGCATTTACCGAATTTTACACTTTCCAATCGATTTCCGGCACGGGTTCCCGTATCTGATTGGGCTAATTTTTTTTTGGTACTATTAATAAAATCCAAACAAAATCGATATTTTTTAACCACCTCTAATGTACATAAGTACATACATATTTGTATTTTCTTTGTGAAAATAAAAAATTTTATGAATTAATCTTATTTTGTTATTCTTTCCTGATATGATAAATTATATATTCTTCATTCATTCCCACCGAAATATCTAAAATTTTTGGTAAAGAAAAGTAGTTATTTCATATATTACTTGGTAATGAGTAGTCATTATCAAGCACATTATTTTATTTACCTGAATATGTACTTACGGATATAGAGCAAAGTAATTTGGAAATGTTATAGCCCAATTGTTTAGCGCGTCTATTTTGTATTTTGTTTTTACACTATCAGATTTGAAACAAAATTAAACTTCAATTTGAAAAAAATCGAAGAAAAAACATAAATTTTCATTGTTTCTTTGTTTCTTATTTGAAATTTGTTTCTGTTTTTATTTTTTTCTTTGTTTAAACAAAAAATACAATCGTTTTGAAATTTTTCAAAAAAATTAAAAAATCATACGATTTTCAATTTTCCATCCGTATTTTCAGTAAGTTTTATTACATTCTGTATCTACACTATAATATTTTTAATTTTATTTGAAAATTTTGACATGTCGTTTTACTGAATATTATGGTGAAAGCAAATTACACTTTATTAAAACTTCCGCGAGCAATGTGAATTCCAATAGAGTCACCCATATGCTCCTTTGTGAAACTAGCAACGTCCACTATCTTCTTTCGTGAGCGGATTTTGAACAATTTAATCACCTGACGGTCTTTAAAAGTGGAAGTTTTCCATAGACAACCACTATCTGTTCCCTTTCCATGCCTTTTCTCAAGTGAAATCGTGATTCATATCGATTTACGCCAAATTTTTCACCAAAAAGAACGAACCAATTTCAAACATGGATTCTTATCCTCTAGAGCTTTAATAATAGTTCTTTTTTGATTAGATAATAACTGCACTTTTTTCAGAAATATAATATATTTCACTTTGCGTAATAGAAATTGAAACAAAATTTCGCTTGTTTGGAAGCTCTGAGTTAAGAGTATAAACAGCAAAAAGACGAGATGGATTCATTGCCGTTATTTCGAAACAGTCGAAATCGAAGATCATATCGTCACGCGTTGCATTTTTTGTGCTCGCTACTGTATACAGTCCTTTAAAAAGGACAAACGATCAGAAAATGAAAAACTGATTACGCAGTTGTACCACATAAATTCTGTGCTTACGTATGTATATGGTTTGGTTCTTGAGTGAAAAATGCTGTTGGACGGTGAAAGCTTAGACAATTTCCTTGAAGGGTTTTATAGTCCTATAATGGGATGCGGTTGGGATATCTCAACTGAAGAAAACAATTTTTTTTCAATATTTGACACTGAATTTTCCCATATTTTTTTCAAATTGGACGTTTTTGTTTTATTTTTTTTTTTTTTGCTCAAAAGAAAGCTTAGACCATTGTCTTTAAGAGCTTTGTGATTACTTCCCAGCAAAATTTTCTTGAATTTCGGTAATGGGTAGTAGTTATTTCCTAGGTTACAAAGTAATGAGAGGTACATATTAATCTCATTATTTCAAATACAATAATAATTAGTTGCTTGTAATGATCTAAATATGTACTTATATATATAATTACCTACAAGGGTCAAATAAGTACTTGCATGTAATACGTGTTATAACCACTTATTTTAGTAATTAAACTACATACTTTAAATACATTTGAGTCTAAAATTTATAGTTTCCCAGATAAAAATTGCTGATTCCAGATATCTATATCGTTGAACCGCCATTTTTTAATATTTACGTTAATGGTAAAGTTTTAATATATTTAGGTTTTAAATATTTATATTCAGCTTTTACAGTTCCCTAAATATAATTGGTTTGTTTTTATAATGTACGTACGATCAAACAACCAACTTTTAACATTATTTAATGAATTTTTTTAAATATTTCTTTTCGTTATTGAGGTCTAAAATTGATTTTGCTTGAATGGTTTTAATATTGTTCATTAGTGTCTAAAACTAACTGGTGTAAAATTTTAGTCCAATCGAATAACAGGAACCCGTGCCGGAAATTGATTGTAACGTATACAATTTTATTAAAAATAAGACTTTTTTGATTTCTTCTTTCTTAACATTTAGGCCAAACCTTATCTTCTAGAGAAAATTATCTAAAGAGGTATAATTATATAATTATTATGTCTTTAGAAGATAAGATTTAGTAGACATTTTTAGAAAATATAATTTTAATGGAATTTACCGAATTTTACACTTTCCAATCGATTTCCGGCACGGGTTCCCGTATCTGATTGGGCTAATTTTTTTTGGTACTAATAAATAAAATAAGACCCATCCAAACAAAATCGATATTTTTTAACCACATAATGTACATAAGTACATACATATTTGTATTTTCTTTGTGAAAATAAAAAATTTTATGAATTAATCTTATTTTGTTATTCTTTCCTGATATGATAAATCTTATATTCTTCATTCACCACCACCATCCACCGAAATATCTAAAATTTTTGGTAAAGAAAAGTAGTTATTTCATATATTACTTGGTAATGAGTAGTCATTACCAAGCACATTATTTTATTTACCTGAATATGTACTTACGGATATAGAGCAAAGTAATTTGGAAATGTTATAGCCCAATTGTCTAGCGCGTCTATTTTGTATTTTGTTTTTACACTATCAGATTTGAAATAAAATTAAACTTCAATTTGAAAAAAATCGAAGAAAAACATAAATTTTCATTGTTTCTTTGTTTTTTATTTGAAATTTGTTTCTGTTTTTATTTTTTTCTTTGTTTAAACAAAAAATTCAATCGTTTTGAAATTTTTCCAAAAAACTAAAAAATCATACGATTTTCAATTTTCCATCCGTATTTTCAGTAAGTTTTATTACATTCTGTATCTACACTATAATATTTTTAATTTTATTTGAAAATTTTGACATGTCGTTTTACTGAATATTATGGTGTGCAGCCAGCTATAGTAGGATGCGAGTGTGAAAACACTTTGAAGTGTATATATATGTATATAAACCCCCTTATTCACAAACAAAATTTTTATTTTATAAAATGTTTATAAAACAAAATTTCCATACAAAATCTAGTTTATAAACCGTTTATAAAATAAAAATGTTGTTTGTGAATAAGGGGAAAATATTTTAACTCCAAAAGCTAAGTTTTTGAGTTAAATATATTTTTTTTTTCACATATGCCCCTTGCATCCCACTAAGTGACCTCAAAGATCTTAAGGGAAATGGTCTAAGCTTTCTTTTCAGTAAAAAAAATGCAACAAAAACGTCCATTTAAAAAAATTGGTGAAAATTAAATGCCAAATATTATAAAAAAAAAATGATTCTTGAGTTAAAAAATATTTGACAGATATCCCACTCGCATCCCATTATTGGACCAGAAAGACCTTCAAGGAAATTGTATAAGCTTTCTTTTAAGAAAAACACAAAAGGACCATTTTGAAAAAAAAAACAAAATTTAAAAAATTAAAAAATCTATGGAAAATTACCACTTTTAAAGACCGTCACATGATTAAATTGTTCAAAATCGCCTCACCCATATGCTCCTTTGTGAAACTAGCAACGTCCACTATCTTCTTTCGTGAGCCGATTTTGAACAATTTAAGCACCTGACGGTCTTTAAAAGTGGAAGTTTTCCATAGACAACCACTATCTGTTCCCTTTCCATGCCTTTTCTCAAGTGAAATCGTGATTCATATCGATTTACGCCAAATTTTTCACCAAAAAGAACGAACCAATTTCAAGCATGGATTCTTATCCTCTAGAGCTTTAATAATAGTTCTTTTTTTGATTAGATAATAACTGCTACTACTATAATGCTCGTATTGTATTATTTTTTCAAAAAACTTTCATTCAAAACGCAATAAAAATCATAAATTTACTGTTATTTCATTGCGTTCTATTTTTTGTGCTCGCGAAAAAAATTCACTTTTTTCAGAAATATAATATATTTCACTTTGCGTAATAGAAATTGAAACAAAATTTCGCTTGTTTGGAAGCTCTGAGTTAAGAGTATAAACCTCAAAAAGAAGAGATGGATTCATTGCCGTTATTTCGAAACAGGCGAAATCGAAGATCATATCGTCACGCGTTGCATTTTTTGTGCTCGCTACTGTATATAGGATTATAACCGCATCCAAATGCCAAACTCATCTCTGTTCCGGACAATGACATGTAGCATATTTTTCTGATGCTAAGACAATAATAAATATAAATTGGTAGATCAATGCTAAAACACTCTCCCGAATATCCAGAGGCCAATACTTTCAAAATTTACAAGAGTATTTGAAGCTACAAATCCACAGGATACATCCGTGGTCAGTTATCCCTTTAAGGAGATTAATGGGCAAACATATCGAAATAGTTATCCATAAAAGGTTCATATTTAATATCAGATAGACTTACATAAAATGTATAACTGAAAAAATACCCTTTCGTAAAGCAAATTATTATTTTATTTAACATTTAAATCCATCGTTTGTAGACTTTTGTGAAATTAAAAAATTAAGAAAATTAATTTTTCTTTTAAAAAGTTTTTATTTATTGGAATAAAAAAACGATGTCTTATGATTTATATTTCTCAAAACATAACATAACATATTACAACGATTTACTCATTTTTATTCAGTGTTTTAAAATATTTACATTTATATCAACATTTTTAGATGAATTGTGGATTAAAATATGTTTGTATGTATCACGATACTACTTAATATTTGTAAGTAAAGTTAAAGTAATTTTCTGAAGGCGGGGACTAGGGTTAAATATCTGAAATTCGTAGAAGGATTTAAGAATACGCAGAACATGTTTATAACGAATTGTATCTAACTAAATAAATAAGTATTATGGGATAGTGGGCCAGACACAAATTTTCAGCGCTATCGGTCAAGAACTGCCGGAGTCAGAGGGGGTCAAAATTGGACATTTTGGTCATACAGGGTTTTATTCAAACTCCAAAGGAGTTAAGATAGCTATTTCTTCATTCTTTCCAAAAGATTTTTTAATTTTTTTGTTTTTCTTAAAAGAAAGCTTATATAATTTCCTTGAAGGTCTTTCTGGTCCAATAATGGGATGCGAGTGGGATATCTGTCAAATATTTTTTAACTCAAGAATAATTTTTTTAATAATATTTGGCATTTAATTTTCACCAATTTTTTTTGAAATTTTGAAAAAAAAAAAAACAAATTTTAAAAAATTAAAAAATCTTTTGGAAAGAATGAAGAAATAGCTATCTTAACTCCTTTGGAGTTTGAATAAAACCCTGTATGACCAAAATGTCCAATTTTGACCCCCTCTGACTCCGGAAGTTCTTGACCGATAGCGCTGAAAATTTGTGTCTGGCCTACTATCCCATAATACTAACCTTGGGTATCATCCAAATCGGTAGACATCGATTTTTAAAGTTGGGTCACTTGACACGAAATGTCCCACATGTATTCATACATTCTTATTTATTTAGTTAGATACAATTCGTTATAAATATGGTCTGCGTATTCTTAAATCCTTCTACGAATTTGAGATATTTAACCCTAGCCCCCGCCTTCAGAAAATTACTTTAACTTTACTTACAAATATTAAGTAGTATCGTGATACATACAAACATATTTTAATCCACAATTCATCTAAAAATGTTGATATAAATGTAAATATTTTAAAACACTGAATAAAAATGAGTAAATCGTTGTAATAAATTTAGTGATTTCTACTAATTATATACATAATTTATTTGTTAAAACTCTTTAAAATGGTGGATTTTGACAAACCTACTAAAACTCGATTTAAATTACCATGATACCAAACGAAAAAAAATCCTACCAAATTCTGTGGCACGTCAAATGAATTTCCAAGTTGCTCTAGCAGCAGCAGTTGAAATTTTGTAATACACTATGCCACATAAGTCTACAAACGATATTTTTGCGATGTATTTAAGAAAAATAAAATATTCTTTTACATTTTGGAAAATGTTATGTTTTGAGAAATATAAATCATAAGACATCGTTTTTTTATTCCAATAAATAAAAACTTTTTAAAAGAAAAATTAATTTTCTTAATTTTTTAATTTCACAAAAGTCTACAAACGATGGATTTAAATGTTAAATAAAATAATAATTTGCTTTACGAAAGGGTATTTTTTCAGTTATACATTTTATGTAAGTCTATCTGATATTAAATATGAACCTTTTATGGATAACTATTTCGATATGTTTGCCCATTAATCTCCTTAAAGGGATAACTGACCACGGATGTATCCTGTGGATTTGTAGCTTCAAATACTCTTGTAAATTTTGAAAGTATTGGCCTCTGGATATTCGGGAGAGTGTTTTAGCATTGATCTACCAATTTATATTTATTATTGTCTTAGCATCAGAAAAATATGCTACATGTCATTGTCCGGAACAGAGATGAGTTTGGCATTTGGATGCGGTTATAATCCTATATACAGTAGCGAGCACAAAAAATGCAACGCGTAACGATATGATCTTCGATTTCGCCTGTTTCGAAATAACGGCAATGAATCCATCTCTTCTTTTTGAGGTTTATACTCTTAACTCAGAGCTTCCAAACAAGCGAAATTTTGTTTCAATTTCTATTACGCAAAGTGAAATATATTATATTTCTGAAAAAAGTGAACTTTTTTCGCGAGCACAAAAAATACAACGCAATGAAATAACAGTAAATTTATGATTTTTATTGCGTTTTGAATGAAAGTTTTTTGAAGAGATATTACAATACGAGCATTATAGTAGTAGCAGTTATTATCTAATCAAAAAAAGAACTATTATTAAAGCTCTATAGGATAAGAATCCATGCTTGAAATTGGTTCGTTCTTTTTAGTGAAAAATTTGGCGTAAATCGATATGAATCACGATTTCACTTGAGAAAAGGCATGGAAAGGCAACAGATAGTGGTTGTCTATGGAAAACTTCCACTTTTAAAGACCGTCAGGTGATTAAATTGTTCAAAATCGGCTCACGAAAGAAGATAGTGGACGTTGCTAGTTTCACAAAGGAGCATATGGGTGACTCTATTGGAGTTCACATTGCTCGCGGAAGTTTTAATAAAGTGTAATTTGCTTGGAAAACGTTTTACTATGGAACCACTCATCAGTAGAGTCATGAAAAACAAGCCCCGTTATTTTGCGAAACGTATCAGCATTGGTCAAGTGAACAGCGCGTTAAGGTCTTATGTGACGACGTGAGCAAATAACATTTATTTGGCTCCGATACCATACATTCCTTACTAGATGGCCTAGACAAAGATAATATATTCGTCTAATAGTCACATATGTCGAAAAATCCATTTTGAAGTGGTGCAAGAAGCGAGATTTTCGCAATGAAATCACTGATTATATGTCAAGCATTTACAGTACCACCTGACCAATGCTTAACACATTTCTCAAACTCAAAGCGGTACTTTTTATTGACTCAACTAATCTGGGATTCCTTTGTGAATCATTTTCCAAGCAAATTACACTTTGTTAAACCTTCTGCCGGCAATTTGAACCAATAGAGTCACCCATATGCTCCTTTGTGAAACTAGCAACGTCCACTGACATCTTTCGTGAGGCGATTTTGAACAATGCTACGCACATTTTTATGTTCACTTTTAAAATAACAGCTATAACACCAAATTTCTAGGCTAATAATAATGTGCATAATAATAGTTCTATCGTGGAGGGTTGGGTTAGTTTGAGGAAGAGAATGTTTAATACATCAAATCCGAATAAATACATCAATACCACTAGGCCTCAATACCACTAGGGCCTGTCGTGATCTTAATGAAATGCAATGACCTTTTTCCGTTACATTTATAATGCTCATGATATATATATTTCTTATAGTATATGAGAATTATTATTTAGGTAGTAAAAATTTTAATCAAAAATTTATTTTTATTTGAAAACTCTAAAAAGTTTGTAGGTCCTTAACTTACTTTACGATTAAGTAAAATAAAAATCTGTAATCAATTTAATTTATTATCGAAAATCGATTTTCATCTGAAGCGTAAAATCGGTTGTAGATTCGTATATCCCATCACTTATATTTTCCACCGGAAAACTATTCTTATTTCAAAACATGTAATCCGCTGTATATCTTCAAGAAAAAAAAACTATTTTAAAACAGAATCTTTTTATCAATAAAACAGAAAATTTTTTATCAATGTTATATTTTTGTAGACCCGTATATATTACTCCCATCGCTTATATTTTCCACCTACGATGCCACTTTGGTATGCAGAATAAAAACTACTGAATAAAAACCGCTCCTAAAATAGGGTAAATAATATAATACACACAGAAAAAAGGTCGATCGGAAATCGTTTACCCTTATAAATATTCATTAGCAATGCAAGAAAAAACTATAATTTCTAGAGATTTTTTATAATTCGAACTGAAAAAACACAACTGTAACCAAAATAAGAATTTCACAACTATCAACTTTGTTTATGTAACCAATTTGTATTTATTTTTAATTTTATTTATTATTTTAGTAAGTACAACCGAATTAAATTCACTATTGTTTGCTACAATTAAAAATATAAGTACTGGTAACCATAAAATTATTCAGATCAAAATATTTAAGCCAAAAGTAATGTTTTAGTTACTATACCCACATATTTCCATATACAGTATAGAATGTTCGATTATCTTTACTAAAACAATTATTAATTCGGTGTTTCCAATCGAAAAAAAGCGATATTGATTACAATAAATTTTAATTCGGTATTTCCAACCGACTTTAATATACAGTTAGTAAATTTTTCTTGACATTTAAAAAATTTTGTTCTAAAACATAACAAACAAATAAAAAATAAAAATTTTTGTATGAAAAACGTTTTAACCGTAAATATTAAGTTAATAAATAAATAAACACAATTTAGCGCAGTCGTTTAGAGATATGCAATTGTAAGTATGTACAGTAAATAAAAACGGTTCCTGTGAGCGAAATATAGAAGAAAAATCATTCTTCTATTTTCAGAAAACTATGAGACTTTGCATACATCTGTAAATCAACTATCTGTGCAACAACTTTCTTACATAATGTTTTGGAGCCTGTTCGCAATTCGCTAAAACTGAGAAAATTTAATTTCCAAGAAAGAAGTAGCCATTAGCAAGATCAATTTTGTTTTGAAATCTGTATTGAATTTCGATGCCCTTAAACATTTTATGCAAGTGATATGTAAATTTTGTAATTGCAATACATTTACAAATATATATAGTGGATTTTCTTAATAATAAATAAAAAATATATGCAAATAATTGAAAAATTTTAATTGGTCTCTAGTAATGATAGTTTCGGTGCTTGCAACCGAATTATTTTTTTAAATATGTAGTTACGAGTATCATATTTATACTAAAATTACACTTACTATAATCGAAAATTCGGTTATAAAAACCAATATGAGTTCTAAAAACATGTGATAGGAAAAGAGATATTCGGCAACTACAATCGACTTACTTGATAGTTCGTAGGACCGACTAAATTCGATTGGCAACAAATTCGATTGTGGCAACGAATCAGTTTTCTCTGTGTATATATTACATTTTTCACAAAAATTCGAATTTTAAACTTAAATCTACAAATCCATCTAGAAATCATTCATATCTCCCCTTAAAATTAATATAACTCTCGTGGCCTCCCGTGGGTTAGTCGTTAGTGTTCTAGTCTGGTAGACCGGAGGTGGTGGGTTCGATTCCCACCTGAGGCACTGGTTAAGGAGCGCACAACAGGCCCGATAGAGGCCTAGGTGTATTTCTTCTGATTTGATGTATATACATCCTCCTTTCAAACTAACTATATAACTCTCAATTCGAGAAAATAATAAAGATCCGTTAGGTTAGGTTGATAGGAGGATGTATACTACATCAAATCCGAAGAAATACACCTAAGCCACTATCGGGCCTGTTGTTCGCTCCTTAAAGATCCGCAATAATTCATATTTTCCATACAAATCGAGTTTTATATCAAAAATATAAAATTTAAATTTATTGTTAAATCGATAAAAAAATCTCCAATAAGTTAAATAAACCATCAAAAAATTATCTTGATATAAATTCGGTTATTTTTGCAGCTCAAATCTAAAAAACGATGATATGTATTTCACTACTAGAGTCGATTTTTTAACCGGTTTTTTCTGCTTTACCAGTGTCGGTATTTTCTTAATGCTGATTTTTCGAATATCGAATAACCCGGTTTTTTCACTTTTTAAAAACCGGTTTCGAATACTTTTATTTGCTTTGTATTCAAAGATTATTTAAATGAAATTTTTAAGTAAATCATAATACAACCCGTCTAAATTTTAAAAATATTCGAGTAGAGGAACTAGCGTATATTTTTCTAAAGCTCCTTTGGTTAAACTTTTTTGATTTTCCTAATTAATTAAAAAAAAAATATTTGTAAAATTGATAACTATTTGGTAAAATTTTAATAATTTTAAGATTATATTCCAATTACAATAATTAATTTACGGCTGAAATTTTATGGAAATGTTGGAAATAATGTAAATCAGACGACTAGATCTAAAGTTATAATCTTTTAAACTATTAAAAATCATTTCGGGCCATGATTTATTAATCAAATTTAATCATAAACATTAATTTTTTCAAATTAAAATATATTTTTTTACTTATAATGAAAAACCGGTTAACCGGTTTTTTTAAATGTCAACTATTCGAACTATTCGAAACCCGGTTTTTGGAAAATGTCGAATAATCGATCACCCTATTTACTACTCATTAGAGTGTCCTGAACGACAGCGCTTTTGCAAATCTCATACGATGAATATAAAGCATTGTTCATATAAAATATGGATGAATTCTTCTTTCAATATTTTTTTTTACTTTTAAAAAAATTATCCACCAAAAATTCTGCACGTATGTATGTAGCACCGTATTTATTCCAAGCTTTTCAAATTGAATAATGATTTTAAATAATTCCACACACATTTTCCGTTAACAAATTCCGAAATTTTGTGGATATTTTAATAAGTAAAATTATTTGGGTAACTTTTTTATTTCTAACGATATTTGACCTTTAAACCTTTATTTCTTCGGATAGTCTGGATGCATAAGCTAATGAATAAAAATAATACTTTTAAACATACTTTTTTATAAATGGATGTATTTTTGAGAAACAATGACGAAAAAACGGTGGTTTTACTCTATATTGAACACCTTAAAATTATTTGTCAAATTAAAAGTAGTTTTGTTTTCTCTGCCAAGATCAAGGATTCTTCATAACCAAATTTTGTTCTTTTAAAGGAATTTGAAATCAAAGAGCGCGAATTTTTCATGATTTTGCGCAGAATTTCTTATAATAGTTTCAAAGTTTTTTCAATTGCATGTACTTTTTCAAACAGCAAAAAAATCGCTTGATATTTTGTACGGTTAATGGTACGTATTTTTGAAATTAATAAATGCCCCCGAAGACACCAGCACTACAATTCAAAGTACGGTGTGACCTAATTTAAATTGAACAGTTCTTTAAATCTACTGCACATGGAAAAAATAAAACAAATAATTTAAAAATGTCCTTAGTTCCGTACCAGTGATTGAAAATGCTGATATCAGTATAATTTCTCACATTTTTAAGGGACTTTTTAGTCCAGAAACTGACTTTAAGGATTAAAAAGGCAGAAAGATATAATAACTATTTTATCGTTATAAGCTAAATTTTGATATCTATTGTCTTTACTTTTCGAAGAAACCCGGGCAATGCCGGGTACACGCAGCTAGTAATAATAATAATAATAATAATAATAATAATAATAATAATAATAATAATAATAATAATAATAATAATAATAATAATAATAATAATAATAATAATAATAATAATAATAATAATAATAATAACAATAATAATAATAATAATAATAATAATAATAATAATAATAATAATAATAATAATAATAATAATAATAATAATAATAATAATAATAATAATAATAATAATAACAATAATAATAATAATAATAATAATAATAATAATAATAATAATAATAATAATAATAATAATAATAATAATAATAATAATAACATATTAATATTAAAATATTTTAATTAAAATAGTGTATAATTATAGTTATAATAAACAAATATAAAATTAAAAGAAAATTATTTAATTAATAGTAAATAACAAGGGAAAAAACGATTAAAATGACAAAATAATAAAATTAATTATGTAAAAATGTGAGAAAAAAAATAATGAGAATTCAAATAAAATAAGTTATGAAACAGGAAATAAAATTAAGGAGCAGGAAACATAACAAGATTATAAAACATTGGTAAAAATTGAACTATAGGAAATACAGTTGATAGAGTAGGAGTAGACAAATATGACATCAGCAGGATCACACATGGACGAAGATGATCAGAATGACAGGAATAAAATAGTTTATTGAGCAACAGGAACACATGGAAGAATATGATGTAACCGGTAATCACCAGGAACACATAAACGTAGGGAATATTGCTTATAATTAATAGTTTCGGAGTAGGTATATATGAACTGGAACGCAGGAAATGATTATTAGATAAGACGTCATCAGGAAGCAGCAACATAAGGAATGTATGTAATAAATTTTAACATCGGAGTAGGCATAAAGACATCGATTAGAATTTGAGATATGAACGCAATTTAAAGCAGGAAAGCCATCATCAAGGATCGAGAGGAAAATATCAGCAGGAATATAGGAACAATGTATTAAAAATCAGTGGCGTCAGAGTAGGTACTATGACATCGACTAGAACTGGAACTCGAAAAAAGCAGGAAATGGATACTAGCAAGCAGTAGCATAAGAAATTTTAACATCGATTGGAAGGAAATATATAGGAAAGATCATCGGAACAGAGTAACCTAAGATATGTATGCAGTATTTGATATAAGCATGAAAACATGAACTATACGGTAGGCAGTTGGCAAACCTCAAGATTCGCGGTGCAACAATTTTATAGGATCAGAAAGTGAAAAATAGGTGTAATGATCATTTAGTTGTGAACATGACTACAAAGTTTCTTGTGACCCGATTAAGAACATTGAAGCTAATATCTTGAAGTAAATTCTGAGAGTCTATTTCACCATTAATCAGTTTAACCATAAATGATATGCCAAGAACTAATCTCCTTTTCCTAAGTGTAGGGAGATTAATAAGTTTTAACTGATGTTCATACGGTGGCAGCGAATCAATTGAATTCCAACCTAATCCACGTAGAGCGAATAGAAGAAATTGCTTTTGTACAGATTCAATTCTATCAATATAGCAACCATAATTGGGAGACCATACAACCGAGGCGTATTCAAGAACTGGTCTAACTAAACAAGTATACAAATTCTTAGTTACATATGGATCGTTAAACTCTTTAGTCTTATATAGACATATATAAGATATAACATGGAGATTGAAATTCAATTTACGGTCGAGTATAACACCCAAATCATTAAATGATGAAACATTTTCTAACTGATGAGAACCTATTAAATAGTTATAACTAATAAGACCTGATCTGTAAAAAGAAAGTTTTTTACAATTCTTCAGATTAAGAGTCATATTATTAGCGCAACACCAACGAGAGAGTAAAATAATATCTTCCTGTAATAAACTACAATCAATTACATTATTAAAAGACAAATACAATTTTACATCATCAGCATACATCAATATCTTCGAGAATTTTATAACGGAGGCTAAATCATTCAGATATAACACAAAGAGAATAGAACCTAAATGACTCCCTTGATGGCCACCAGAAGTAACAAAAATATTATTTGATCTAAAATTTTTAAAAAGAACCTTTTGCGTACGATTTTTTAAGTATGATGAAATCCAACGAAGTAATCGAGGAGGAAAACCTAATGAATCTAATTTAAACAAAAGAACGTCATGATCAACAGTATCAAAAGCTTTACTACAATAAACAGTCTGATACCCACTAGAAAAGGCACGAAAAACAGTTCAGTTCAAGTAAATTTGTCGAAGTTGATCTTCCCCTGAAAAAATCCATGTTGTTAGGGTGAGACAATGTTTCCAAACATATGAATTAATCTATCCGTAACAATTTTTTCAAATAGTTTCGGAATAACGCTTAATTTAGCAATACCTCTATAATTGTCTATGCAACGACGATTTCCATTTTTATAAAGAGGAATAATAAAACTTTGCTTCCAAAAACACGGGAAAATACCAGATGATAAATTATTGAACAAAAATGTGAGTGGAACAAACAATTCCTCTGCACACATCCTAAGAACAGATGACGGTACTCCATTCGGTCCAGGAGAGTTTGAAGTTTTTAAATTCCTTAGACCATTAAGCACCTCACTTTCTGTAATTTTCAAATCTGAAATCACATTAAATGATTGCAAATCATAAAGATAATTGTAAGCAATAGTATTAGAGGTATAAATTCCTGGAAAAAAGTCTGCAAACAAATACCCTTTGTTCCTCTAAAAATAATAGTTTTTTCAATACCATTGTTAAACCATATGTGTTGGTGGACCAAATCTTAATTTTCCACCATTAATTCTGGGTTTGAAATTTGACTACATTATGGCTTTTTCGCTTTCTAAAATTTAGTTTTCCCATTAAATATTAAACATAATACGTTTTTAGAATGATATATTTCGTATTTTCTTGGTATCTCTACCAAACACTGAGGTGAGTAGGAGTACAGGGAAAGTTTTTCCCTCAACAAATGCTGTTCAAAAGTTAAAGATTATTAGATTTATAAGAAATCAGCATACAAATATTTATGTTTTGGAGAACGCTGCAGCTGAGATCATCGAAAAACTGCACCCATACAGCAAATTTGCCCTTACAGCGCCCTAATAATATTTTCTGTACATAAGATGATTTTAACTATATAATGCTAGATCAGTGATAAACATTCTCCTGAATATGTAGAGGTCAATACTTTCAAAATTTACAAGAGTATTTGAAGCTACAAGTCCACAGAATGCATCCGGGGTCAGTTATCAATTTTAGGAGATTAATGGACAAACATATCGAAACAGTCATCCATAAAAACTTTATATTTAATGTCAGATTGACTTACATATAATATATAACCAAAACAAGTTAGAGTGCTATATTCGGCTATGCCGAATCTTAAATACCCTCCACCAGCAAACTACTTTTTATTGAAACCCATCTAACTATCTAATTTTTAGATAACTTGCCAAAATTTTTGTCGAACTAATTTTGATTAGGAAAATGTATATTAATACGCCAGTTCGAAAACATTTTAATAGACTGATATATCTATACACAGAATATGGGAGTTGTGACCAATTATGGACTGATCAGGAAACAATTTCGTATAATGATTTATATGCAGAAAAAGATCAGGTCTAATTTTACTCCAATAGCTTTATTAATCAATGAAATATGTGCGTTTAGGTGACTTTAGGAAGTGGACTTTATATAGGAGCTATGAGCAATTAAGGGCCTATCCGGAAAAATTTCGCAGAGAGATTCATATGTGCAAAAATCATATTTTATCAAGATATGTATCTTTATTTGATAATTAAATATGTGCGTTTAAGGGATTTTTTTAAGTGGACCTATTACCAAATATGGACCGATTCAGAAAAAATTTGGTACAATGTTTTATATGCCTATCCGCAAAAAATTTCGAAGAGTGATTTATGTAAAGACAAAACATATTTGTGTCGAATTTTCTCAAATTAACTTTATTTGACAATGAAATATGTGTGTTTAAGTGACTCTCAGAAGTGGACCTTATATAGAAGCTATGACCAATAATGGACCGACAGGTAAAAAATTTATAAAATGATTTGTACGTACACAAAACTTATTCAAGTCGAATATTATCCCAATAGCTTTAGAATTCAATGAAATATATGCGTTTAAGTGATTTTCGGAAGTGGACCTTATATGGGAGCTATGACCAATTATAGGCCTATCCGGAAAAATTTCGTAGAGTTATTCATGTTTAGGCAAAACATATTTGTGTCGAATTTTGTCAAGATAGCTTTACTTGACATTGAAATATGTGCTTTTAAGTTATTTTCGGAAGAGGGCCTTATATGGGAGCTATGACCAATAAGGGACCGATCCGTATAAAAAATGGTGAAATGATTTCAATGCACACAAAACATATTTCTGTCGAATTTTATCCCGATAGCTTTATAATTCAATGAAATATATGCGTTTAAGTGATTTTCGGAAGTGGACCTTATATGGGAGCTATGACCAATTATGGGCCTATCCGGAAAAAAATTCGTAGAATGATTCATGTTTAGGTAAAACATATTTGTGCCGAAGTTTATCAATATAGCTTTACTTGGCATTGAAATATGTGCGTTTAAGTGATTTTCGGAAGTGGGCCTTATATGGGAGCTATGACCAATTATGGGCCTATCCGGAAAAAATTTCGTAGAGTGATTTATATTTCGACTAAACATATTTGTGTCGAATTTCATCAAAGTAGCTTTAGTTGACAATGAAATATGAGCTTTTAAATGATTTTCGGAAGTGGGTTTTATATGGGAGCTATGACCAATAATGGACCGATCCGTAAAAAATTTGGTAGAATGATTTGTATGTACACAAAACATATTCAACTCGAATTTTATCACAATATCTTTATTCATCAATGAAATATGTGCGTTTAGGTGATTTTCGGAATAGGACCTTATATGGGAGCTATGAGCAATTGTGGACCGACTGAGATCTACGTTGACAGTATGATTTCTGTTCATATTATGTTTACATGTACAAAATTTCGTGTTGATACCGATATATTTCAGGGAGTTATTAACGATAAACTAATTTCCGGGAATATATACCTTTGTATGGGGGCTATGGGAAGTATTGGATCGATTGTAAAGATTTTGAATATAATTGATCACTACTCTAAAAAAATAATGTATGACAAAATTGATCGAAATATCTTTGGTAGTTTTTGAGAAAACTTCAAAAGAATTATGAAAAAAACGTAATTTTTTTTGAGGTAGTCTGAAATTTTTACTCATAACTTTTTACGTTGTGAACCGATTTCGCTGATTTTCAATAACAAACTGCTTAGGATAATAATAAATATTTATGGTGAATTTGGTTGATTTCCTTTGCTTAGTTTTAACGTGAGCGTGTTTTACACAGACAGACAGACGGACATAGCTAAATCGACTCAGAATTTGATAAGGACCCAGAATATATATACTTTGTTGGGTCTTAGAGGAATATTGCTTGGTGTTACACACGGAACGACAAACTTATATATACCCTCTATCACCACTGATGGTGGTGGAGGGTATAAAAATACCCTTTCGTAAAGCAATTTATTATTTTATTAAACATTATTAAACAACGTTTGTAGACTTTTGTGAAATTCAAAAAATGAAGGAAATTGATTTTTCTTTTAAAAGCTTTTGATTTATTGGAATAAAAAAACGATGTCTTATGATTTATATTTCTCAAAACATAACATTTATCAAAATGTAAAAGAATTTTTTATTTTTCTTTAATACATCAGAATATACCGAACAGATTCATCGTTTCTAGACGTATGTGGCATAGTATAGTTTCTATATAAAATTAATATTTGTAGTAATACATACTTGTATATCATGAATTCCATGAGAAATCAAATAAGAATTGGCCGATGGTCTTCAGATTTCTTTAATTTTTTGTAAACACATACTCTATTAGATACATAAGACATATCAACGGTTAATTCTTAAAAATTTCAAGAAACGCGATTTTTATGGTTATTTTAATTTGTTCGAAAACTACAAAAAATTAAAAAGGTATAAAACTTTGAACTTTTATATCTTTGAGAGTTCATATAGGATTTTGTTGATTTAGAACCCAATCTATTACTATGGATGAGCTCTTTCATTCTAATATAATTTTTATATTAAAAGGGTTAAGTGCATTATTTATGGAAATGCCCTGTTTAAAATTTTTTAAAAGTGCATAAGTCGATTATTTGAAGCTTTTTAGGCAATATATAAAAATATTTTTTGTGACGTCCATTACATCCATTTTTTCGATTTCTTAAAATGTTTTATATTGGAAAATTTTTAAATTTTATTGATATTGATATTTTAGATTTCTTTAATTTTTTGTAAACACATACTCTATTAGACACATAAGACATATCAACGTGAAATTCTTAAAAATTTCAAGAAACGCGATTTTTATGCCGATTTTAATTTGTCCGAAAACTACAAAAAATCAAAAAAGGTATAAAACTTTGAACTTTTATATCTTTGAGAGTTCATATAGGATTTTGTTGATTTAGAACCCAATCTATTACTATTGATGAGCTCTTTCATTATTCGCATTATTTATGGAAATGCACTTTTTGAATGCATTTTTGAAATTGTTCTCCCTGTTTAAAATTTTTAGAAGTGCATAAGTCGATTATTTGAAGCTTTTTATGCAATATATAAAAATATTTTTTTGTGACATCCATTTTTCCATTTTTTAAAAGTTTTTTTATTGGAAAATTTTTAAATTTTATTGATATTTTAAGAAATTAACAGATTTTAAAACAACTTAAAATACATTACTGATCAGAATTGGAATGCAAATATTTAAATTCGATTACCACTAATGTACACTTTCATAAAAATGCATTTCTAAATTATATTTTTTAAGATGCATTTTTGATGCAAGTGCACCTTGAGAGCGTTTTACAAATTGTTCTCCCTGTTGAAAGTTTTTTAAAATATTATAAATCAAAACTTGCTATTTTTTATATTATATAAGATTTTTTTTATTAAACGAATATGCAATCATCATTTTTCGCGATATTTTGAAAATTATTTCTTTTTAGTTTAAGTTAGTTCAAATGCCCAAAAAAAAAATAAAAATTTTTATTTAATGAATTTAATTATGGGAGGTGCCGCTCCCCTCATGGGTAGTTCGCCAATTTATTACCCAAAATGTTAACCAATTTCACACGAGCAGTTGAATTACTTAAATCGACCTCTGAAAGACAATAGCCAATTAATCCGTTTCAACGACACATTCGTAATTCGTTTTGACAGTTCATCGCCATGTTTTTTTTTTTTTCATTCATTATTTTGTAATTTTTTGGAATATTTGTGTGTGTGTATGATAAAAAAATACGTTTGTTACATTATTTTAACAAATTAAGTTATAGGCAATTTCATATCAAGTGACCCAACTCAAAAAATCGATTTTGACGAAATTTGCACCAAGGATAGTATAGATAGTATTGGATAGTAACAAATTTCCAGCGCTATCAGTCCAGAACTGCCGGACTTTGAGGGAGTCAAATTTGGAAATTTTGGTTCTATAGGGTAGATGACCTTAAATACTTAGTTTACAAAATATACCATGTCAAAATTAATGCTTGTTGAAAAAAAAATCTTAAAAATATGAAATTTTAATATCGATAAAATCTAAACCTTAAAGTACAGTGTACTGAATTTCATTGAAATCTAAGAGGGTTCAAATTTTGTAACTGATTTTTAGACCAATCCTTGAAAATTAGTAATCTAGAAGACATTAGATGACAATGCAAATGTTTTGAATTTTAAATAATTGTTATTTCCATTAATGCCGAGTTCCTTCATTTTCCAAGTTAAAAATTTTAACAAAAACTTTTAGTATATTTAAAGTATTTTTTTTTAAAATTCGTACATTTTTAATAACATGAGTTTTTCTATGAAAACTATAATGGAATTTTCATTTGAAATAAGGACAAGAAGAATTGAAGTTGAGATTTTTCATTTTAAATTCCGAAAAGTTAATTTGAAAATTGTATTATTCATTTGTATTTCAGAAAAGGACAATTGAAATATTTCATTTATTTCGAAACAAAACAGTTGAAATTAAGAATTGTCATTTTAGATGTTCATTTGAAATTCGGATAAGAACAAATGATATTAAGAATATTTAATTAAATTATGTTTGATTTTAAATGAAAACGCAAGAAATAATTTCAATTAATCATGTCTGTTCTATTAATCTAATGGGTTTCAAAATGGATAAACTTTTAAAATCGAATTTGGTGTTCTGCAAATCGAATTTTTATTTGAACGTAAAATTCAGAAAAATAGACATTTGAAATGAAAAGTAGTTTAAAATGTCCATAACATGTATATTAAATTACAATTGTATTAAAAACGCAAAAAAAAATAATTATTTAATTTATAAAATTACATCCGATTTATTTTCGACTAGATTTGTGTACTCGGTTTTAAAACGAGGAAAATTACGCGTTTTCGTTTTTAAACGAAAGAATTATTAATTAAAATACAATACATAAACAATTTATTAAGTAAAAAGCGATTTTAAGGAAATACAATTTTTGCAGCAAATGTTCAATAAATTTTATTTCTTTTAATTTTATAGGGGCGGGACCTCCCTTATGAAATAAATACTAAAATTCGTATAAATGGGAAACTAGAATCCTGGTGTAGAATCTCCCATATGAAATACATACAATAACGTATATCTGGGAAATCCATTACAGTTAGAATGTTTAAAAATCGTAAAGTGGGTTTTTTATTTATGTATGTATATTGTTTAGGGTAGTAAAGCACATTGGACATACCTAGTTACTATATAAAATGAATTCGCTACGGGAGATTTCTGTTCCAAAATGACTAATAAATATTACTTATACTCCTAAGGTTTAATTAGAGTATTAAAATAATAGTACAATTTACTTACCAATGTGAAATCCTTCATTTAAAATAATTGCTTCCATATACGATGTAATAAAGTTTATTAATTGTGCCAATAGGGAACAGCGGTACGATGATTTAGATTCTTGCAAATAGTGTGAGACCGCAAAATGAAAACATTTTTCGGACCATATCAAGCAATTCTACATTATAAAGAAACAATTTATTATTATTATTATTATTATTATTATTATTATTATTATTATTATTATTATTATTATTATTATTATTATTATTAATATTAATATTATTCAAGGTATGATGAAATTTAAATTGGCCCACCTATTATTATGGAGAAAAATAAATGGTATATAATAATCTCAAGGTTGGCAACCGTTTCGAAAAGGTGATAAGATAGCGGTATCGGTATTTTGACTTATTTTGCTATTGGTATTTTAGCGTTATCGGTATTTTTACTTATTTCGTAATTGGGGAACGGACAAAACGGACAGAAAACAGCAATTTTTGGATTTACCATTTCCGATTTTAATAAAATTTCCAACATATATTATGGTTTGAAGGAACAAATCAATGACTTTTTGATCGAAATCCCGTTCCAGACCAAAAATATCGCGTTTTGAAAATTTAAGAATATGTTAAAATTTTCTAAATGTGTATACAAATATTTCCCCAAACTTTGAAATTCCTTGAGTACAGGAAATTTTTATTACTAAAAATTTACATTGTTACCACCCTGTTAAAACACAAGGTGAGGTACGTGGTGTTAATTGAGACTACTTCGATTATAAAAATATATTTAAGCTTCACAAATCTGCAATAGAAGCTATAAGCTTTAACCCTGTTAAAATACAAGGTGAGGTACGTGGTGCTAAATTAGAGTACTTCGATTATAACAAATATATTAAAGCTTCACAAATCTGCAAATAAGGACCGATTTGGCTGAAGTTGAATTTTTCTTGTAGTAGGCATTACAGGTATTAAAAAACTCAATGGTTGTACTAAGTTATAAATAAAATTGTTTAACTTTTGTCCACTACTTTATTTGAATTATATCTCTTAAACCCATGTGTTGAAGCGTATTTTTTTTACACACTTTTATTGTTGAGTGCTTTGTAATACACTCGGCGAATGTTTGTAAGACATTGAATTTATTTACAAAATTAAAATCTTAAGTACTAAATATAAAAATCTTAAAACTATCTAGAACTATGATAAGACCTCATGCGACTTAATGTGCATTCAACCTTATCAAGTGAAAATTCTTATCACTGCGTGGGTATAGCACGCAAGTGATAAAAATAAATATCATAAAGGCATGTGTGACAAGCAGAGATACAAGCCGATGGGAAATGATCGGCGGCGGCGGCGCAACCATTTTGGGTCGGCGGCGGCGGCTTATTACAGAAAATTTCGGCGGCGGCTAAATTGTCGGCTCAATTTAACTTTTTCTTTAGAAATTGACCTTATAAGGTTTATTATATTGAAAAATCTTTGTATAATAGTCTGTTACATAGAAACCTGTCTCTATATAAGTTTTTTTCTGCAGAAAATGGACATTTATAGTAGTTTTCACTATTTTAATATTAGCACAATATTGTGTGACAACTCTTTTCAATTTGCCATAAGAATTTAAAATAGTGGCAACTCCGTTCAATTTGGTGAAATTATGTTCTGAAATACATGTGTGATTCTAATCTTTATCAGCGGCTACGTTTAAGCCGGCTTAACTTTTGAGCCGAAAGAAGTCGGCGGCGGCGCGGCTTGCAAAATATTACCGGCGGCCAGCCGCCGCCGATTTGAGCCGTCTCGGCTTGTATCTCTGGTGACAAGACAAGGGTTGATTTTTCTTATCTTAGTATTGCACACATGCGCTATCGCACTAAATATAAAGAATCATAAATTTAAATAATATAAAATATTTTATAAAATAAAAAATATAAAAATATGTTCAAGTGATTTGAACATTCTGCCGGGGGAAAAAGTAAAATATGAATTGTAAAGTGCTTAATTATAACTTATTATTTTATCCACAAAAGAATCCTTGGTTTGCTTCCTTTTCCGGAACTTGTGACAAAAATACCCTGGCACACATGACCACAATTTGGCCGTCTTCTCTTCTCCAGGCTTTTCCATTTTTAGTTTTTCTTCTTGTTGTTTTTCTTCTCTATCATCGGAGTCTTCTGCGGCACCATCTATTCGTTCATCATCGATAGCTGCAGTCTCCTCCTCGCTTATTTTCTTCTCAACAGCTTCCAGGACAATACCAGTATCATTGTTTTCATGTTCACCTTCTAATTTTAAAGGACCATCTCTATCTTTATCCAAATTTGATTTTTCTTCTACATCTTGATTGTCATCACCGCCATCTGCTTCTTTATCGATAGCTACACACGAATAACCATCGAATTTCTGACACACAACCCCTATTTTGGTATTGGTTATGGAGGTTGCTTTTCTTCCCCAAAGACACCTTCAGCGGTATTACTTATTGAAAATTTCTTTGATAGTGTTGTTCGTAGATCTAAATGACTGGATGGATTTTCATAGACCGCAGTAGTTTTAGTATTTTCAATACCAATTTGCAATTGGTTAGTTTCAGTTTTATGTTCTTCATCTCCAAAAACGATATCTATGAATCTTATTTCATCAACAATTTCGGATTCATCAAATGTGGATTCATTTTCGTATTGATCATACAATGTAAAATCAACCACATCCGTGTTTTCTTCTTCAAAGCTTTCTTCGTTTCTAGCTATTGCACCTTCTTCGGCTTCAAATGCAACACCAGTTTGATTTAAAGAATCTTCCTCGGAACCACCTGAATGCTTCTTTACTTCCTCTGTGGTTCTTTTAAAAAAGTCAGGATCATAAATAGTAAACTCAACCACATCCGTATTTCCCTCTTCAAAATGTTCTTCATTTGTAGTTATGGTACTTTCTTCTTCGTCTTTCTGATGAGCTTTCTCCTCATCAGCTGAGTTTATAGATTGACATTTCAAAATGCTAGTTCTGAACTCTTTAAACATTTCATCGATTTTTTCATAAATAGTTGATTCTGCCGTTCCAGCTGCTTTAAACATTCTTCGCTTAACATTTTCTTGCTTTGTTTTTTGGTTTAATTTTAGAATTGGAATCTGTTTAGATTTCCAATGATTGTTTTTTTGTTTTATGATTTGACCACTGTTGAAAGTTAATTTTGTTTGTGACCACTGTCTGAAGCCGTGGCCAACGCTTATGGATATTAACTTATTTTTATTAAGTTATTTTTTTTTAGATTTTTGGAATCTGTTATAGATTTCCAGGTTTTTGTTGATAATAAATTTTATTTCAAATTTATTTTTAAAATCTTGATTGGTTTCCGCACCAATACAAGATTTTAATTTTTAGTTTTATTTTGACCACTGTTGTAAGCAGTGATCAATGCTTATAAATATTAACTTCTTTTTTAGTTAATATTTATTTTATTTTTTTTTAATTTTTCTTCTAACGGACAGTGATTTCTATACGTCACTGATCCGGCTCGAAGGACCAAATGTTGAAGCGTATTTTTTTTACACATTTTTATTGTTGAGTGCTTTGTAATACACTCGGCGAATGTTTGTAAGACATTGAATTTATTTACAAAATTAAAATCTTAAGTACTAAATATAAAAATCTTAAAACTAACTAGAACTATGATAAGACCTCATGCGACTTAATGTGCATTCAACCTTATCAAGTGAAAATTCTTATCACTGCGTGGGTATAGCACGCAAGTGATAAAAATAAATATCATAAAGGCATGTGTGACAAGACAAGGGTTGATTTTTCTTATCTTAGTATTGCACACATGCGCTATCGCACTAAATATAAAGAATCATAAATTTAAATAATATAAAATATTTTATAAAATAAAAAATATAAAAATATGTTCAAGTGATTTGAACACCATGAATTTAATTAGTATTGAACAGGGATGGAAAATGAGATTTTGTTTCAGTATCAAAAAATATTTCTGAGGGTACTTTTTTGGATCTCAGAGTACTAAAATAATTTTTTTGCTGAAAGTTGGTAATTTCTTAAATGCATTTACATATATTTAGACATTTTTAAACAATAAACAAAGGAAGTAGAAAGGGCATTATATGTTGATATGATGAATATTTGTCTATCCCTCAATGTTAACCTTTTAGATATGATTTGATGAAATTTCTTGTCCAGGAAATGGGTACATGGTATCAAATAGATCCAATAAAAATATCATCCCGATATTGTACTTTGTAAATATTTAATATTTAAATTTAATGCAGTCATTTTGTTATATTATAATAAATCCGTTGTTATATTTTAATAAATATGGCCTTAATGAAATTCAGGCCACATTTAACCCTACACAAGAATAAATTTAGAAATTCAACTTAACGCTAATAATTGAGCTACAAGTATTAGTAACGATAGTTTATTGTCAATAAATCTCTTATTTATGTGTTATTAAATTAAAATATGTAGATGTTAATTTTTAAAAAATATTTCCTAGTACATCCGATTCTGAATATGGCAACAAACAATAATTTGCTTTAAAGTCCAAGTATTTTTGACCAAATATTTCTTGTATTATCTTTGGTTGAATGCTTAATTTCAAAACATATCGTTTTATATTAAGGCCCAAATAGACTACACAAGCGGCTTGACAAACATACCAATATTTTACGTTTGTGCAAGCCTGTTGTGTAGTGTATGAGAGTGTTTCGTGTTTCTACAAATGCTTGCTGTTTGTTTGTATAAAAATTTAAAAAAAAATGATTTTTACACAAACATATTGAATTTTTTCAAACCGTTTGTATTGTTTATATTCATTAATATCAAATTTTTCACAATAATTTATATTTCTAAGAAAAATTGTCATCTGTATCCTTGCAAGTCCACAAAAACGTGAAAAAATCGGTGTTTGTACGAGCAATGTTTGTGTAGTGTGTGTGCGAATGAAAAAAGTATGTTTGATAAGCCGCTTGCGTAGTCTATTTGGGCCTTTAGATAGATATTAAAACCAAAGAATAAACAAGAAGTGAAACGCTGTCATTTTTTTACAACAATAACATTACGCTCTTCTCACAGACAAGTGCTGTGTAAATCCAACACATATGTAAAAATTTTATTCTCTCTCCAAACTTCAAAACTTTTTCGCGAAAATTTGAGGATAATAGCACTTTGAAATATTTTTTATCACTTAACATTATATTTTATAATTTTTTTGCACAATTTAAACACATTTAATAGCCCGAAAATAATATATTTTTTACAAACGAAAAAAATATTTTTTATTTTTTGACATTGAATTTTTGTTGGTTGAAATTAAAACTAAAAAAAAAACAATGTTGTAAATTTTCGTATGGTAAACGAAAAACATATTTCAAATAAATAATTTTTTTTTTCAATATTATAGATTAAAAAACAAATAGACGTGTTTATAAAATGTTTGTAGATAAAATATGTGGAAAATATCTTAAGAAACCTTTCAAAGTATAAATTGAAATGTAATATTTTTTTTTATATTTTTCAATACGATTTTTTGCAACTATGTTGACTTGAGAATTCTACTAATACATTCTTAGAGTTAGGTACCGGATGACTTAGGTACTTTTGACAACAGTTTCATTTCTTATTTATTCTTTGATTGAAACCTTCGAGTTTCTGTCATTTGGAAATAATGAGTTTTAAAGTCAAACATTTTTTCAATATTAAAATTTTTGGTAATTTTCTCATAAAATATTAACAATGGAATTTTAATTAGATTAATATTCTTATAATGCCAATCAAGAAAAAAATTCTAAATTCCATTTCGAAATGTGCTGCATTAGTGATTTGCAAACATACTTCTAAATAAGTGGCTTCTAAAATTTGATTTCTTTAATTCTGGTAATAGTGAAAATAATTCTATTACTCTATAATTTTATTCGCCGCTTTTTTTTCTAGAACTTTTAATTGATGCGTTTTTGATAATTTTATGTAGATATGTGCTAAAACATTCTAGGAATTTCAAATTTGAATAATAATTTGAAATTTTAAAGATGCTTTGAGAGTATCAAATAAGACTCGGGAGTATCACTGTATTTTTGAACATCAAAAAGTACCAAAAAAAGTATTATCGTACCAATTTTGCCATCCCTGGTATTGAAATATGGATCTAGCTTTACTGTATTATAGATTACGAAAAGTTTATGATCAGTTAAATTTGATCTCATTTATAGATGCTAAATAATTTTTTAAGTCGAAGAGCTCACTTTTAACACGCTTTTTTCCACCTTTTATTTTAATATTGTGATGACAAAAGATACTTTCAGTAAGGCCTGATAGTCATAAATAGTTTTCTTGTACATTTCATTTAAATCGGACCAGTGGTTTATGAGGACCAATGTAATTTATCATATAAATTCAAATTGATACTAATGTGTATTTTTTCTGTTTGTTTAATGTTTCATACGATTTTGTATAAAAAACTTGCTTTAAATTACGTTTTGGTTAATAACTCTTGGACTACACGAGTCTCCATGTTTTCACTAGAATGTACAAGAGAGAATAAGTACGGTGACCATATTTTTTTCAGCAAAATACAGAACAGGAGAAAATAAAATACACTAACCACCATTTTCTACATCAGGTTATTTTTAACCGTCAAAATTTCAATTGTCAATAAAGTTTTAAACATTATTATATTTATTGTTCACAGAAAAACGTTTCAGCATAAATATTATGAATAAGTTTCTAAATGGTATGATTATTTTAATTTTTATTTTTTTAAACATACAGCCTGTTTTTCTAAAATGCCAAAAAAACATACAAAATTATACCAAAATACGAAACAAAATGTGGGCACTTGCACTTGAATGCAATTTGCAATACAAACCTTTAAATTTCTTGACACATTGCATACAATTTTCATGTTGTTTTTAAAAAAACATTTTTTCATAATTAATTATTTTTTTTTTTGTAAAATTATTTTATTTTTGTTTATTTTTTAGGGTTAACAAAAATATTTAAAATTTCAGAAATTAAATACATAGGCAATAATGTTCTGTTACGATAGAAAAAGCTTATTTTATTTTAGACATTTTTAAACGAAAACTTTCAAATGTTTTAAACTTGATCGTAATAAATTGAAATGTTCGTGTGAGAAGTAAATTGTTTTAGAAAAACAGGCTGATAATCTAGAAGCCGCGATTTAAAATATTTCAAATTTATTTTTTTCTTCTATTTGTTAAAAAATGTTTGAAATTTCCTTTGGACATTTTTTTATTTCTTTATGATTTTTAGATTAAAATCGAAGAAATTTGCGGGCTTTTTTGAAAAATGGATGTTAACTATGTTTGCTGACAGGCAAAATTCCAATAGACCAACACACAGTGGTATAGGAAAAAAAAAAAGAGGGAAATAATTCGGTAACTTCTAAACGGTTAATCCGATTTTAATGAAATTTGGTATGCGCAAAGAGGAGGTGTTGTCGAGTTTAGGTTTTGAATTTGGACCTTATAGGCCAACCAGGGGCCCGGCGGGTGGTCCTCAAATTAGGACACCTCGGCTATGTTAAATTTTTAAAACGTTCCTATTTCTTCATTTGAGTTCCGATTTAAAAAAAAATTCGTATATAGAATCTCCTCATCGAGCACTATAAAAAATGTCGTAGCAGTAAATTATCTCTTATAGTTTAGGAGATATTCACATTTGAAAATTAAAATTTTAAAATTTTTACCGTCCTTACTTTAGTTTTTTTGATAATAGCGGGTCCAAATATTCCCGATTTTCGCCATTTTTTTTTATTCGCTTAACAACAAGTTTATATATCAAGCAGTGAAAGAATTATGTAAAAATCATGACTGAGTCCAAAGTTATAGGCATTTTAATTTTAAAAATAAAAAAAAGGCGATTTTTTGTAATTTTTTTGGGAAAAAAGTATATTTTTCTTTTTAAGTTATCTAAAAAGTTTCTAAGAAGATGTATATAGAATTTGGAAAGCTGACTTTACATAAAGTACGATAAATGAAACAAAACCTAAAAATTTTTGATACCCAGGGGACCAGATCCATCCAAAAAAACCCTATTTTTTATGGAAAATTCAATTTTGAGCAAAAATTCTCAAATCGCATAGTCGATATCAAATTATAGTGACCGACCTGTTTTATATGACCCAATATGTTCTTAATCATTTTGTAACGGGTTTCGATAACCCCGCCCCTGGTATGGATATAATAGGCAAAAAACCAAAAATCACATTTTTGGTATTTTTTAAAACTTTTTTGGGAATTCCGGGATTTCTAATAAGAAAATTTTTATTTAATTTTGGATTTTGAGTAAAAAAATCTACCTAACTGTAAAATTTCATCAAAAAATATTCATAAATAAAATTTTTATTGCAATTTGAAAAAATTGTATCTTCGCAAAAACTGAATAAAAAACATTTTTTAATTTTTTTTTTAAAAAAAGTGTTCCGCGAATTTTTTAATTTGTTGAAATTTGAGTTCCGGAGTTTATCCTCTGTCATTTGATACAAATTTTGGCGAAAATTATTCAGTTAATATACATATTTTAATAAATTTCAATATCCATAAAACTTTAAGATCCTTTAAAAAGGAAAAAAGAACACAAAATGAAAAGCTGAAAACGCAGTTTCACTTTAAATGACTTCTAGTATCACGAGTGTATGTCCAATAATTGCTGTTGATCGGTGTTATAATTAACGAGTAAGAGTGCTATATTCGCCTGTGCCCTTCACCCTTCACCACAGTGTATTTAAAAATATCAATTTTATAAAATTTAAATTTATTTCATTTTCCCGAAAACAAAATGAACAAGAACAAGGCTAAACGAAATAAACACACAAAAAACAAAATACACAAGGCAGTAAAACAACAGACATACAAACATACGAAACGAAATACGGAAAAAAACAAAAACAATATACACAACGCAACTGAATACACCAAGAAACAAAAACAATATACACAAGGCAATGAAACACACAGCCATCCAAACATATGAAACGAAATACTCAAAAAAACAAAATACACAACGCAACGAATAAGCAGTTGTATCTTTTATGAATTGTATCTTTTATGAAATTTTCAGAGGTTGTCTCCGATTTTTGCTCATTTCTCCGTTATTTATGGACCGTTTTTCCTGATTTTAAATAGCGATCTTCCCGAAAGCACGCATAATAGAATTATTGAAGATTCGGATCTCGCCGATATCTGGGGTCCTCTAAAAACTGATTTCAACAAACATACATAGACAGACGGACATGGCTTAATCGACTCCGCTGTCTATAAGGATTCAGTGCCCCGTTTCTGTAATTCTCGCATCGAGAAAATCTGTCGAAAAATTTATGATCATCTTGTGTAAAACAGGGTGAATACAAGAAATTTAAAAATTTCTTATTAAATTTTAATGAGTACAGTTTAAAAATAATCTGAATCACACTGTTAAAAACTGGAAGACTATTATACTTATTTTAAGTTTTTTCTCGATTACAGAATATATATACTTTATACTTTAATATTCCGACCCTAATATTATATTTTGGAAATTACAAACGGAATGACAAACTTATATACATATACCCTTCTCACGAAGGTGAAGGGTATAAAAACAAAAGTAAATGTAAATAAATCAATAAATAAAAGCTACAAAGCAGTTAACTTAAGTTAAAATTTTAACTTTGAAAAAATCTACAAAAATCTAAATTTTAACTTTTTAAAAATGTATTAAAAGCTTACGGCAGAGGGGTCTATTACATTTTATTTGAGGTATGACCCGCTCCGTTAACCCTTTTTGGGGCGAAAGTCAAAATTTTGTGAAATTTTAACTTGGAAAAAATTGTCAAAAATCGAAAACTTAACTTTTTGAAAATGTCTTTGTAGGTAACAGTAAGGGGACGGATTCCCCTTAATTTGAGGTATGACCCGTTCCATTAACCCTTTTGGTGGGGACGAAAGTTAATATTTTGTGAAATTTTAACTTTGAAAAAATTGTCAAAAATCGAAATTTCAACTTTTTGAAAATGTCTTTGTAGGTAACGGTAAGGGGACGGATTCCCCTTAATTTGAGGTATGACCCGTTCCATTAACCCTTTTGGTGCGGACGAAAGTTAACATTTTGTGAAATTTTAACTTGGAAAAAATTGTCAAAAATCGAAAACTTAACTTTTTGAAAATGTCTTTGTAGGTAACGGTAAGGGGACGGATTACCCTTAATTTGAGGTAAGACCCGTCCTATTAGTCCTTTAGGTGGGAACGAAAGTTAAAATTTTGTGAAATTTTAACTTTGAAAAAATTGTCAAAAATCGAAAACTTAACTTTTTGAAAATATTTTTGTAGGTTGATTCCCCTTATTTTGACGTATAACCCGCCCCAACAACCCTTTAGATGGGACGAAAGTTAAAATTTTGTGAAATTTCATTTTTGAAAAAATTTAAAAAAATCGAAATTTTAACTTTTTAAAGATGTTATTAATGGTAACAGTAGAGGACTCGATTCTCCTTAATTTGAGGTACGAACCGCCCCAATATCCCTTTAGGTAGGGCGATCGATTCCATTTCATTTGATGTATGAACCGTCCGTTTGCATCCTTTCATGGTGTTAAAACTTAAGATTTTCGAAAAATTCTTCAACTACTATGAAAAGGTGTTAAAATTCAAAACATGACATTTTTTAATATGTACAAGGATAGGGAATCAATTTCCTTTCATTTGAGAATTTTAGTTTATTTAAAAATATTAATTTTGCATAAATACGGTGAAAATACAAAAACATATTTGGAAATATGTCAAATTTGTATTTAACACATATTTTTCAAATACCTGAGACATATTTGCAAACATGTAATGACTTAACTCTTTACATCATTACATATTTATCTTCACTCACTTCTATTAGACAATGTTGATGAACCAGCTATGGCATTTACCTCCCAAGATTCAGATGTGTCGGCGATTTTATCTGCCTACTTACGGACAGAATTGCTTGCATTTGCTTTGGCAAACGTTGCATCCCCAAATTCTTCAAAAGTTCGTCTGATACTTTTCCAGAAGATAATGTAGACATCTCGCATAGAAGTGTTGAGGGTTTTTTATCTCCCAACTCTATGTCGCGTAACAATTTCTTCAACTGCTTTTCTTCAGAATCAGTGAAGCGTTCTTTTAGCCGTTGCACAGTGGTATAGGAAAAAAAAAGAGGAAATAATTCGGTAACTTCTAAACGGTTAATCCGATTTTGATGAAATTTGTTATGCACAAAGAGGAGGTGTTGTCGAGTTTAGGTTTTGAATTTGGACCTTATAGGCCAACCAGGGGCCCGGCGGGTGGTCCTCAAACTAGGACACCTCGGCTATGTTAAATTTTTAAAACGTTCCTATTTCTTCATTTGAGTTCCGATTTAAAAAAAATTTCGTATATAGAATCTCCTCATCGAGCACTATAAAAAATGTCGTAGCAGTAAATTATCTCTTATAGTTTAGGAGATATTCGCATTTGAAAATTAAAATTTTAAAATTTTTACCGTCCTTACTTTAGTTTTTTTGATAATAGCGGGTCCAAATATTCCCGATTTTCGCCATTTTTTTTTATTCGCTTAACAACAAGTTTATATATCAAGCAGTGAAAGAATTATGTAAAAATCATGACTGAGTCCAAAGTTATAGGCATTTTAATTTAAAAAATAAAAAAAAGGCGATTTTTTGTATTTTTTTTGGGAAAAAAGTATATTTTTCTTTTTAAGTTATCTAAAAAGTTTCTAAGAAGATGTATATAGAATTTATACTTTTTGGAAAGCTGACTTTACATAAAATACGATAAATGAAACAAAACCTAAAAATTGTTGATACCGAAGGGACCAGGTCCATCCAAAAAACCCTATTTTTTATGGAATATTCAATTTTGAGCAAAAATTCTCAAATCGCATAGTCGATATCAAATTATAGTGACCTGTTTTATATGACCCAATATGTTCTTAATCATTTTGTAACGGGTTTCGATAACCCCGCCCCTGGTATGGATATAATAGGCAAAAAACCAAAAAATCCCATTTTTGGGATTTTTTAAAACTTTTTTGGGAATTCCGGGATTTCTAATAAGAAAATTCGAAATTTTTATTTAATTTTGGATTTTGAGTAAAAAATTCTACCTAACTGTAAAATTTCATCAAAAAATATTCATAAATAAAATTTTTAATGCAATTTGAAAAAATTGTATCTTCGCAAAAACTGAATAAAAAACATTTTTTAATTTTTTTAAAAAAAAGTATTCCGCAAATTTTTTAATTTTCAAATATTACACTATTAAATTAGCACTATTATTTTCATCCATAAGGTTAACTCTTAAATTTGTTACATATATGGATGAAAATAATAGTGCTAGGTATATTTTCTAAAAGATGTTGAGTTTTCCCTAATTAATTTGTCACTTAAATTAGGTAGGCATGTTATATATCAATGGAAACGTAATTTTGTCTATTTTTCAAAACTGTATATAATTTTTGAAAATTAAAAAATTCGCGGAATACTTTTAAAAAAAAAAATTAAAAAATGTTTTTTATTCAGTTTTTGCGAAGATACAAATTTTTCAAATTGCAATAAAAATTTTATTTATGAATATTTTTTGATGAAATTTTACAGTTAGGTAGATTTTTTTACTCAAAATCCAAAATTAAATAAAAATTTCGAATTTTCTTATTAGAAATCCCGGAATTCCCAAAAAAGTTTTAAAAAATCCCAAAAATGGGATCGGGAATATTTGGACCCGCTATTATCAAGAAAACTAAAGTAAGGACGGTAAAAATTTTAAAATTTTAATTTTCAAATGCGAATATCTCCTAAACTATAAGAGATAATTTACTGCTACGACGACATTTTTTATAGTGCTCGATGAGGAGATTCTATATACGAATTTTTTTTAAATCGGAACTCAAATGAAGAAATAGGAACGTTTTAAAAATTTAACATAGCCGAGGTGTCCTAGTTTGAGGACCACCCGCCGGGCCCCTGGTTGGCCTATAAGGTCCAAATTCAAAACCTAAACTCGACAACACCTCCTCTTTGTGCATACCAAATTAAAATCGGATTAACCGTTTAGAAGTTACCGAATTATTTTCCTCTTTTTTTTTTCCTATACCACTGTGCAACAGAGTAAAATAGAAGACCTGGTCAACAATAAGATAGTGGACCATGCAATCGCTTCAAAGGGCAAACAACCAATAGAGAGCGAGAGCTGCGAGTTCAGCATGGGCGTGATGTTGATGAGGTTGGCATCTCACCAATGTGTTAGCACCCTAAAGAACTTGGTGGAAAGTATCCCTCCTCCCTGGGACGGCGCTAGGCTGAGACTGGCAAAGAAGAGCGAGCTTCCGGTGCTCTTAAAGTCCACTGTCTACATAAAAGGATGGGGCAGTAAACTGGCTAATGAACGTATACTGGAAATTCTTGGAGGTCAAAATGCTGAGCTGGCCGTGGAAAAATGGGATGTCTTTTACAGGAAAGAAGAACCTCAGGGAACTTTATTTGTAATAGGTATCGACCAGAAATCCATGGCTAGTCTTGCCAAGAATAAAGGTAGGGCTTACTTCGCCTCTAAAGCTGTCATATTCAAAATTGGGAAGGTGCCGATTGGAAGGGCTGTTACAACAAGCCTCGAAAAGGACACTAAAAACCTAAGACCACAGCACACAGTGGTATAGGAAAAAAAGAGGGAAATAATTCGGTAACTTCTAAACGGTTAATCCGATTTTAATGAAATTTGGTATGCACAAAGAGGAGGTGTTGTCGAGTTTAGGTTTTGAATTTGGACCTTATATGCCAACCAGGGGCCCGGCGGGGGTCCTCAAATTAGGACACCTCGGCTATGTTAAATTTTTAAAACGATCCTATTTCTTCATTTGAGTTCTGATTTAAAAAAAAATTCGTATATAGAATCTCGAGCACTAGCAGTAAATTATCTCTTATAGTTTAGGAGATATTCGCATTTGAAAATTAAAATTTTAAAATTTTTACCGTCCTTACTTTAGTTTTTTGATAATATCGGGTCCAAATATTCCCGATTTTCGTCATTTTTTTTATTCGCTTAACAACAAGTTTATATATCAAGCAGTAAAAGAATTATGTAAAAATCATGACTGAGTCCAAAGTTATAGGCATTTTAATTTAAAAAATTAAAAAAAGGCGATTTTTTGTAATTTTTTTGAGAAAAAAGTGTATTTTTCTTTTTAAGTTATCTAAAAAGTTTCTAAGAAGATGTATATAGAATTTATACTTTTTGGAAAGCTGACTTTACATAAAATACGATAAATGAAACAAAACCTAAAAATTTTTGATACCGAGGGGACCAGGTCCATCCAAAAAAACCCTATTTTTTATGGAAAATTCAATTTTGAGCAAAAATTCTCAAATCGCATAGTCGATATTAAATTATAGTGACCTGTTTTATATGACCCAATATGTTCTTAATAATTTTGTAACGGGTTTCGATAACCCCGCCCCTGGTATGGATATAATAGGCAAAAAACCAAAAAATCGCATTTTTGGATTTTTTAAAACTTTTTTGGGAATTCCGGGATTTCTAATAAGAAAATTCGAAATTTTTATTTAATTTTGGATTTTGAGTAAAAAAATCTACCTAACTGTAAAATTTCATCAAAAAATATTCATAAATAAAATTTTTATTGCAATTTGAAAAATTTGTATCTTCGCAAAAACTGAATAAAAAACATTTTTTAATTTTTTTTTAAAAAAGTATTCCGCGAAATTTTTAATTTTCAAAAATTATATACAGTTTTGAAAAATAGACAAAATTACATTTCCATTGATATATAACATGCCTACCTAATTTAAGTGACAAATTAATTAGGGAAAACTCAACATCTTTTAGAAAATTTACCTAGCACTATTATTTTCATCCATAAGGTTAACTCTTAAATTTGTTACATATATGGATGAAAATAATAGTGCTAGGTAAATTTTCTAAAAGAAGAAAAATGTTTTTTATTCAGTTTTTGCGAAGATACAAATTTTTCAAATTGCAATAAAAATTTTATTTATGAATATTTTTTGATGAAATTTTACAGTTAGGTAGATTTTTTTTACTCAAAATCCAAAATTAAATAAAAATTTCGAATTTTCTTATTAGAAATCCCGGAATTCCCAAAAAAGTTTTAAAAAATCCAAAAATGCGATTTTTTGGTTTTTTGCCTATTATATCCATACCAGGGGCGGGGTTATCGAAATCCGTTACAAAATGATTAAGAACATATTGGGTCATATAAAACAGGTCACTATAATTTGATATCGACTATGCGATTTGAGAATTTTTGCTCAAAATTGAATTTTCCATAAAAAATAGGGTTTTTTTGGATGGACCTGGTCCCCTCGGTATCAAAAATTTTTAGGTTTTGTTTCATTTATCGTATTTTATGTAAAGTCAGCTTTCCAAAAAGTACAAATTCTATATACATCTTCTTAGAAACTTTTTAGATAACTTAAAAAGAAAAAGATACTTTTTTCTCAAAAAAATGACAAAAAATCGCCTTTTTTAATTTTTTAAATTAAAATGCCTATAACTTTGGACACAGTCATGATTTTTACATAATTCTTTCACTGCTTGATATATAAACTTGTTGTTAAGCGAATAAAAAAATGGCGAAAATCGGGAATATTTGGACCCGCTATTATCAAAAAAATAAAGTAAGGACGGTAAAAATTTTAAAATTTTAATTTCCAAATGCGAATATCTCCTAAACTATAAGAGATAATATACTGCTACTACGAGGAGATTCTATATACGAAATTTTTTTTAAATCGGAACTCAAATGAAGAAATAGGATCGTTTTAAAAATTTAACATAGCCGAGGTGTCCTAATTTGAGGACCCCCGCCGGGCCCCTGGTTGGCCTATAAGGTCCAAATTCAAAACCTAAACTCGACAACACCTCCTCTTTGTGCATACCAAATTTCATCAAAATCGGATTAACTGTTTAGAAGTTACCGAATTATTTCCCTCTTTTTTTTCCTATACCACTGTGCAGCATCAGTATCCACTACTGATAACTTTGAGGAGTCAAATCCTAAAAGCGAGGAATTTACCATTAACTCGCCAGAAGAAAGTGTAGTTGCCCTTTCCAAAATTGGGAAGGCGCCGATTGAAAGGGCTGTCAAAACCAGCCCCGACAAGGACACTAAAACACCTAAGACAGTACCCAAAGCATCATTAGCAAGTACTGGCAATGTTGAGGAGTCAAATCCTAAAAGCGAGGAGGAAATCACTCACCCGCCAGAGCAGCAGTGCTCTCCAGAATTGGGAATGTGTCTATTAAAAATACTGCTATTCCTATGCCTGATAAGGACACCGCAGAGCCATCAACAGTAGCCACTGCATTAATAGCCACTTCAGGCTATCCGGAGGAGTCAAATCCAAATAGCGAGGAGGTGACCACCAACTCGCTGGAAGACAGTTTAATGGATGACCATGATTGAGGTTATCCAAATAAACCTCCATCGGAGCGAGACAGCTACCAACGCTCTGATGGCTAAAATTAGCACAGGTCAGATACATATAGCTTTAATCCAGGAACCTTGGACGATTCGCAACAAAAAATGTCTCAAAAAAATGACAAAAAATAATTTTTTAAATTAAAATGCCTATAACTTTGGACACAGTCATGATTTTTACATAATTCTTTCACTGCTTGATATATAAACTTGTTGTTAAGCGAATAAAAAAATGGCGAAAATCGGGAATATTTGGACCCGCTATTATCAAAAAAATAAAGTTAGGACGGTAAAAATTTTAAAATTTTAATTTCCAAATGCGAATATCTCCTAAACTATAAGAGATAATATACTGCTACTACGAGGAGATTCTATATACGAAATTTTTTTTAAATCGGAACTCAAATGAAGAAATAGGATCGTTTTAAAAATTTAACATAGCCGAGGTGTCCTAATTTGAGGACCCCCGCCGGGCCCCTGGTTGGCCTATAAGGTCCAAATTCAAAACCTAAACTCGACAACACCTCCTCTTTGTGCATACCAAATTTCATCAAAATCGGATTAACTGTTTAGAAGTTACCGAATTATTTCCCTCTTTTTTTTCCTATACCACTGTGCAGCATCAGTATCCACTACTGATAACTTTGAGGAGTCAAATCCTAAAAGCGAGGAATTTACCATTAACTCGCCAGAAGAAAGTGTAGTTGCCCTTTCCAAAATTGGGAAGGCGCCGATTGAAAGGGCTGTCAAAACCAGCCCCGACAAGGACACTAAAACACCTAAGACAGTACCCAAAGCATCATTAGCAAGTACTGGCAATGTTGAGGAGTCAAATCCTAAAAGCGAGGAGGAAATCACTCACCCGCCAGAGCAGCAGTGCTCTCCAGAATTGGGAATGTGTCTATTAAAAATAGTGATATTCCTATGCCTGATAAGGACACCGCAGAGCCATCAACAGTAGCCACTGCATTAATAGCCACTTCAGGCTATCCCGAGGAGTCAAATCCAAATAGCGAGGAGGTGACCACCAACTCGCTGGAAGACAGTTTAATGGATGACCATGATTGAGGTTATCCAAATAAACCTCCATCGGAGCGAGACAGCTACCAACGCTCTGATGGCTAAAATTAGCACAGGTCAGATACATATAGCTTTAATCCAGGAACCTTGGACGATTCGCAACAAGGTTTCTGGATTAAATCACGTAAATTTGCAACATTTCTACGCTGATACAGGATCTCGCCCGAGAACATGTATCTTATGTCACAAGAACTTATGATTTCTCCTCTTAACAGGATTATCAGCATCGGACGCAACGGTGCTGAAGCAAGGTCGTGGCAACATAGTCCTTGCATCTGTTTACCTGCCTTTCGATTCTCCGACACTACCACCAACGTCGGATCTGATGAAACTGGTTGAAAAGGCACAAAGAAAAAATAAGAAAATTGTAATAGGTTGTGATGCCAACTCGCACCATGTAGCTTGGGGTAGTACAAACACCAATCGCAGGGGACAAGCCCCCATGGATTTCCTTAATACTAAAGACTTGATAACATTGAACTTAGGTAATAAAGCTACCTTCGTCAATAGAATCAGAGAAGAAGTATTAGATATAACTATATGTTCAGAAGAGCTTATAAACGAAATTCAGGATTGGAGAGTTTCGGACGAGCACTCCTTTTCTGATCATCGGTACATAAGATTCAAAATACTAAGGCCACCACCAAAGCCGATAAAGTTTCGGAATAAGTCTAAAACTAATTGGACAATGTTTGGGACCTTACTAAAGAACCGTTTAGTTCAGGACAATTTCAATGTCGAAATAAAGAGGATATAGATGCCAAAGTGGAAACGTTCACAAGTGCCCTGGTCGAATCGTTCGAGGACAGCTGCCCTCTGCGAGAGCGGAAATCTGCCCAGGAAAAACCCTGGGTAACTGGGGAGATCCGGAACCTTGGGAAGACTCTTCGCAAACTATTTAACCGGGCACGGCGTAAAAAGACCGCAGTATACTGGGATGAGTATCGTAATAAACTTGGTGAATATAAGAAAATCGTTCGAAAAGCCAAACGAGACTCCTGGAAACTTTTCTGTGAACAGGTAGATAGCGTAAATGGCGTATCGAAGATAAAAAAATTCCTATCCAAAACTCATGTCCAACCGGAATCTATGATCGATGACACGGGCAGGAGGCTTGAGGATATGGAGGAGACAATGAAACTCCTAATGGACTCTCATTTCCCACCCGGTATATCGAATAACATAGATGAACCGATACTGGAGGAAGGGGAGGGTAACACGGAAATAGTTATTACAACTGACATGGTTAAAGGGGCAATCAAGAGCTTTGCTCCCTATAAAGCTGCAGGGCCGGATGGAATTTTCCTGCCACTTTTGCAGATGGAGGCGGGACTGGTTTCCGTATATCTGTCACAGATATTCACCATGCTTAAAATTGGCATATACCCCCATTTAATGGCTGGATGCAAGGGTAATATTTATACCCAAACCAGGGAAACCTAGCTATGCGACACCTAAGTCCTATCGACCGATAAGTCTTACGTTCTTCCTACTTAAAACCTTGGAACGGATAGTCGATAGCATGGTTAAAAGCAGCATACCATACAAAGACCTCAATTATAAGCAGCATGCTTATGTAAAGGGACGATCGGTGGAAACCGCTTTAAACGAAGTTGTCCACTACATAGGTGAATCTTTCGATAGCAAACTGTATACACTGGCGGTATACATTGACATCGAAGGCGTGCACACCGATACCCTTATCCAATCCCTAGACCAGTTTTATGTTGACCGGGTGCTCCGTAACTGGATCAACCACATGCTAAGGAAAAGATGGATAAGCTGCGAGATGTACGATATAACTATCAGGAAAAAGGTATTTCGCGGTATACCACAAGGTGGCATTTTGTCACCTTTACTCTGGGTTACCACGATTAATAGCCTCCTAAGGACCCTAACCGAGAAAGGACTTAGACCTGTCTGCTATGCAGACGATGTCGTAATACTTTTAAAGGGAAAGGATCCAAATTACTTGTGTAGAAGAGCTGAGGAGGCTCTGAATACGGCCGTGAGCTGGGCTCAACCGAGAGGCCTCAATGTTAACCCGGCGAAGACGGAAATCTGTCTTTTCACAAGAAAGACAAAAATTTCTACATATACTGAACCTTGCTTCCTGGGCAAGAAGATACCGGTGACAGACAAAATTAAGTACTTAGGTGTAATACTTGACCGGAAATTAAAATGGAGGCACCATATAGAGGATAGGATCAAAAAGGCACATCGGTGCTGGGCGATATGTAGGAGAACCGTAGGCATGAAATAGGGACTTAGTCCTACTATGACAAATTGGCTTTGTAAAAGTGTAATTAGACCAATTCTAGTTTATGCTTCAATAATCTGGTGGACTGCTTTGGACAAAAAGTGTAATATCAAACTACTACAGGGAGTTCAGCGTACATGCTGCTTGGGTATAAGTGGTGCCATTTGTACTACTTCAACCAAGGCTCTGGAAACGTTGCTAGATATTCCACCCATTGAAACATATATAAGATATGAGGCGGCGCTTACAGCCGAACGGCTCTTTACTTTAGGCGAACTGGCCAAAAACGGTTATAGGACACGTCATCAATGTATACTGGACACATTGGAAGGTTATACACATTCATCGGACGTGCCTGATCGCATACCAGACACAGAATATGTAGGAAACTTTAAAACGCTAATCCCAGATAGAATGTCTTGGTCAAGCGGAACATTAGAGCAAATACCACTAGGAATCCGTTGCTACACGGATGGCTCTAAATTAGGGGACAAAGTGGGCCTGGGGTTCTATATTGAAGACCCAGAAACAGAAATAAACCACCGTTTACCTAATCATAACACAAGCTTCCAGACAGAAGTACGAGCAATAACGGAATGTGTAAATTGGATTAGAATAAATATGGCGCCCACAGGGCTTAATATATTTACCGACAGCCAGAAGGCAATTAGTGCGATATCAGGTGATGGAATTAAATCTAAGACCTTATTGGATTGTAAGAAAGCTTTAACTGAATACTCTCCCAGAGGTAAGGTTCATATCATATGGGTACCAGGCCACTCGGGAGTAGTCGGCAACGAAAGGGCGAATGTAATAGCTTTAAAGGGAAGGGAGCTCGAGGCAGTTAACCTGACAAACGCAAAACCATTCGACGCAACAAAAGCTGAATTAAAAATATGGATGAGAGAATCCCATAAGACCTCTTGGAATAATGAAACGGTGGGTAGAACCACAAAGATTCTATGGGGTGACCCTGATGAGAGCAAGACGAGAAATCTCCTCAAAATGAGCAAGTCTGAGGTTAGTATGATGGTACGTATTCTGAGTGGACACACAGGATTACGAGCACATCTATACAAAATTGGACGTGCGGATTCAGACGAATGTAGAGCATGTGGAGAGGACAGTGAAACTCTGGAGCACTTTCTTTGCCATTGTCAGGCATTCGTCGAAGTTAGATCCAAGTATCTTGGAAGTGATGTTATTCCGGAAATAACATTCGTAACCAACACCGATTGGACTATTTTTAGGAATTACGTCCAGGAAACTGAGTTTCTGAACATGGAAAAATAATACATTTAGTGAACAATTTTCTTGAATTGGAGCGCACAACAGGCCCGATAGTGGCCTAGGTGTATTTCTTCGGATTTGATGTAATATACATCCTCCTATCAACCTAACCTAACCTAGATTAAAATCGAAGAAATTTGCGGGCTTTTTTGAAAAATGGATGTTAACTATGTTTGCTGATGATTTCCTCTTCATTATACAAATTTCGCTAATATAGGATTACTATTCTGTTACTATGTAAACAGAATAGTAAATAATTTACTTTTATGCAATTATTTCATGAATATCGTTGAAAAAAGTAAACATTCAAAAAATTACCATCATGTACAAGTTCATACATTTTATGAACTTTTAATATTCTGAATGAAAATGGTTTGGGAAAAAGAGTCATATTACAAAATTCATTCCAGTTATGTATTAATTTTTTCTGTGTTAGAAAAATAAAAATTTATTGATTGATAAAGTACAAAAAGAATTTATAGTTGAAAAAACTGTTTAGCTACATTTGTGTCAGAATTTTTTAATCTTTCTGTATTTCTTATGTGTTTTTCTATGCCTTTTTATGTATAACTGAAAAAATAACGAAATACTGAACAAATACAGAACACTAAATAAAATACAGAACATTTTCACGTTTTTTAGCAAAGAGTAATTTATACAGAACATGGCTCTAAAATACAGCACTTTTCTGTATAATACAGAACGTCTGGTCACCGTAAGTATAAGTATGTATTTTTATAATTTTTAACACGAGACTGTCTTTTAACGAGGCTGACCTTTATCCTTTTGGAAGTAAAATATTCTATTTACACGATTTTGAAGATCATATCTTTGGCTTTAATATGAAATCAAAAATTATGTTGGACTTTTAGTTTCAGAGTTATGAGCAATTAATTTTCAAATCGCGATATTTTTACAATGGAATGAGTTTTCATTCGAAAAGTCAATGATATGTGGAACATATTATATATATTATATGTGTGGTAAATTTCATTAAAATCTGATATAATAGCAAAATCAAACTTATATGAAACACTTCTGGACGATTATCAGACGAGAACGCACATTTTACAAAAACAAAATACATTGATTTCGAATTTTCGTCTTCTAGAAATATACTTTTAAGTTACTTCCGGATGATAGAAAGAAGAGTGCATCCATTTTACTTAAACGAAAAAACATGACTGTTGAATTTTTTTCATCTGGAAATATACGTTTTAGTGACTTCTGAATGATATTAAGGTGAGAACACACATTTTACAATAACAAAATACATTGTTTCCGAATTTGTATCTTTTTGGTTTGTATGTTTATGTCACTTCTGGAAGACAGTTTTAAGAGTGTTCACATTAATGTTGTATTTTATTCATCTGGAAGTGTAGATTGTAGTCACTTCTGGACGATTGTCAGACGAGAGCACACATATTACAAAAACAATCGTTTATTATCGTAACAAAAAAAAATACATTAAAATTTTATTTAATGTATTTAAACGCTAGCTGGAATCATTATATTCAAATTAATACTATTGTTTTATATATAAATTATTTTTTGACTTGGGTCACTTGACACGAAATTGCACATTTTACAATAACCGTTTAGGGTCGTTAAGGTGTTTCTATCGTTAGTCATTGTAAATAATTTTAAAAATAATCCATGACTTAGTAATTTCAGATCTTTATAGACGGTTTAATGGTATACGCACAATTAGGACGAACGACGAATTTCGCTTAGCACGACGAACGATTGCACAAAAAATTGTTGCGTAAATTCGTCGATTGTAGCACAATAAAACTTTACGTACTGCGATTCTTGCTTTCAGTTCTCTGCTTTTCTTTGTTTTTATTTTTAACTGCATATACTGCAGGAAAATTACACTTCTTTTGTTTTAGATCACAAACAAATTATTATTCAAATTTCTTAATTTTCAAATATATAATTTTTGTTTACATACTGGTTGGGGTGACCATATTTACTAACCAAATATTATTAATCGAAAATAAAAAAAATTTATTTGGGAATATTTCCTCATTTTTGCATTCAAAGATTAATTATATTAATAATTTAATTTATATATAGATAAATATACAAGAAAACGCTTTTTAGAGCAAAAATTTACTTTATTTAAAAAAATAAATTAAAACCAGAAATAAAAACGGTTACTCTAAACCAATTTATTCGTCGTTCGTCTGCGTATGAAATAGAAATAAATCTATCGCACAGTTCGTTACGTACGACGAATTTCGTCATACGCACTGGTTGTGTGTATTTTAATATACTTTAGTGTGTTCTATATGAGACGACGAAGATTCGTTCCGAAAAATTCGTCGTTCGTCCCAACTGTGCGTATAGCATAATTCCAAGTTATTTAAAAAATTTTCATGAAAGGTAATGTTTTTATTTATTCAAAACAATAAATAAATAAATTAATTAATTTATAATTATTTTTTTTTTCTTTTGTAAAACAGTATTGTACCCCCTATTAAAATACTTCTAACCGAATTAAAACATAAAAAATAATCTGGTTATTTCATCACGCGGTTCCATTCAAAATGTCGATTATTTGCAGAAAATGTAAAAAATGGATCTGACCGTTTAAACTTTGGTGGGAAATGTATTGATCATAAGAGAATCATATGTATGTATATTCAATATTAATTATAACATTTTTTTTGTTTATTTCGCTGAAGGATTAATGCGTTCCAAAATATAATTCATACAATTTGATGGATTGATCATAAAATTATGAAGAACTACCAAAATTATTTTAGACTCCAACGTTTTCCATTTTTGAAAGTATACCAGTCAACAGTTGGTAGATTAATACAGATTTCCTGAAAATTATCTTATTATAAGTTAATAATTCTAAATTCTTGATACATATGTACATATATTACTTTTTTTTAGATTAGTTGCTAAATCAATTATTTTTTCTACTATTTTAATTTCAATTATTTCAATAAAAACTATAAAATTTCATTTTATTTAGATTTATTTTTATAGATTTTTTCTTGGTTAGTATACAAATAGATAAGAGAATACTCTTCTTCTAGAAGAAGAGAAAACTCATCTTCTAGAAGATAAGATAGGAACACTTCTAGATGATACTAAGCAGTCACTTCAAGAAGTGACTTCCTAGTCACATCTAGAAGAGTCTTTGGCAATACCTTACTTCCAAGAGTCATCTAGAAGTTCCTTCTGCGGGACCATATGATACCCTACAACAGTTATGAATATTAAATGTGATTTATTTTTCATAATAAAGCATTTATCTTCAATATTACCTTGTTTCGATACATTTAAGCAATTTATGGATGAAAAACCAATTTTCTGAAGGGGACTTTGTATGGGAGCTAGGGTCAAATGAGGCCCGATCTTTATGAAATTTGGCAAGGTCATCAAGACTTAACATAATTATGAGCTCAGAAGCCCTTTTCGGGGGGTTCTGTTGTGTGGGTGCTAGATGAAATAATGGACCTATTTTAACCATTTTTAATAGGGGGAAATAAAACGTGCGTGCCAAATTTCATCCAATTATCTTAATCGACTCAGAAAACGATTCTAAGAAGATTGGTATACTTTAAGGTGGGTATAGGACGAATATTTTTGTATGTTACAAACATCAGCACAAACCCAATATACCCTCCCCACTAAAGTGGTGTAGGGTATATCTTTTAACCTATAGATATTCTGCCGGTGAAAATATTTTTTGTATGAAAACTGTAAATTTAAAATATATACATTGAGATAATGGGGGTTAGATTTTAATAAGGACCCAGAATATACATATGTATATACTTTTGTGGGTTTATGACCAATATTTCGATGTGTTACAAATGACAAAATCAATATACCACCCAAATTTTAAACCTACCACATTTTTGTCAAAAAACTACCAAAATCCTTGAAAAACTTACCAAATTTTGAAAATCATATAAAATAATTTTTTTGAGAAAAGTGACTTATTTATTAAGGTATTTCATCGACTAAAATGCAAAAGGGTGTTAAACTTTGTATAAACGGTTATTAGATTTAACAATATTTTCAGAAAATGTCTATCGTTCGAGACAACTTTCAATTTTTAGACATTTTCTGAACATTTTTCTCTTTGTAAGATCTAAAAACCATGTATCACAGCTTTTATGATACATTTATTTCTTGAGATTTTTTTAATTTGTGTAGGGAAACGTCCTTGAAGTCATGAATTTTGTAAAACCCAAACGACTTAGCAACAGGAAATTTTTTATATTCTGTACGTAATTTTAAATATTAAAATGTTTCGATTAAATTTGCTATATATATATAATTGTATCCAGACCCAATACAAATCTAAAAACTTCTGGAAAATAATTTTAATGTTTAAAAATATGTTGGTTATGTAGCAATTGTAAACAAATTTACCCCACTCAGTTTGAAGTACCCAAAAATCATAATATCAGTTCCCTAACTGCCACATAAAATAGCCCAAAATAATATTAATATGGACCTGTTTTTGACAATAGAGTTCTCTTTGCATTTAAGGTGACTACTTAGATACAACTCGTCATAAACTACATATTTCTTTGTTTCAGAATTTCAGACATTAGGACATTAGGTCGTCCTCAAAAAATTACGATGAAATTTGTGATAAAATTAACAAAATAGTTTTAAGAAATTAATGGCTCTAGAAAAATCCTTTCTTTTCAATCCTCAAGTCCTGTTATAAGGCGTTATTCCGAACCCATTTAATGATTCAAAAATGTAATAACATTTTGATATACAAAATTTTTAATATTTTAATACAGTAATATTCTTTAAAAGTATGTGTTTTGACAAACCTACCAAAAATGAATTTAAACTACCAATTGAAAAAAATCCTACCAAATTTTGTAGGAAAAGCCCTAAACGGCAACGCTGATGGAGGGTATAAAAAGAAGATTGCCAATGTTTGAGAAAGAAATAAAAAACGCCAGTGATGTTAACAATATTAATAAAGTGAAGAGTTACTCACTTTTTGGAAATTTTTGTTTTTTTAATAAAATATCGGTATTGGTATTTTAGCGTTATTATTTCGGTATTGATATTTTAGCATTATCGGTATTTTGGCTTATTTCGGTATCGGTATTTTAGCGGTAACGGTAGTTGTGCTAAAAAGGTATTTTAGCGGTAACGTAGCTTAGCGGTGAAAAATTGCTGCTTTATAGGGAAACTTTAAAAATATTGTAAAAATTGGTTTAAATATGAGACATTCAAAATAGCCCCAATACCATTTTAAGTTGCTTCCAAAATACAAAACCTAAGCACACTGAATCGTTCCATTGACAAAAATATGATGGAGAGTAAAATTTTATATTTGCTGATAGCTTACAGAATTTCCTTCTTAAAAAGTACATATTATATTTTTGTAATACATATTGTGGCCACTAGAGAGCACTGAAATAAATACATAAGTATTTATTTATATAAGTATTATAAATACATAAGTATTTATTTATATAAGTCCAATCTGAGCAGATTGGTATACTTTAGGATGGGTGTAAGATCAATATTTATTGAAGCTATATTATAAGATAATAACCTAATAAAATACTAAATTTCATTTTAATTGTTCATGTTTGATCTCATAGTGGATAGACATGTTTTAAATCGCTCTCACGAGAGCACCCAGCGGTCGAAATTCGACCAGAACCAATGCTGGAAAAATTGCATAAATATGCTAAAATAAAACCCTATTTTTGTAGTTCAAATCTGTTGTAAAAAATTAACTTTACTGATATTATCAAAGTGTATAATTTGCTTTGTTTAATGTTTTCTTTTAGAAAATGTGATAGGTTTTAGTAAAAGTCCCATCAGAAGTTTAAAACCTCAATTGTCAAAATTAGTTATACAACTTGTTTTTCAAAAGTATTTCAACTATTTTAAAAGTAAAAAATAACGAACATTTCTTCTATCAACTTATTATTCCCTACACATATACACATATAAAAATATGGACGATTTATGGTCAGCCGTTCAGGAAGCTTGGTATGCCATACCCAAAACAAAATGCCAAAAACTTGTGGAAAGTATGGGTCATAGATGCGAAGCTGTCATCCAAAACAAAGGTTACAGCACAAAATATTAATGGTAGAGCATTTGTACATACCAAAAAATCAACAAATGCAATATTAAAAGTACTTTTTAAGTTTGTGCCATTTATGTGTCCAGCTCAATCTAATGTTCTTTTTTATAAATTATGTATATTTTTTGTTAAATAATGAATTTCGACTTATGTTTATATCATTCATAAATACAAATACTAAACCTTTGGATAAATCCAAAATTTGTTTTTTCAAATATGTGCCATTTATATGTCCATCGCTGTACGCTATCTTCACAATGCTGGAGTACTCTACTGTACACACCAGTAAAGAAATGTTAGCTGTTCAAAATACAGAGTGGAAATGTTCTAAATAATTTGTCAAAACAATAAAAATATTTAAAAAAATAATGCCTTATCTAATTATAAATAAATTTTATTTGGATGTCATTAGTAGTCCATCCATCAGATATATGCTGTATAAATTATCCCTTATAACACTCGACCCTTATAACAGCAGACCTACATTTATTAAATAAACAATAAATTGCTAAGTACGGTTAAACACTCTTCATCCCAAAAGACATGATTTATATTTAGCAGTTTCATCTAGCAGTTTCATCTATTTTTATATAGCATATAACCTTCACCCATTCAACTTACAGTTTTCACTTTACACTACTATTTCCTAATTGGTTAGAATAACCCAAAAAAGAAAAATATCATCAAATGCTCGCTGTGCTAAACTTGCATATAAGCGATATACCTATCCATTTATTGCGGTTTATCATTTACCGGCATGACCAACTAAACTTTACTTATATTTTATACAGGCTTTTTTTATTACTTACTGACACTGAATCAATTCGTTAATACATCATTTAAATCTTCCAAATCAATCAAAACTAATAATTATGTACCGCAATTCAGTATTTTATTTCACCGATTTTTTTTTCGTTAAACATAATTGAAAAGTATCGGCAGTGTAACAACCAATAAAAATTTCACGTTAATAATTTTGTATTTTAAAAATATTTCAATACATAACTCTTGACATTCTTATATTTTTCCGATCTTTGTCTTTAAAATATTATACGGTCGTTAAAAAGTTAGGGAATTGAAAATTCATTAATGTAACCGATATTTGTCATTACTTTACGATATCAATACTTAAAATTAAAAAAAAATACTGATATCCTACCAATATTTTTCCAGGTCAAATACCAATATCAGTACGTTGTTTGACATATCTTGAGGTGTACCCAAGCATTATTTACACATCTTTTTATATTCCCAGTTCGTTGTTTCCTCGGGAATGTACTTCAATTTAATTATCTTGAAAAGTTTAAATAACGAAAAACCTCCAATAGAAAACTCTGAATATAAAACTGAAGTCCTAATTCTTATAAAAATATTCCTTTCGATTTGGTAACAATCGTAACGATATTATAACAAAATAGATCATTATCTCATTCACAATTTAGCTCTTTACACAAAAATATGAAACATTAAAATCCTATTTTCGCTTTGCCTAAGCCTGTTTACATACATATTTGTTTTCAAAATCTTATTATATTCTATGTATTAGTAACAACTTTAAGCGCTTATAGCTCGTAAAATTCTGAACCGATCTCATTAATATATATATTGTGCACATCTGCGAACAAATACCTTTAAAATTATATATTTTTTGCCAAGATCAAAAAATCGTCTTGCCTATTAATTATATAGATTTTTAATATTAAAAATACATTTAAATGAAATGAATTGTCGTTTTTGTTAATGCAATTATTAACAATAACAAATTGTAGCCAAACAAAAAGTATAAAAAAAAACAAAAATACATAAAAACAAAACAAAAATACATAAAAACAAAACCTTAAATAAAGTGCAGTGTTTGTGTTATTGTGCATGAGTTTCTCTAACTCTCCAACAAGTGAAAGGAGGCTGAAAAATGTATACTTTGTTATTAGCTCTCCATACAACAACAACAATAATTATGATCCAAAAAATCATAAAAACTATTTAAGTGTAGGAACAACAACAAACGAGAGATCTTCTCTCTCAAGTGCGCCAAAACAAAACAATTGTGTAGATAATAGCGCAACAGAAAAAACAAATAAACAAACAATAGATTCAAAAACAACAACAAACGAGAGATCTCATCTCTCAAGTGCGCCAAAACAAGAAAATTGTGTGGAAGACAACGCAAAAGAAAAAACAAGTAAGAAGTTATAGTCGGGCGAGGCCGACCATATAATACCCTACACCTTTGACAAAAATATAATGTGATTTAGTTGCCATAATAAAGCATTTAAGTTGAATTGTACCTTGCCTTAGATATACATACTTAAGCCGTTTATTGTTGAATAAAATTGTGGACATTTAAGTGAAATTTTGATGGGGGCTTTTCATAGGGGCTAGGGTCATATGAGAACCTATTATTATGGAATTCGTGGGGGTCATCAAGTCTTGTATACAACTTGGTTATTGCAGCTTTTTGTCGAGATATGAGTATATTAAACATAATTATGAACTTAAAAGACCTATTCGGCGGGTTCAGTTGTATGGGGGCTAGGTGAAATAATGGACCGACAGGCTTCATCTACGGTACCATAAAAGATCATGTGCCAAATTTCATTGAATTATCTCCAAAATTGCGAGCTGTAGTTTGATTACAAGTTTTAAAAGCCCTATTCGGGGGGTTCAGTTGTATGGGGGCTAGGTGATCGTGTGCCAAATTTCATTGAATTATCTCCAAAATTGCGACCTGTAGTTTGATTACAAGTTTTAAAAGCCCTATTCGGGGGTTCAGTTGTATGGGGGCTAGGTGAAATAATGGACCGATGTTAACCATTTTCAATAGGCTTCGTCTACGATACCATAAAAGATCATGTGCCAAATTTCATTAAATTATCTCCAAAATTGCGACCTGTAGTTTGATTACAAGTTTTAAAAGCCCTATTCGAGTGGTTCAGTTGTATGGGGGCTAGGTGAAATAATGGACCGATCTTAACCATTTTCAATAGGCTTCGTCCCTGGGACAATAGAAGATCATGTACCAAATTTCATTGAATTATCTTCAAAATTGCGACCTGTAGTTTGATTACAAGGTTTACATGGACGGACGGACGGACGGACAGACGGACGGACAGACGGACGGACATAGCTAAATCGACTCAGAAAATGATTCTGAGCCGATCGGTATACTTTAAGGTGGGTATAGGACCAATATTATTGTGCGTTACAAACATCAGCACAAACCCAATATACCCTACCCACTAAAGTGGTGTAGGGTATAACTACTTGTAGGCAAAGAAAATTTCCACGTATTCTCTATACGCAAAGGAAACATTCAGGAAACAAAAATACATACTTATTCAGAAAAGTCTTTTAGAACAATAGTTGATAGTTTTGATTCTGAGAAAAGAAATTATTACACATATCAACTAAAAAGTGCAAAGGGTTCGGCAGTAGTTATCAAAGGTGTAGACAGCTCTGTACCAACTGATGACATTAAAACGCGGTAGAGTCTGAAGGTTATGAAGTGAAGTCCATTCACAATATATTTAACAAGGACAAAATTCCTCAACCAATGTTTAGAGTTGAAATTACTTTTAACTCTTCACAATTGAAGAAAAAGGGTGATACTCATCCAATATATATTTTAAGATATCTTCTCTCCTCAATGCTTAAATTGCCAAGAGTTCTGGTTCGGACAAGAACTTTCTGCAAATTACCATCTGTTTGTGTGAGATGCGAAGACATCCATAAAAGCCAAGATTGTCCCCACCCAAAAACAGATAACAATAAAAGAAAACTGTGACCAAAATCACACTGCAAACTATCGCGGATATCAAATAAGGCCAGAAGACCTTTATATGCTCAATATAAAGCTTCTAACTTCCCAAGCCTTCCTAATACTCAATATAAAATTATCACAAATAAAAGCAATCAGAATAAATCGTATGCCCATACGACAAAAGAGGGCTCCGTTACTTAAATGAACGCAAAACAAACTACTAGTGCCCAATATAGAAGTGTTACAAATAAAAATAATGAAAATTTGCAAACCAATAATGAAAATAATATCACATTATTTTCATATGCACATGCATTAAAAGAGGGCGTACCCGCACCCGAAACAAATTCTCAAAGCTCTATTGAGAATCCTGAACAGTTTCATGGCAAATATGCAAAATTTGTTTTAGGAATGCTAACGGCCTTAGCCAACACAAGAATGAAGTAGAACAATTCCTGCTACATCAGGAAATTGACTTACTACTCGTCTCTGAAACACACTTTACCCTAAAGAATTGTTTCAGAATTAACGGATACTACACTTACGATACAAAACATCCAAGTGATAGAGCCTACGGTGGAACAGCCATTTTAGTGAGAAAAAAATATTAAACATTTCCCAATGCCATAATACAAAAAAGACCATATCCAGGCCACCTCTATAAATATACCTTATAGCAGAGTTACAATATCTTCAAAATATTCACTGGACCTCTCGTCAGACCACTCACCTAAAGTTTTAATGTTATAAGAAACCACAGATGATTGGAAAACTATTTTTCTTGTTTCCCTAACAAGAAGACGAACTGGTTAAAGTATAAAATGTATGTTATCTCACACTTGCCACAAAACATTTCATTGATAATAACCATGAAATACAATCCGCTGTCGATATATTTACAGATATCCTACAAGATGCTGTCAAAATGTCTACACCCCCAGTCACCTTGGGAGACTACAAAAATTCGAAATGTTCTAGGAACATTGAGTCTCTAATTAAAGAAAAGAGAACAATCAGACGTCAATGGCAACAATCGCGATCTCCAAACATAAAGGTTAAACTTAATCAGTGCCAAAGAAGACTTCACATCGCCTTAAAAAATAATAAGGAATCTAATCTAAGAAAACATCTAAGAAAACATCTAAGAAAACAGAATATAGTCTCTGGAAAGCTGTTAAACATAATGAGTCACCCATACGCCTCCAGAATGGTCAATGGATAAGAGATATGTCAGAAAAACTTGAAGCATTCGCCAATCACTTGGAGAATGTGTTTACTGAAAATGATTCAGATTCTTCTATTAGTGCTAACATTATAAATAATGTGGTTCCACGCAGGAAAATCAGCACTGAGAATTATTTTGTTCATCTTTAACTCGATGCTACGTATTGGATATTTCCCTACCTCATGGAAAGTATCCGAAATTGTTATGATACCAAAACCGGGAAAAGATGTCACTCAAGTGACATCATACCCTCCCATTAGCCTGTTGTCTATATTATCAAAACTTTTTGAAAAATTATTGTTTGAAAGCCTTATAGTACACCTTAATGATAATTTCATTATTCCTGACCATCAGTTTGGTTTCAGAAGAAAGCAGAGCGCTATCGAACAGGTACATCAAATAACTACTCTTATTTGAAAGGCCTTCGAGAGCAAGCAATATTGCTCAGCATTTAATTTATATGCACAATTTAATTTATATGCTTAAATATTACATATATGAAATATCTTTTCAAATCAGATCTAAAGATGTGATCTCTTCACGTCGAAAAATATCTGCTGGAGTACCACAGGGGAGTATTCTAGGTCCGTTTCTATATATTTTATATACTACAGATATGCCAACGAGCGCACTGACTCACACATCTACATTTGCGGATGATACCGCTATTGTAAGCATACAGGATAACCCTTCAATAGCTTCTGAACAACTGCAGTTTCACATCGGCGAATTGGAAAAGTGGCTGGACAAATAGAAAATAAATGTCAATGCAACAGCAACACAATGTACCCACGTTACATTTACTTTAAGACGGGAAAATTGTCTTTCCGTACAGATAAACAATATAAAAATTCCTGAACAAAGCCATGTGAGATATCTTGGTATCCACCTTGATCGCCGCTTAACATGGACTTACCACATTGAAGCCAAGGTTACACAAATAAAAACAAATGTAGCTCTAGACTAGACAAAGTGGACCACGGTCAGCTCTAGACTAGACAAAGTGCTGTGGGGAACAGCGTCCTCATCTAGTGGAAAGCACTGTTAAGGTCAATAACAAATACCCCGTGGTACATTCGCAATAGTAATATTCATAGCGATCTCAATGTCCCCATAATACACGAGGAGATCAAATTCTCTTGTTTAAACTACTTGTCGAAACTAATGGATCACCCAAATCCCCTTGCCAGGGAGTTCCTGTCATTTGAGGGTCATATACGACTGAGAAGAACGGAAACATTGGATTTTGCCAGATAATCAAATTATCGAGAACTTTGGTTGAAATTGCAGCGGCAATAACAACGTTAGTTATAATTTAGGTTAAGATTTTAATACTTATTGTAAATTTCTATATAAGAAAGATTCAATAAAGAATAAAAAAATGAATTTAATTGGTCAATTAGTTTTGAAGAAAATAACGACTACAAATTTTTCGATTTTGGTGGGTTCAACATTTAAGGAGTGAGATCGAAAAATTCTTAACATATGATTTTTTTTTATCAAGTTACCTTTGTAAAACATGCCAGTTATTACGTTTAATGTCAATTATATTAATTTGTTGTTAATCTGATTAAAATGAGTGACCAGAAAAAATGCGTACTAAAATTATTAAATATTTTCAACAAAACCCAACTTTGTCATACAAAAAGTTGCCCAAGCATTCACAGAAAAAACTAAAAATATGTTTCAATTATCAAAATAATTGTATCAAGCAAGTTTTGCACCTATCACCAAAATGATGATATCAATTATCAAATTTGTAAAAAAATTAAAAAAATACTTTTTTTTCCAAATAACGAATTAATCAGAACAATTAATATCAATAATTGAGACAAAAATTAAAGTTGATTAATTCATTAATTATATAAATTAAATATTTAATAAAAATAAAATCTAATTTTTATTAATTTATTAATCAAATGAATTAGTTTGTTTGGTAGAAAACGTTTTAAAAACCAATTAAGTTGATGATTAAAACAATAAAATTATTAATTGATTACTCACAATGTTAAAGGAATGCTTGACCTTTAACAATGCGTTGAGCATTTACAAAAAATATCACTTTATTATCAAATTTGAACATATAAAGTGTTTTATAAATTGTCAGGAAACTTGAATATTATATGCCTAAAATCGTATTGACTATTTAAGAATTATAAACATTGTTAGCATAAGAAATCAAAATAAAATATTAAAAAAAAACTGAAATAGAAAAGTTGGCCAGAAAATTTTTTTCATTCAATTAAAAAACTAATTGAATCAATTAAAAATTTAATCAAATTTGTAAACTTAGGTTTTAAACAACGAGATAATTAAGACAAATAAAAAATTGCTTAAATTAAAATTAAAGAAAGAGAAAAACATGTTAATTGAAAATAACGTTGATAGAAAACCTGATTCAGGTATAAGGGATGGTCCACATGATGTTTCTAAAGCCAAAAAATAGAAAGCATTTTCAAAAGAGCTCCCGATACATCCGGTAGAAAAGCAGCCCGGTTAGCTCAGTGTTCGGACTATTTAGCACGAAAAGTTAAAACTAATGCTGGTTTAAAAACATACAAGGCTCAAAAAGTTCCTGACAGCAACCCTTTTTGGAGTCAAGTTTTGTAAAAAAAATATTCTTGCTGCATAATGGATGACGAAACGTATGTTCTGGCTGATTTTTCGCAACTTTCTGGTGAAAAATTTTATGTTGCTGATACTCAAAGAAATGTTGAAGAAAAGTTTAGAACCCAAAAGACAAAATTTCAAAAAGTTCTTGGTATGGCAAGTAATATGCAGTTGCGCGCAAAAGAAGACAATCATTTGTTACAACGGGCTCTATAAATACTGAAATTTACATCAAGGAATATTAACAAAAAGCAGCTTCCATTCATAAAACTTCATAATGTGTCCACTCATTTTTGGCCTGACTTGGCATCATGTGACTATGGTAAACAAGCCCTTGAGTGGTACAAGAACAATAATGTGGTACAGGGCTGGCAAATAGAATTTTAAAATTGTACAAATCTGGATTAAGAGTTGTACTTTTTTTATTCCAATTGTACCAAATACAATTAAAAATAAACAGTTCATTTGTATTAGCCCATAGATTAGTCGAGTCTAATAGTCCATTTAGTTCCCAGATTAGTCAGTGGACTAGACAGTCTATTGCCTCCATATAGACAATAGAGTATTAAAATAAGTAAGAAAGTATAGTCAGGCATGACCGACCATATGATACCCTACACCAGTTATGAATATTAAATGTGATTTATTTTTCATAATAAAGCATTTATCTTCAATATTACCTTATTCCGATACATTTAAACAATTTATGGATGAAAAACTAATTTTCTGAAAGAGGCTTTATATGGGGGCTAGATGCAAATATGGACCAAGCCCGAAAAAATTTTGTGAATATTTTATTTTATATATCTGAATTTCATCGCGATATTTGTGTTTATAAGTTTGTTTTGGACATTCAAGATTCGATAATTACGAAAATCGGTAGTAGTATTATTAAGACGTATATAGAACTAAGTTTTGCCGATTTTTGTAGAGATAGTACAATATTTAACATAATTATGAAATTAAAAGCCCTTTTCGGCGGGTAGGATTGTATGGAGGCTAGGTGAAATAATGGACCGATTTCAACCATTTTCAATAGGCATCGTCCTAGTGGCAAAAACCTCGATTGGTCCAAATTTTATCAAAATATCTTCAAAATTGTGGCCTGTAGCTCACAAGGTTTACATGGACAGCCAGCCAGCCAGCCATCCAGCCGGACAGATGGACGGACGGACATGTCTTAATAGACTCAGAAAGTGATTCTGGGTGAAGGACCAATATTTTTATGCGTTACAGACATCAGCACAGATGTATAATACCCTCCCCACTATAGTGGTGTAGGGTATAACTAGAAACTGAAACTAGACAATAGACTACTCTACAGACTACTGACTAGTTTATAGAATAGAATGTATATTAGTTCAATGACATATTCATAGAGTAGTCTATAAACTAGATAATAGAATTGTCTATAGACGAGACTCTAAAGACTAGATAATAGATAGGATAGTCGGTAAATAAAGACTAGTCCCTAGAAAAAGTCCAAAAGTGTGGTAGATTTTAAACGGGCAAAGTGACAGAAAGCACTATAAAAACGTTAATGGAAGGGTTTCAGAAAAAGGTTCAAAATTTCATCACTAGGGATTAAAACTATAAAAATATTTTTTTTTTTGTAAATTGTAATCATAATTTCAATCAAATAAAAAAAATTAAGACAGTAAGTTTAGTGGTTTCGTTTTTATTAACATATATGTATGTTAAGAATTTTTCGATCTCACTCCTTACAAGCAATTTTTTATTTTGTATAAATCGCCAGTAACAATTGATTTGAAAATGACTAATAGAATTGTTACAAATATTAGAATAAAAATTTAAAAGTATGTATTGTAGAGTGTGCCGAGGAACAGCCTTTTTAAGAATATCATTCAGGAATGTCACTCAATCGATGCGTATTAATGTACTGAACACGGAAAAAATGTTTTTTTTGGAATGGTCCTCCTAACTATGTGGCATTGATTGATTTTTGATTTTTTTAAATATATCTTATATATATAGTAATGTTAAAATAATTCGTTCAAAAATTAAATAATTAAAATGACACTGTTAAAATAATTCGTTCAAAATTTAAAAATAATAAAAATGACAACAAAAAAAAAAAGATAAGGATTCTAATGGTGAAAGTAGTTTTTAGTAGTTGAATGTTATATTCCACAATAAAATATGGACTCTCTACATTCCGGAACTGAAAAAAAATTTGCGTTCACAATTTTCAATTTTTGCTCATCCCACACTTTTCATATACCGTATGTATAAATTGTTAATTTTTACCCTTTTAAGAGGTTTATAAAATATTTTTTGTTAATAAACGAACGACAGTAGCAAGTATTCAAAAATTGTTATATACCGAAATAAAGTATGGAAACTCCATATTGGGAACAAGAAAAAAAGTTTGCGAAAATTTGCGCAATTATTTTTGGCGATTTTTTGAAAATTTCACTTTTTCGAAAATTTTTCCTTTTACTACCAAAAAATATATAAGGTTTTTACAACTGCAAGTAGCAAGTATTCAAAAATGTTTATATGCAGCAATAAAGTATTGAATCTATACTTTTAGGAACAAGAAAAAAGTTTGCGCAATTATTTTTGGCAATTTTTTTAAAATTTCACTTTTTCGAAAAATTTTCCTTTTTCTACCAAAAAATATTTAAGATTTTTACAACTGAAAGTAGCAAGTATTCAGAAATGTTTATATGCAGCAATAAAGTATGGAATCTCTACTTTTAGGAACATGAAAAAAAGTGTGCGCAATTATTTTTGGCGATTTTTTAAAATTTTCACTTTTTCGAAAAATTACCCTTTCTTACCAAAAAATATATACGATTTTTACAATTGAAAGCAGGAAGTATTCAAAAATGAATTTTTTACCAAAAAAAAAATAAACAATGTAACAAATGTTCAAAAATTATATACCGTTGTAAAATATGAAAGTTTGAGCAAATTTCCACAGTTATTTTAGGCGATTTATTGAACATTTAACTTTTCTTATTAAAAATGTACAAAAATATGATGGTACCTAGAATTCATTCACAAATTAGAATAAGTTTTAATTGACTTTTTGCAAAAAAGAGAGGTTTAAAAGCGAGGTAGTAGAGGTAGATGAAATTTAAGGTAGTTGAAGACCATTTCCGCAAATTTTACCATTACCTTACTCAAAATATACCTTTTTATAAAAATAAAATTCATATACAATTAATTCATGTCGAATTTCATCGCGGTACTAAAATTTGTTTGTCAATTACAATTGTTAAACTGATTTTTAACGGGCCTTATTCGGAACTTAGGGTAAATTATGGACCGATCATAAAAAGATTTGGTAATATGATTAAAATTTATGTAAAACACGTTCAGGCCGAATCATCATGACATCAATGTTTTTAAGCCATTTATGGAAGAGAGAATTTCGAAAGTGGACTTTATATGGGGACTAGCGTCAAATGTGATCCGATTTTTACCAAACTTTATACTAAGTACACAAAACTGATCCGTGCCAAATTTAATCATGATTGTTTCATAACTGCCAATTTCGAGGGGAATTTGTATGGGGGCTAGGAGAAATCAGGGACCGAATTTTACTAAAATCACTTGGGTTCATCCTTAGGCCTAATAAACACTCATTAAAAATTCTAATAAAGTATAAGAATTATTTCTGAAAATTTCTGATATCAGACATGTCTGAAAAAAATATTTACTTGGTATATACATATGTATACATATATAATACATACATTAAATTGTTATTAAAAATAATTGCAAATTTACTTACCTCATAAGATTCCATAATCCAAAATGATTGCAAAAGAATTTCTATTTGTACGCAAAAATCCTTTAACCAACCTTCATTGTTGTACTCATTTCCACTGGATTCAATATTAACTATAATGATATTTGCCAATTTATCCCACGATCCCTCTTCATACAATTTTGGTATATTGGTAACATCCATTTGTCTGTATAATTAATACGCAAAAAATTAATGTACACTATTTACTACATACAAAATAAATTACCGTTTATACTTTAACTGGAGGTTTTTAATATAATTTATATTTATACAAGTTTTTCTCAAATTTGGTAAATGTAATATATAAGAATTATCTTTTCGTTCTAAAATATCACACAGTTGCTGCAAACACGATAGGCATTCCTTATTACAATGATCTCTATTAAGCATTAAATATTCCAGGTAAATAAGTTTTAGGCGATAAGTATCAATATTTTTTTTAGAAATTATATGACAGCTCCCAATGTTGCAAAGTAGGTGATGAAACACAGTATGCCATATATCACTAAAATTGTAAAAATATAAAAAAATGAATTTTAAAAAATAGTTAATGTCGTCAAATAACACAGTGAGACAAAATAAACGAAAATTAAAATACCTGGGAAGTGATACTATTTTCTGAATGGTAGATGCGAATAGAACAATAATCTATTTTTAAAATTTTCCAAACACCTATAAAATATTGAGATACGGGTAAAAACCCGGACTTTTGTACCTTTAAGAACTTATAAGTCTTTAACTTAGTTGAATCTCAACCTATTTTAAGTTTCTCAACGGATTTAGAAAGCAGAAGCTGAGTTCTTTACAACGAATAGACATGGTTTTCTAATTAAATAATAAATAGTACGAATACTATATAAAATATTTTGTAAAAACATCTCGAAACTTCGAAAACGGTGCAAAACTAAAATCAAAAATATGTTTGCCGATAAAATGCACACATATCTCTCCAGGTTACTTAAATATCATGACATTATAAAGGCCTCAGCTTATGCTTTCTAAGTCCGTTGAGAAACTTAAAATCGTTTGAGATTCAACAAAGTTACTAATATAACTGCTTAAAGGTACGAAACCCTATTTTTTACCCGTTACTTAGATTTTGTAGGTGTTTGACAAATTTCGATAACAGATTCTTGTTCTGCTCGGATCCACCTCTTAGAAAAATAGTATCACTTCCCAGGTATATTGTATATATATTGTATATGAAAGACACTGTTTGTTTGATTGTTACGCTTTCGCGACAAAACTACTGAACCGATTTACATGAAATTTGGAACACTAATAGGTCTCACCTCAGAAGAAACACTCATTTTTTGTAAAAATATGTTTATACCAATTTTTCAATCAAGAACCGATTTACCTGACATTTGTTCTACAGATAGGTCAAGTTCATTTGCGATTTATATTTTTTATATGGACTTTCACATTACATTTTTTGGAAAAGTTTTAATTAATTGCTCATGGTGTCCATTTTGACTGAAATAAAGTTTTAAATGAATGATTTAGAAAAAAATATCTGACATAAGTACGTTTTCAAGCTAACGTGATCAAAAACATATTATATTTTGTTTGATCAGGGATAAATTTTGGGTAGAAAAGTGTGTATAAGTTTTTTCCGACAGTACTTATATACAGTGAATTAATAAAGTTTTTTACCTTTTTGTATTCCCCGCGGACCAAAAACGGAAAGTTAAAAAATAATGGAAAGTAAAAATAATAATATTAAAGTTACGGTGTATCTCTTTAATAACCCAGTACGCTACCCGTCTACTAAAATACAGTCGGCGCCAGCCAAGCCATACCTCACTCAAACGAACCACAAGTCAGATTTCAGCCAGTAAGGATGACAACGTCAAGCCAGGGCAGTAAACTGGCATATTGAAATTCCTGAAAGCTAAAATACTGAGCTGGACGTGGAAAAATGGCATGTCTTTCACAGGAAAAAAGAACCTGAGGGAACTCTACTTATAAAAGGTATCGCCCACAGCATAATTAGCCACTAACGTTGAGGAGTTAAATCCTAAAAGCGAAGAGGAAAATACAAGCTAGAAGACAGAGCAGTGGTCCTCTCCGAAATTGGGAAGGTGACAATTACAAAGACTGGTATCAATAGGCATTGCCAACAATAGTGCACACGGCATCAATACATCACACATCAAAGAGCGAGGAGCTGATCATCAACTTGCTAGAAGACAGTTTAATGGACAACCATAATTGAGGTAATTCAAATAAACCTCCATCAGTCCGAGACGGCCTTCGATTCTGCGACTCCACCACCAACGTTTGATCTGATTAAAATTGTTGAAGAGGCGCAAAGAAAAATAAGAAAATAGTAATAGGTTGTAATGCAAACTCATACCATGTACCTTGACTACCAAACAGAGAACAAGCTCTTATGGATTTTTTTAATGCTGAAGACTTGATCACATTGAACTTAAGCTACGTTCATACCTATCAAATATTTGACGTTTTTTATCAAATATTTGTTGGCTGTAATGTGAACACAAAATATTTTTGGAGAGCAAAAAAATATCAACTGTTTTTCGTGAAACATTTTTATTTGTCAAGCTACAAATATTTTTATTTCATAATGAGCTTAAAATGAGTATTACTATTTTAACGTTTTGTTTGAAGAAACAATATTTGTCAAGCTACAAATATTTTTATTTCATAATGAGCTTAAAATGAGTATTACTATTTTAACGTTTTGTTTGAAGAAACAAAGCCAAACACAATTCAATACAAATACTGAAAATTTGTTTGCCCGGTGTTCACATTACAACAAATAATTTCTTAAAACAATTGCCGGATAAAACAGTAAAAAGCAAGATTTTGTTTTCAGGCAAAGAGGAACATAACAAGAGGAACAGTTTATATTTACTAAAAAGATGAATCATTGAATAATAGCTTCTATTTATTCAAAAATTTCATTTAATATTGTTTTTCATCAAAATTTTACCACAAAAAAATAGAAATTACATTTCAATACGTTGTGAAAGTGGAAAAGAGACAGATGGTTGACCTGCACTGTCATGTTGTAGCTATTTAGTATAGTAAATGTAGCGAAAAACATTGGTTGTTTGGAACGGTTTATAGCGATTAAAAAATCGCTATGTTCACATGAATTTCAAAGTTCTCCATGTAAAATTTGAAGATTCTGGTTCTAATAGTTTCTCAGATATACGAATTTTTCTATTTGATTCATGTGGGGGCTTCAAGACCTCCCAGATGAAAGACTATAGACTAGACTATAGACTAGACTATAGACTAGACTATAGACTAGACTATAGACTAGACTATAGACTAGACTATAGACTAGACTATAGACTAGACTATAGACTAGACTATAGACTAGACTATAGACTAGACTATAGACTAGACTATAGACTAGACTATAGACTAGACTATAGACTAGACTATAGACTAGACTATAGACTAGACTATAGACTAGACTATAGACTAGACTATAGACTAGACATAGACTAGACTATAGACTAGACTATAGACTAGACTATAGACTAGACTATAGACTAGACTATAGACTAGACTATAGACTAGACTATAGACTAGACTATAGACTAGACTATAGACTAGACTATAGACTAGACTATAGACTAGACTATAGACTAGACTATAGACTAGACTATAGACTAGACTATAGACTAGACTATAGACTAGACTATAGACTAGACTATAGACTAGACTATAGACTAGACTATAGACTAGACTATAGACTAGACTATAGACTAGACTAGACTAGACTACAAACTAGATGCCGTATAAGTATATATAGTAGGGTATTCAATTATTCGAGTTTTTGTCTTATTCGGTTTACTCGACATATATTTTTTGAGGTTTTAAGCTAGCCGGTTAATAATCGGATAATTCAAAATTATTCGGTTAATCGAATAAAAAGAAACTGTATGTTTCTTATTAATATTATTTCTTTTTTATAATATTTTTCTTCATATAACAAAGACAATTAAAATTTTCCACTTCTTTAAATTGAATATGTAAATTTTTAAATTAAGTTTTCTCAAATATTGGAAATTATTTCATTTAATGTGAAATCCTTTTCTATATCATGAATTCCATGAGAAATCAATTTAAAGTTGACCGCTGGTCTTCAGATTTCTTTAATTTTTTGTAAGCTCATACTCTATTAGACATAAAAGTACATTAAATTTTTAAAAATTCTAAAAAACGCGAGTTTATGGCGATTTTAAATTGTTCGAAAACTACAAAAAACCAAAAAGGTATAAAACTTTGAAGGTTCATATCTTTAAGAGTTTATATCGGATTTTGTTGATTACACAATCTAATACTATGGCTGTGCTCTTCCATTCTAATATAATTTGTATATTAAAAAGTTTAAGTTAGTGCATTTTTTTAAATTAGATCAATTGTTTAAATTAGATCAAATGACCATCAAAAATAGAAAAATTGATAATTTATATAAAAAATTATCGATTTATCAAAAATGCACTTACAATATATGGAGAATACATACATACATACGTACATACATACATACATACATACGTACATACATACATACATACATACATACATCCATACATACATACATACATACATACATACATGCATACATACATACATACATACATACATACATACATACATACATACATACATACATACATACATACATACATACATACATCCATACATACATACATACATACATACATACATACATACATACATACATACATACATACATACATACATACATACATACATACATACATACATACATACATACATACATACATACATACATACATACATACATACATACATACATACATACATACATACATACATACATACATACATACATACATACATACATACATACATACATACATACATACATACATACATACATACATACATACATACATACATACATACATACATACATACATACATACATACATACATACATACATACATACATACATACATACATACATACATACATACATACATAGTACATACATACATACATAGTACATACATACATACATACATACATACATACACACATACATACATACATACATACATACATACATACATACATACATACATACATACATACATACATACATACATACATACATACATACATACATACATACATACATACATACATACATACATACATACATACATACATACATACATACATACATACATACATACATACATACATACATACATACATACACACATACATACATACATACATACATACATACATACATACATACATACATACATACATTAATTTTTATATATCATGATTTTTACATAAAAAAGTTTAAGATAGTGCATTTTTAAAAGAAATGCACTTTTTGAATCAATTTTTGAAATCGTTCTCCCTGTTAAAAAAGTTTTAGAAGTGCATAAATTGATTATTTGAAGCTTTTTATGTAAAATATAAAAAAAATTGTTGTGACGTACATTACATCTATTTTTTCCGATTTTTTAAAAAATTGGATATTGGAAAATTTTTATTGATATTTTATGCATTTAACAGAATTTAAAACTGCTTAGAATACATTACTGATCAGAATTGGGATGAAAATATTTAAATTCGATTACAACTAATGTACACTTTCATAAAAATGCATTTCTAAATAATATTTTTGAAAAAAAAAGCATCTTTGATGGAAATGCATGTTGTGTGCATTTTCTACATTTTATTCCATAGCGGTATTCGATGTTCGATGCGTTTTGTATTGTAAAAGTTTAATCTTGCAAATATTTTGCTAATGATTGTGAGCGGTTTCTTTCTTTGATATTTGCAATGCAATCCAATTTAAGCTTTTTAATAGCTGATAGTCAACAATTAATGAAAGTTTTTGCTTGATTTTTTAATAATCTTTGGAAGAAGTTGCCCAGGAAATAACTTGGACTGAATGTTAGACTTTCGCATTTTTATAAGTGGTCTGTAGATACCTAACTTTCCATTTATAACTATTGACATTCTTTACAAATATATATAATTATTGACATTCTTTACAAATATGCAAGTTGGCATATCATAGTCGAATAGAGTATTAAAAACTATGAGAAACTACATTATTATTTTTTCTAGCTTGGTAAAAAAGTTCACGCAGCAAATGTTTGTCCGTCTGTTTTATAAAATCAGTTTTTTGAAGGCTCCATATGTCTTCGGAATCCAAATCTTAGATAATTAATTTAAATATGCTTTTAAGTATTTAGTTGTTTAAAAATAGTAAAATCGGTCCATAAGAATCGGAGATATGGTCAAAACAAATATTATCAACAAATAACTTTTTGTGGACTTTTTGATTTAGGGATGTAAAATAGTATATTTGCTAAAATTCAAAAAGTTCAGAGATATAGGCAATGATGAGTCGCGATGTGACAAAAATATACTTCTAGGTAGAAATGCCCATATATAAATATTTTAATCTTAAAATTAAAAAAATAACAAATTTAAAAAAAATTGGTTTATATTAGAAATTGGGGTTGGTGCGTGATGTTTTTGATTTCAAATGACCTAAAAAAAATATTTTCAATAATTATTCAACATTGGCCATCTCGTGGTGGTATGCCAAAAATTTTGCCAAATTAGTTATATCCCTAATGTATACGCCTTCAACTAACAATATTTTTTTTGTAACAGTTTCGCGGTTTGTAAAAAACACTTATTTGTTAAAAAAAAAACGTACTTCTACACTTGGTGCCTCCTCCAAATAATCAAAGAACATTTATATTCCTTCTGTTGTCCACTTTTTGTTTGGTTTTTCACTTTTTAAATTATTTGGGATAATTTTTGCCTCTATTGTTTTAGTTTCATTTATTTTGTTGTTTACAATAGACAGCTGTTTTAATGAGAGAATTGCAAACGCAATAACGCACCAAAAAAACTATACCATTTAAGTATTGCATGAATGCAATGGTGTGACAATTGCAACAGTGTGTGTTTTGTTGTTGGATTACAATAAAAAGCTATGAAATTTTGAATTTGCTCTTTTACAAGACCATTTGCACTAAACACTGAACTCCGCTCATGTTTAACATATCTTGTAAGTGCATTATTGATAAATCTATAATCTATATATTATGGATTTCATGAGAAATCAATTAAGAATTGACCGATGGTCTTTAGATTTCTTTAATTTTTTGTTAACACATACTGCATAAAAAGCTTCAAATAATTGATTAAAAAATGCACTATCTTAAAATTTTAAATATAAAAATTATATTAGAATGAAAGATCAAAGCTAGTATTAGTTTTTATTTTAAATCAACCAAATCCGATATAAACTCCCAAAGATATGAACCTCCAAAGTTTTATTACTTTTTGATTTTTTGTAGTTTTCGAACAAAATAAAACGGCCACAAAAATCGCGTTTCTTGAAATTTTTCAAAATAAAAAAACGGAGTTGTTTTATTTCCTACATAAAGAACATATATTGATAATATGAAGGAAATTGGAAGACATGAGGTCAAAAATTGTCAGTTTTTCTTTGTTCCGTCTTATTAATGAGTTTCATAAAATACGTGCATTTGTGGATTTTTGTTCAATGGATAATGCTATTATTATGCTACTTTTATCATGAATTTCTTATGATTTTTTTCAAATTGTAGAAATTATTTCTTCTAGTGTGAATACTTTAAAATATAAAGAAATGAAGTTAATTAATTTTATGTTTTTGGGATTTTTCAACGAGTTCCAGAATTCATACATTCCAATGAACTAGTGTATTGCGGAAGAACTTATTTGAAATACTTAAGAAACACAACACTGTTCTTCAAAACTGGATGTAGAAGTAAAGGCGATATCATTATTTCCAAGATTTCTTTTTAGGAATCTGAAAGATTCTGAACCGATTCTAGAAATAGGTAAATCAAAACAAATTCTCACAATATTTCTGAAGTATTGTTATAAAAATCATCAAATAAATATTCTTCTTTCTAGAAAAATAATTAAGGAATTAATAGAGAAAGAAATTTTATTAAAAAAATATTGAATTTTGTATAAAATATACAGTAATTTTGCTGTTAAATAATAAGTTTTTTTTAATCGGTTAATCGGTTTATTCGTTATTTTAAATTTGCAATTTTCATTTATTCGAGCGATTAATCGTTAAAAATTGATCGACGTTTGATTACCCTAATTATAGTAAAAAACAACAAAAATAATTAATTTACGCGATTGCTTAAATTTCTATTAAATGCCACAACTACTTTGTCTCAGATTTCTATTTTATAAAAAATAAAATAAAACTAGTTATTTAAGCGACTATTAACATTTTTGTATGAGGTGATAACACTCTTTTTCAGAAAATAAACAAAGAACAGCTGTTATTTGACGCTGCTTGATCATTGGTTTGCAAGATCAAATAACTATTTTGCCAAAATGACGAAAATTATTCGACTTCCCAGCAAAAACTCGGAAATGGGTTGTACTTCCATAACCACCTACTTTTCAATGACTACTACTTACCGTCTGCATTACTTAGAAATACTCTAGTAATGACTTTCTTATAATCTGATATAGAAGTACTTTATTTTATTTTAATTGCGTGCTAAGAATTGTGTTTAACAAAAAAGAAAACAAAAGTAGGTTTGTATGTGAAAACCACTATTTGACGCGCAATAAAATAGATAAGCAGTGGTGCAGTGGGTAGAACATTTGACTAACAAAAAGAAGTCGCTGGTTCGTATTCTAGCTGGCTCTTTTTATTATTAAAAAATAAAACAACATACTAAGCAACTTGTTTGTAAGAGAAATAGCAAGTACTTCTTTAACTCCCTATTTGTAAACGAGCGTCGAAGTACTTGCCTCCAATGACATCACAGTGTTAAAATAATGACTTAAAATGCTAATAAAGAAGTAGTGAAAAGAGGTTTTATTAGCCTTTTAACTCATTACTTTTCAATGCAAGTTTTTCCTGGGTTTTGGTGTTCACATTGATGAAACAATGAGAAAATTTTTATTTGCCGGCAAATCAATTTGTTTTATGAAAATCATCCACATTGCTGTTTGTTAACATGAAATATTTTATGTTCAGATTCGACATACAAAGTTTTTTCAATCGTGTTATATATTAATATTATACACTTTTATTATATAAATTTAATTTTAAACCTAATAAAAGTAGTTAAAATTAAAACAAACTGGTAAATTGTTTTTTTTTTCTTGCATGAAAATATGTATACGATATACTGTGGCTGAAAAACATGTGTGTGTTTGAACCAAATTATGTTTGCACTGTTTGATAAAACAATACCATCAAATATTTGTTCAAGTCTGAAAATAGCCATGAAATAAATATTTCGTTTGTTTGACGCAACTTCATAAATATTTTATAACAAATATTTGGACCTAATATAATAAAGCTACTTTCGTCAATAGAATCTGGGAAGAAGTATTAGATTTAACGCTATGCTCGGGGAAGTTTTCCCGTTTTTCCTACCGAGCGCGTCCCCGGGTGTCGGATAGGGGGTGGTGATGGACCATCTGTCCTCTCCCAGCTTTAGAGCCACTTAAGCTGAGGGAGGGTAGATTGTCCACCTCCTGGGAATATTATAATAAAAATAAAAAGATAAAAGTTACGGTGCAGGGCCTAAATAACCCAGTACCGGCGGAAAGTGTTGATCTACTAGCGAGTCACCTGTCGTCGTCATCCTGCAAAGTGCTACTACGAAGGCGGGTACCTTGGCCTCCGTGGCGGACAATGCGTCAAGTGTACAGCATGCCATTGGCAAAAACATAGGGGTGAAAGAGAAGGATGTACTCGGAGTGAGCTCTGAGGATTCCGAATCCTCAGATGATAATAACAACACCATTACAGCAAGACCCAAAAAGGATGAAGTAGTAAAGCTGTCATATTCAAAATTGCGAAGGTGACGATTGGAAGGGCTGTTACAACAAGCCTCGAAAAGGACACTAAAAACCTAAGACCACAGCATCAGTAGCAACTACTGATGACGTTAAGGAGTCAAATACTAAAAGCGAGGAAGGTACCACTAACTCGCCAAAATAAGATGCAGCTGCCCTTTCCAAAATTGGGGAAGCGCCGATTGAAAGGGCTGTCAAAACCGGCCCCGATAAGGACACTAAAACACCTAAGACGGTACTCAAAGCATCATTAGCAAGTACTGGTAACTATGAGGAGTCAAATCCTAAAAGCGTGGAGGAAATCACTCACTCGCCAGAAGACAGAACAGCAGTGCTGTCCAAAATTGGGAAAGTGTCGATTAAAAAGACTGCTCTTCCTATGCCTAATAAGGACACCACAGTGCCATCAATGGTACAAACACCAATCGCAGAGGACAATCCCTCATGGATTTCCTTAATACTAAAGACTTGATCACATCGCAATTAGGTAATAAAGCTACCTTCGTCAATAGAATCAGAGAAGAAGTTTTAGATATAACTATATGTTCAGAAGAGCTTATAAACGAAATTCAGGATTGGAGAGTTTCGGACGAACCAAAGCCGATAAAGTTTCGGAATAAGTCTCAAACTAATAAGACAATGTTCAGTTCCTTACTAAAGAACCGCTTATGTCAGGACACTTTTCAATGTCGAAATACAGAGGACATAGACGCCAAAGTAGAAATGCTCACAAGTGCCTTGGTTGAATCGTTCGAGGACAGCTGCCCTCTGCGAGAGCGAAGATCTGCCCAGGAGAAACCCTGGGTAACCGGGTAGATCCGGAACCTTGGTAAGACTCCTCGCAAACTTTTTAACCGGGCACGGCGTAAAAAAACCGCAGTATACTGGAATGAGTATCGCAGTAAACTTGGTGAATATAAGAAAATTGTTCGAAAGGCCAAACGAGACTCTTGGAAACTTTTATGTGAACAGGTAGACAGCGTAAATGACGTATCGAAGATAAAAAATTCCTATCCAAAACTCATGTCAAACCGGAATCTATGGTCGATGATAATGGACTCTCATTTCCCACCCGGTATATCGAATAACATAAATGAACCGATATTGGATGAAGGGGACGCTAACACGGAAATCGTAATTACATCTGATATGGTTAAAGGGGCAATCAAGAGCTTCGCTCGCTATAAAGCTGCAGGGCCGGATGGCATTTTTCCGGCACTCTTACAGAAGGAGGCGGGACTGGTTTCCGTACATCTGTCTCAGATATTAACTGCATGCTTGAAATTCACATATACCCCCATTTAATGGCAGGATGCAAGGGTAATATTCATACCTAAACCAGGGAAACCTAGCTATGCGACACCTAAGTCTTATCGACCGATGAGTCTTACGTCCTTCCTACTTAAAACCTTGGAACGGATAGTCGATAGTATGGTTAAAAGTAGTATACCAGACAAAGACCTAAAATTTAAGCAGCATGCTTATGTAAAGGGACGATCGGTGGAAAACGCTTTAAACGAAGTTGTCCACTACATAGGTGCATCCTTTGATAGGAAACTATATACACTGGCGGTATGCATTGACATCGAAGGCGCCTTCAATAACGTGCACACTGATACTCTTATCCAATCCCTAGACCAGTTTTATGTTGACCGGGTGCTCCGTAACTGGATCAACCACATGCTAAGGAACAGATGGATAAGCTGCGAGATGTACGATATAACTATCAGGAAAAGGGTATTTCGCGGTATACCACAGGGTGGCATTTTGTCACTTTTACTCTGGGTTACCACGATTAATAGCCTCCTAAGGACCCTAACCGAGAAAGAACTTAGACCTGTCTGCTATGCAGACGATGCTCTGAATACGGCCTTGAACTGGGCTCAACCGAGAGGCCTCAATGTTAACCCGGCAAAAACGGAAATCTGTCTTTTCACAAGAAAGACAAAAATTTCTACGTATACTGATCCTTGATTCCTGGGCAAGAAGATACCAGAGACAGACAAAGTTAAGTACTTAGGTGTAATCCTCGACAGGAAATTAAAATGGAGACACCTCATAGAGGATAGGATCAACAAAGCACATCGGTGCTGGGCGATATGTAGGAGAACTATAGGGATGAAATGGGGTCTTAGTCCTACTATGACAAATTGGCTTTATAAAAGTGTAATTAGACCAATTCTAGCTTATGCTTAAATAATCTGGTGGACAGGTTTAGACAAAAAGTACAATAACAAACTACTACAGGGAGTTCAGCGTACATGCTGCTTGGGTATAAGTGGTGCCATGTACTACTTAAACCAAGGCTCTGGAAACGTCGCTAGATATTCCACCCATTGAAACATATTTAGGATATAAGGCGGCGCTTACTGCCGAACGGCTCTTTACTTTAGGCGAACTGGCCAAAAGCGGTTATAGGACACGTCATCAATGTATACTGGACACATTGGAAGGTTATACACAATCATCGGACGTGCCTGATAGTATACCAGACACAGAATATGTCGGAAACTTTGAAACGCTGATCCCAGATAGAATGTCTTGGTCAAGCCGAACATTAGAGCAAATAACAGTAGGAATCATTTGTTACGCGGATGGCTCTAAATTGGGGGGACAAAGTGGGACTGGGGTTCTATACTGAAGTCCCAGAAACAGAAATCTACCACCGTTTACCAAATCATAACACAACCTTCCAGGCAGAAGTACGAGCAATAACGGAATGCGTAAATTGGATTAGAATAAATATGGCGCCCACAGCGCTTAATATATTTACCGATAGCCAGAAGGCAATTAGGGCGATATTAGCCGATAGAACTAAATCTAAGACCGTATTGGATTGTAAGAAAGCTTTAACTGAATACTCTCCCAGAGGTAAGGTTCACATCATATGGGTACCAGCCCACTCGGGAGTAGTCGGTAACGAAAGGGCGAATGTAATAGCTTTAAAGGGTAGGGAGCTCGAGACAGTTAACCTGACAAACGCGAAACCATTCGACGCAACAAAAGCTGAACTAAAAATATGGGTGAGAGAATTCCATAAGGCCTCTTGGAATAATGAAACAGTGGGTAGAACCACGAAGATCCTATGGGGTGACCCTGATGAGAGCAAGACGAAAAATCTCCTCAAAATGAGCAAGTCTGAAGTTAGTATGATGGTACGTATTCTGAGTGGACACACAGGATTACGAGCACATCTATGCAAAATTGGACGTGCGGATTCAGACGAATGTAGAGCATGTGGAGAGGACAGTGAAACTCTGGAGCACTTTCTTTCCCTAGACCAGTTTTATGTTGACCGGGTGCTCCGTAACTGGATCAACCACATGCTAAGGAACAGATGGATAAGCTGCGAGATGTACGATATGACTGTCAGGAAAAGGGTATTTCGCGGTATACCACAGGGTGGCATTTTGTCACTTTTACTCTGGGTTACCACGATTAATAGCCTCCTAAGGACCCTAACCGAGAAAGAACTTAGACATGTGTGCTATGCAGACGATGCTCTGAATACGGCCTTGAACTGGGCTCAACCGAGAGGCCTCAATGTTAACCCGGCAAAAACGGAAATCTGTCTTTTCACAAGAAAGACAAAAATTTCTACGTATACTGATCCTTGATTCCTGGGCAAGAAGATACCAGAGACAGACAAAGTTAAGTACTTAGGTGTAATCCTCGACAGGAAATTAAAATGGAGACACCTCATAGAGGATAGGATCAACAAAACACATCGGTGCTGGGCGATATGTAGGAGAACTATAGGGATGAAATGGGGTCTTAGTCCTACTATGACAAATTGGCTTTATAAAAGTGTAATTAGACCAATTCTAGCTTATGCTTCAATAATCTGGTGGACAGGTTTAGACAAAAAGTACAATAACAAACTACTACAGGGAGTTCAGCGTACATGCTGCTTGGGTATAAGTGGTGCCATGTACTACTTAAACCAAGGCTCTGGAAACGTTTCTAGATATTCCACCCATTGAAACATATTTAGGATATAAGGCGGCGCTTACAGCCGAACGGCTCTTTACTTTAGGCGAACTGGCCAAAAGCGGTTATAGGACACGTCATCAATGTATACTGGACACATTGGAAGGTTATACACAATCATCGGACGTGCCTGATAGTATACCAGACACAGAATATGTCGGAAACTTTGAAACGCTGATCCCAGATAGAATGTCTTGGTCAAGCCGAACATTAGAGCAAATAACAGTAGGAATCATTTGTTACGCGGATGGCTCTAAATTGGGGGGACAAAGTGGGACTGGGGTTCTATACTGAAGTCCCAGAAACAGAAATCTACCACCGTTTACCAAATCATAACACAACCTTCCAGGCAGAAGTACGAGCAATAACGGAATGCGTAAATTGGATTAGAATAAATATGGCGCCCACAGCGCTTAATATATTTACCGATAGCCAGAAGGCAATTAGGGCGATATTAGGCGATAGAACTAAATCTAAGACCGTATTGGATTGTAAGAAAGCTTTAACTGAATACTCTCCCAGAGGTAAGGTTCACATCATATGGGTACCAGCCCACTCGGGAGTAGTCGGTAACGAAAGGGCGAATGTAATAGCTTTAAAGGGTAGGGAGCTCGAGACAGTTAACCTGACAAACGCGAAACCATTCGACGCAACAAAAGCTGAACTAAAAATATGGGTGAGAGAATTCCATAAGGCCTCTTGGAATAATGAAACAGTGGGTAGAACCACAAAGATCCTATGGGGTGACCCTGATGAGAGCAAGACGAAAAATCTCCTCAAAATGAGCAAGTCTGAAGTTAGTATGATGGTACGTATTCTGAGTGGACACACAGGATTACGAGCACATCTATGCAAAATTGGACGTGCGGATTCAGACGAATGTAGAGCATGTGGAGAGGACAGTGAAACTCTGGAGCACTTTCTTTGCCACTGTCAGGCATTCGTCGAAGTTAGATCCAAGTATCTTGGAAGTGATGTTATTCCGGAAATAACATTCCTGACAAACAGCGATTGGAAGATTCTTAGGAATTACGTTCAGGAAACTGAGTTTATAAAAACTGAAAAATAATTCATTCAGTTCCCTTTTTTTCATGATAAGGAGCGCACAACAGGACCGATAATGGCCTAGGTGTATTTCTTCGGATTTAATGTAGTATACATCCTCCTATCAACCTACCTACCTACCTAACTCTATGCTCAGAAAAACTAAATTCGATATTGGAGAATTTCGAAAGAGCACTACTCTTCAAAAAACTAATTGAAACCAACAAGTTTTTTCATAACTTTTGGATATTATGAGGGCAACTTACAACAGAGAAAGTCAATTTGGCTAATGTAGGCTGTATACCCTTGTTGAATAGTCCATATTTAATTATTGTGCCATTTATAAGTAAATAATTACGTGGTCGCAAAGTTTTAAAACCAAATTTATACAATTTTACAAAATTTGCAGTTTTATGGATAGAATATTTGCGGCCCGTCGGTTATGCAAATTTTAGAAATAAGAAAAATGTGCTCTAGAAGATATCACTGTGGGAGAAGCTTAAATATTGCAAAAATAAACGTGAAAGTTTCGGAAAAAGGGCTTTTTCGCGAAGCACACTGACAGCGTAACTTCAATATACCCAAAATATCGCGTGATCGAAATACTTTTAAATTTTACATGTTGAAATCATAAAGCCGCGATAAAATATTAGCATGCAAAGATGTTAGAGCGAATACAAAAAAATTGCGAATTTTTCAAATGGTTTAATTGAGAAATCAATTTAGGATTTAGCAAAAGCAGGTATGTGATTTCCATATATTAAATGCTCCAACAAAAAGTCCTGTGTGTTTCAAATTATATTGATTTAAATCATAAATCCGCCAAAATAATATTTTATTTAAATTAGTTAATATAATACCGTAAATAATGGATCATCAGCTACCTTTTGGTGCACTCATCAACTTAAAATAACTTTATGGGTCGATTCAATCTCGTCCGTCCTTCCGTTAATATTTTTATGAAACTTTTTATTTAAAGTACCGATTTTTATGAAATTTTGTGGAACTAGTCTACGTTTTTGGTAGATTAATTCCACCAAATAAAATTTCAAATTAATAGTTTAATTGCAACTTCTAAACATATTTGAAATCCGCTGTATGGTATTATAATTGGTCAAATATACCCCTTAAAGTCTCTAAACCCAAATTTCGAACGAAATCTTAAAATCTCTATATAAAATGGGAAGAATATTTCAATATAAAAATTGTTTTCCAAAAAGTCCTATGTGGAGTTTTTTTGAATTGCGCTAAAACGCGTTAAAAATTCGTTTATTTTTCAAAATACATATTAATTACATTAGTGAACGAATCCAAAAAGATACATATTTTTCTTAAGCAACACGATACAACAAAAAAAACAGCTAATTTTACCCGTTTTTTTTGCTTTTCTGAAAACTTTGTTAAAACCCACATAGTACTAATATTCAAAACAGGGACGATATGTAAGTTTCTTACGATCCATATCTCTTCACCAATCTTTATGTGGATCTGTCCATAATTGACCCTACCACACATAAGTAAGTTTCTTGCGAGCCAAAATCCTCTCTACTGACTTTTATGAAAATGATTGACCCTACCCTCCATATAAGGTCCCCTTCAGGAAATGACATTAACGCTCATCACTGGCTTAAAAATACGAGTAAAGCGATGAAATTGGACACACATAAGTTTTATATGAACAAAAATCTCTCTACCAAATTAAATGTAAAGTCCCCTTCAGAAAATTGCTTTAACGATCTTTGCTGCCTTAAAAATAGTGTACAGTTATGAAATTCGACATAAGAAACATTTATAGCAAAGTAAATCTTCCTACGGAATTTTATGCGGAATGTGTCGGTAACTCACCCTCCATATAAGCCACCCCTATGATATTTGATGCAAACAAGTTTTATATGAAGCAAAATCGGTCTGCAAAATGATAAGTAAATAGTTGAGCCAACCCCTCATATAAATATGATGAGGATGATTCAGAAAATTACGAGTAAAGCAATGAAAATCGACATAAAAAAAGTTTATACTTAGGAACATAATTCTTCATTCCGAATTTAATGAAGATTGATCTTTAACTGGCAATACCTAAGGCCGAATATAACACTTTCACAAGTGTGTTGAATTCGTCTGTGAAGGGAGTTCAGTGGACAGTGTCAATTTATAATTTTGACCCTTGAAAATTTCAGATAGACAGACATTGCACTATGGACAAGAGTGTGATAACGGGTGTATTAGAAATTAATTATGTATCTTTAGCTAATATTAAAAGGAAAAATTGCGACATAATCAGTATCGGCGTCAAAGCTATTAAGATTTGAAAATATCACTGCAATGCACTATGATTCAAATCACCAATGTACTGTTGAGTAAAATCGCAAATTTTGAGCGAAAATGAACCATTTGGCGGTCATTAACCAATTCACTACTATTAAGGGGGCTTTTATAACCCAACTTGTTCGATTCAGAAAGTCTTGTGGGACTCGCGATAGTTTTTTAATCAACACATGTCTGATAAGGACATTATTCTTTGCATGCTCCTTCAACAAAATTTTTAAATGCTTATAAGATAGTAACCTAGAACAAATTTTATTAAAGTGAAATTAGTTCACTATATATCAGGCTATTCATTTCTTATCTCAGGATTGACAAATGGTAACATTTCCTCAGAAGCTTTCAAGAAGTTAAAATTTTGGTAATTGAGAATTATTTACACACTTTCCACAATTAACGATAAAATTAATGATAGAACGCCGACTCCATAGAATTCTTTTAATATTTTGAAATGATGACTTTGACTGCGTGCAGTAGATCAGTATTTAGCATTTCAAAAAAATCAATAACGAATTTGAATATATTGGAGTATTGGTAATAGGACGCTATAAAAAATAAATTATACTCATAAATATAAATTATACTAATTATGAAAAAATAATACACTATAGCTCGAAAAAAATAACATGCAAGTATTTTACAAAAATGTAGGAAATTTATTTCTCTATAAAAATTATAATAGCATCCAAACGCGTACGATGCATATTAACTAAGATATTCGTAAAAAAATAATTTTTATTACCTTAATCGCAATTTACTTGATCAAAATTAAGAAACAACTTGTAATAATATAATTTTTTCTTAATTATTGGCAAAAAATTACTTTTTCCACAAATCCTTTAACTTCTCATCGCAGGTACGGTAAAACTATGAGAGGCATTGAGCTCATTCTTTTTGTGGTTAATTCTAATATATTTCCTTTATAATATCCAGTATAGAAAACATTAATTTTTTAAAATCCATTTAAAAAAATTTTTTAAAGTTTGAAAATGGAGATGCTGTTAAAATAATGGCCCTTTTTGACCACAGACTAAGCCGAGTAAGCGTTATCCAATTTGAACAAAAATTCATACTAGTACATTTATGAATCTTACAAAGATAAACATAATATTTTTTTGAAAATTTTTTAAAACTAAAAAAAAATTTCTTATATTTACTTTTTTGTGTCTTCAGAATCACAAAATTCTCGGGGGAAATTTTAATAACTCAAAACTTTTTTAACCAATTTTGAGTACAATTTTGCATACATTACGATTTTGCTATAAAATGGTGCAATAAATAATACTTAAAGCCTCATTTTGTGAAAAAACTGCATAAAGTGCCATTTTTTCCATATAAATGCATTACAAACTTTGGCGGCGATGCGCGGGCTCTTAATAATTGAATAATATTTTACAGTCTTCCATTTTACGTTATAATACAACATAATTTCACTATTAGAAGTTGATCCGAGAGAAAATCCTATTTTTGACCCACCCTAGAGTACATAATGAGTATTTTAAAGACTGGGTTTCTTTAAATTCATTCTTGCCGTGTTACCAACACGACAATGCTCTGAATCACACAACTAAGTAGAGCTGTAAAACTGTGAATTCGTTAAGAAGATGTAAAAATTTTAAATTGACCTCGATATTATCCGGTGGAAATACGACGAATGAAAGTAATGAGGAATAGTATCTTTAAAATATATAGATTCCTTTTTCAAGCGATGCATAAAAAATCTTCTATAGCGATTTTTTAAGAATTAAAATCCATTTAATAATCAGATAAGTTCATAAAATAATTTAAATTTTTGCCATAAGATACAGAAATTTAGTTTATTTTACTATTTTTACACATTTTAAAAATATTTTCCATCGGTTGGTGAATATCAAAATAAAACATGTTTATTTTGGTTTTGTTCCATGAATACGTGGCATTGACATATTGAAATTAACTTAATCCAACTACTTTTTGGATTTAATAAATGCAAACTGGATTTACTAGTGAAAAAAATAATATTAACATTTAATACCTGTTACCACTTAAATGATTTTCCATTCTTAATTCCAAATAAAGAATACACATCCGATAAGAAGCTTCATAATTTGTAGGTGTTAATTGATTCCATGTAGATAAACTGAAATGTAACCTGTAAGTGTAAATGTGTTGTTATTTAATTGAAAAATACAATAAATCTTTTAAATTAAGGAGTACGCAAGAAAAATATAGTGAATACGTTTGTTCGTTCTTATTCATTTACGAGCAGTATTATTGGTATCACTTAAGTTTTTATATTTGTCACAAGCTTCAGCAATATATTACCAATAATAAAGAATTTGTAAAAAAGGAAATTTAGGTTTTAAATGTTTTAAAAGTTTTTAATATTTCTATAAATAATATTTTGTATTGGATAATGTGAAATGTCACAAGCTTCAGCAAAATATTACCAAATGTCATCTTGATTATATTCTTAATTTGTCTAATAATATTAATATTTATATAAATAATTTTGTATAGTCTAGTAGAGTAGATTGCAGTACCATTTTTAGAACTTTCAATATAGCCTAAAAATCAGATGATATTGGAAAAAAAAACCATTTTTGTTGACTAGACAGACCAAAAAAAATATATCTCAAAATTTTCTTAACCGTTTTAATATTTTTCAACTGTTTTGAAAAGAGTTTCCTTTGTCCTTTTTAAAAAGTATACACACTTTTATATTTTTTACGGAAATGTGTAAAATATTTATATCTGAATACAAATTTTTATAAATTTTTTTCATTTTTTTACAATTCAAGATCATTTTTGACCCACACTTTATTTGAAAACATATTTTTTTATTTTAGCCCATATTTCTATGAATAAAATAAGATATGAAGCTTTGAATAAAACTGACAGAAATATAACTTTTTTTCGTAAAATTAAAAAATTTACCAAATCTCTCATTTCTAAAGTAAATTATCAATTTGTATAATAAAGCTTATATTTGTGTTGCATATCTTGAGTTCAGGAAAGAGAAATTTGGTAAATTTTTGTTTTTACGAAAAAAATTATTCATATTCATAGAAATATGGGCTAAAATAAAAAATATGTTTTCAAATAAAGTGTGGGTCAAAAATGATTTTGAATTGTTAAAAAAATGAAAAAATATATAAAAATTTGTATTCGGATCTAAATATTTTACACATTTCCGTAAAAAATATAAAAGTGTGTATACTTTTTAAAAAGGACTAAGGAAACTCTTTTCAAAGCAGTTGAAAAATATTAAATCGGTTAAGAACATTTTGAGATATAATTTTTTTGGTCTGTCTAGTCAACAAAAAGCGCTTTTTCAATATCTTCCGATTTTTAGGGTATATTGAAGATTCTAAAAATGGTAAAATGATCTACTCATCTAGATCTATAAAAAGCATTATATCGCGTAACGAGTGTTTTTTATTGTCACACAGTGTAATTTTTCAAAAACCAAAACTGAGATGGATTTCTCAGCAGCTTTGTTGAAAAATGATCCTGTGGACTGAAAACCATATTTACAGATATTAAAAAGTCTTATGTAATAATTATGTTTCTGGTCCGATATCATTACTATCTTAAAAAAATTAGTTATTAATAAGATAATAAGTTATACCAGCTACATAGGGTTTCAAATTAGTTAAATTTATATTTTGAAAACTACTCCGTATAATATCTATGTAGATATATTGTTTTCATTATTGATTTTTTGTCGATTAAAAAATAGAACTCTGGAACTCGCCTATGAATATTTTGTTAAAATTTACAAAATTACGATATCTTTAATAGTTAACGAGAATTTAAAAAACAAAAATTTTGGGATCCAAATCTCCAAATCAGCAAAATCCGTCCATAAATAACGGAGATATGGGCAAAAATCCAAGACAACCTCTGAAAATTTTATAAAAAATAGGAATTCTACATACAACAACAACACAACAACATTGTATTGAAAAAAAAAAACGTATGTTTGGATGTATGTTGTTTTGTGTATTGTTTTTTATTGAAAAGCTCATGCTTTAATAAAAAAGCAACAACAACATTTTATTTAAAAAACGTATATTAGAATGTGTTGTGATGGGTAGATCTATACATACGAATTTAAACTTAACGGATATTAATATTGCTTGAATAATTGTTCAAATGAATACCTTTGAAATGAGCAAATACTTATTTCAAATAAGATGCAAAGAATGAAAAAGAGCAGACTACGCGTCAAGTATTTGTTGTTGTTACATCCGACTTCGAGCTACCTGCCTACCTACATCACATTCTTTAAATTCTTTAATAAAATATTCTGGTCTGAGTCGCAAAACGTGAAATACGCATCAAATTTACTTAACTATTACACAATTTATTTAGACTATTATATAGTATTACATCATACAATTATTTCAATATCATCTAGAAATAATAATATCGATTTTACCACGAATAATATTTTAAGTATCGGTAGAGTGTAAATTGTGGCGTGTCATCACCACTCCTACGTAGTCTCCGATTCCCATTGGTGATTTCAAGTACACGTGTTTGGAGAATCTATTGAGATCCCATGCTATCTGAATATTAACAACGCAGTAAGTATTTCATATTAAATATGAGTACTACGAGGTTAATAACTCCTGAATCTCACTGTTCCCTACAGAAAATCATATGAACGATCGTACCACCTGTACCTAATTCAGAAACTCCTTCAAGCCTCTAACATTGGGCGGAGTTATATGGTTCCAGTCAGTCTAAACCCATATGGGTCATCAGTGTTATATAACTTGTGATGGTGACCAAGTATAAAGACAAAAATATAGGACCGAAAATTAGATCTTTGTGTGATCTGAACACGTGTGGAAATTTCCATATGGCTTAACACTGTGGACATTCTCTAGCCTAAAACTAAACCTCCTTGAACATATTGCCAATTTATCTCCTTAATCCATAATTCTAAATTTAAAATCACAAATTACCAATTAAGCTAAACATAAAAATAGATAATCTAAATTTAGCCACTAACCCGATAACTAATTCATAGTTGACTTCTTTTAATTTCCTTAAACTTGTGCTAAAATATCACTTAACCAGATTTGCATATTGAAAAATTTACAATAATACCAAACTCTTAATAACATACTTTTATACCGAATCATATAACCTCCTTTAATATTAATTTAATTACATTTTAAATATAAAATTATTTAACCTCTAATTTAAAAATTATCAATATAATTTATTACTAACAAAACTTCATGCAAAAATAATTCATAACCGAACACCCTAAAATAATTTACTAGTACTTCACGTATCCATCAATCAACAGGCCTGCTGACTGCGTTGGACAATAATACTATGTAAGTTTACTAAATTATAAGAACAACATCGCTAGTAGTATTTTTTTTTTTTTTTTTTTTTTTTTTAAATTTTTAGATTTTATTGGAAGAATACTATTAATATCTGAGACATAATTTAATTTTAAAAAGATGAATGAAATACAAAGAAATTAATGAAAAAGAAAAAATACTCCAGTTATTAATAGAATTCCCATAATTTTTTTCCAATTTTATTTTTGCATACGGTTTTGTATGTACTCTTATCAATCTCTTCAATTTGAGATCTGATATTATTTGTTTGTTGTGATTTTTTTTTAATTTTGGAAGTAATTTTGTCAATAACAAGGGAATGAACCCTAATATAAATTTCTACATTTTGTAAGAAGTTTCCAAATATGTGAATAATATGTTTTAACTAAGTTATATTTTATTATTATTACTTAATCTTAATTATGAAATTTGTTAATTAATAAATTTGTGAAAGCAATATGATTTCTTAGAATAATTTCAAAGGTTAATGAAAGGTAGAGAAATAAAGTAATTGTCAGTAAAGTGGGCTGAATGAAAATTATGGTCATCAGCATGGTTGGGTGGGAAAGAAAATGACCTTGGGGATAATTTACATCTTCATCACCCATGAGCAGAAATATCACAGACTAGTGTAATTACCTTTTTGTTTGCTACTCCAATTGTATTTTCTTTTTATTATTACTGCACACAATAAATATTTAAATTATAGTAATAGTAACCTTCATGTTATCACAGCCTACGCCCGTTCCACTGAGCTAGACTGAAACATAGCTAGGTGTGCAGACCCGTGATAACTCAATGCTTAAAAAACGGTTCGTTACATTGCCTTGTGTATTTTGTTTATTTTTTGTGCTTTATATCGTTTAGCGTTCTTGTTGTTGTTTCGTTTGTTTTGCTACTGCTAAAGTACTAGTAAAGTCGGGAAAAATTAAATAAATTGAAATTTTATAATATTAATCATTTTTAACCACACTATGGTGAGGGTGTATAATATTCGACAAAGGCGAATACTATATATACTTCTTGTTATACCCTTCACCTTCGTGAGAAGGGTGTATATAAGTTTGTCACTCCGTTTGTAATTTCCACAATATAATTTTCCGACCCTATAAAGTATATATAATCTGAATCTTTATAGATAGTCTGTTGAAATCAGTTTTCTGAAGACCCCAGATATCTTCGGGATCCGAATCGTCAATAATTCGAGAAGTTTCGGGGGAGTTTTCCCGTTTTTTCTACCGAGCGCGTCCCCGGGTGGCGGATAGGGGGTGGTGATGGACCATCTGTCTTCCCCCAGTTTTTAGTTTCACTCAAGCTGAAGGAGGGCAGATTGTCCGCCACCTGGGAATATTATATTCCCCGCGGACCAAAAAACTGGAAAAAAAACAACATGGAAAATAAAAATAAAAAGTTAAAAGTTACGGTGCAGGGCCTAAATAACCCAGTACCGGCGGCAAGTGTTGATCCACTCGCGAGTCACGTGTCGTCGTCATCCTGCAATCGTGAGCAAAATAATACTACGGAGGTGGGTACCTTGACCTCCGTGGCGGACAATGCGTCAAGTGTACAGCATGCCATTGGCAAAAACATAGTGGTGAAAGAGAAGGATGTACTCGGAGAGAGCTCTAAGCTACCTCAGCCTTTAAATATAGGTGAGGGTTCCGACTCTGAATCCGCAGATGATAATAACAACACCATTATAGCAAATCCCAAGAAGGATGAAGTAGAGCAAATGGTGAAAGAGGTAAGTGATAACATAGCTAAACTACCAATTACTAAGAAAAGACTATCTGGAGCACAGAGGAGGAAGTTGAAAAAGATGCTTCAGGATATCATAGTTAGTCAATCCCACGACACTCCTAAGGAAAAATCGGACTCTCTCACAAGATCTGAGGCAAAGAGAATCATTTCTCCCGAAGAGTTGACAACTGAGAATAAACCTAAGAAGAAAAAGAGCTCCCCGTCTTCTAATACGCAGTCGAAGCACAGCCACACTTCACTCAAAGGAACCTCAAGTCAGCATCCTGCGAGTAAGGTTGACAACGCCAAGCCAGATATTTCGGAGACGAACACGTCGACGAAACCAACCTCGAAGGTAAGGGTATCTCAAAAGAAGCTTCGAAAAACGAGGAAGGAGAAGCTAGACGGTGGAAAAGGAAAAGAGCCGCCATCTTACGCCAAAGTTGCCAGAAGGAGACACCGGGACGATCTTTGCTATACAGTTTACGATGCCGGTAATCCGACAGGCAAAATTCCAATAGACCAGCAGAGTAAGGTAGAAGATCTGGTGAACAATAAGATAGTGGACCACGCAATCGCTTCAAAAGGCAAACAACCTATATCGAGCGTGAGCTGTGAGTTCAGCATGGGCGTGATGTGGATGAGGTTGGCATCTCACCAATGTGTTAGCACCCTAAGGAACTTGGTGGCGCTAAGCTGTCCCAGGGAGGAGGGATACTGTCTATATAAAAGGATGGGACAGCAAACTGGCTAATGAACGTATACTGGAAATTCTTGGAGGTTAAAATGCTGACCTGGCTGTGGAAAAATGGGATGTCTTTTACAGGAAAGAAGAACCTCAGGGAACTTTATTTGTAATAGGTATCGACAAGAATTCCATGGCTAGACTTGCCAAGAATAAAGGTAGAGCTTACTTCGCCTCTAAAGCTGTTATATTCAAAATTGGGAAGGTGCCGATTGGAAGGGCTGTTACAACAAGCCCCGAAAAGGACACTTAAAAACCTAAGAACACAGCATCAGTAGCCACTACTGATAAGGTTGAGGAGTCAAATCCTAAAATCGAGGAAGTTACCACTAACTCGCCAGAAGAAAGTGCAGCTGCCCTTTCCAAAATTGGGAAGGCGCCGATTGAAAGGGCTGTCAAAACCGGCCCCGACAAGGACTCTAAAACACTTACGACTGTACCCAAAGCATCATTAGCAAGTACTGCTAATGTTGAGGAGGCAAATCCTAAAATCGAGGAAATTGGGAAGGTGTCGATTAAACAGTCTCATATTCCAATGCCAGATAAGGACACCGCAGTGCCATCAATAGTACCCACTGCATCAATAGCCACTTCTGTCTACCCGGAGGAGTCAAGTCCAAAGAGCGAGGAGGTGAAAACCAACTCGCTGGAAGACAGTTTAATGTATGACCATGATTGAGGTTATCCAAATAAACCTCCATCGCACAGTGGGGCAGAATCGAAATTTTTTTTGCTTGGACATACTACTTATCTCTTATAATATCCGAGGCATTTAAAAATTTAGTGATACAAAATTTACCATATTTTGGATTTTGGACCAAATGCGGTGTCCAGATAAGGACACCACAGTGCCATCAATAGTACCCACTGCATCAATAGCCACTTCTGTCTACCCGGAGGAGTCAAGTCCAAAGAGCGAGAAGGTGAAAACCAACTCGCTGGAAGACAGTTTAATGTATGACCATGATTGAGGTTATCCAAATAAACCTCCATCGCACAGTGGGGCAGAAATTTTTTTTGCTTGGACATACTACTTATCTCTTATAATATCCGAGGCATTTAAAAAATTAGTGATACAAAATTTACCATACCTTGGTCCGCCTTTTTTTGAATACCGGGCGTAATTTTGGACCAAATGGACTCAACTTGTTAGTTAGACAACAAAATTTCCAATAATATACAAAAAATTTCAGATCAATATCATTTACAGATCCAAAAATATACGTTTTTTAATTTAAAAATTCAAAAAGTTTTAGATTTTTGCCGTTTTTTTGCCAAATGTGTCTTAACTCTTTTATTAATAAAATAAAATTTTCTTTAAGAACATATAACAATTTTATAGTTTTCTTAAAGGTATCTTTATCGCTTTGGCGTAAAAAACTTGTCCTATTTTCTGAAAATGTTGCCACTGCGTCCTTCCGAATATGACCTATTTTTTATCAAAACTTCAAATTTGGGCGACATGTTCTAAAATCCCAAAGCTGAGATCAGAAAACTGAAAGCAGTTTTGGAAACCTCAATATGTTTTCTATTTACTCCAAAAGTATTTTCCCAGCCCTGAAAGAAATGTGGACCCTATGGGCAAAAAAGTAAAAAATCCCATTTTTGGGATTTTCATTCCTATTTTTGGGAATTGCGGGATGCCCTTTGACCTTTTCAATTTTTTTTTTGCATTTTCTTATTTGAAATGACAAATTTAACAAGCGTTGAAAATTTCATTGAGTTTTGTTCATAAATAAAGATTTTGTCATATATTACATATTTGTTTAATTTCTAAAACTATGATTTATATCAACATTTTAATAGGGTCGCAGATAGCTACAACAATTTAGTCCATATTTATCCCTTAATATCATTTTTTAGTTAGATATGGAAATTCTCGACCCTTTACAAAAAATTTCAAGCCAATATCTCAATTACATTCAAAACTATGTTCATTTAAACCTGTGTCCTTTAATTTCATCTTTTTCATATTTTAGTATTAAGTAGTTCTGTCATACATTTGGTGTTGAATAAAATATTTGGACAATTTTTAAAAATTATTTAGTTAATTATTTTATTAAAGACTATAACATTGTATATACAATAAAAAAATTATAATTTTATTATGAGCCACGCACAACAACACCTAAATTACCCCACACAAACCACCTTTTCCGCCCACCGAAATATAAAACACAATTTAATACAATATCATCAGTTAGTATAATTGCTTTTTTTATTTGAATTGTTTATCTTAAAAATAATACAATTAATTCTTACAACCTACTTATATAGTTAATTCCTAACACTACTTATTTTCTATAAAATAATCTGTCATATCGGTATACATATCCAGAAGGTAATATAAGTCCTTTAAATCTTCCTTGTTTTGTGATGATAGAGTTTCATAACAAATCCATCTTTTTCGCATAGTTGAAAGAACAGGATCAGAAGATAGAAGTAAACTATTAAAAATATCTTCATTCTGTGATTGCCTGGAGCATTTTCTTGAGCTGAATAGTTGAACATGCTTAAAATCTCGATTCCTCGCTTCCTGGGCTTCTTCTGTTAACTCTCCAAGTGGAAGAATATTCGATTCAATTATTATTTGACCATGACACAATACTTTGTGTACTGTTGGTGTTAGTTCCCTCCATGGATACAGAGATACAAGTAATTTAGAAATTTCAGATGTATATTCCCTAAATCGATTTCCATTAATTTTATGTTTACTATTCAGTGCCATTAAAATAGTGTTAACTCTTCGAAGCAACTCCTTGTCGATTCCAGTTATTTTTGAAGTAATTTCAAAATCACGAAAAAACCTTCTCGCCGTATTACCGTCATTTGTACTACCGCAACTTGGAAGTGGTTTGTCGATGTTTAATCCCATCTGAACTTTAAATTCTTCTTGGATTCTGCTTTTTTCCGCAGCTCTCAGTTCTTTCAATTCTTCATTATTTTTTGTTGATTTAGTAAGATTCTCTGGCACACTTCTATATTTGAAGTCGTATGCTATGTGTAAAAAGTAATCCAAAAATCGTATTCTGGCATGAAGTGGTGAAATTCCGAAAGACAGGACTTCTTCATTAATACTTCTGCTTTTGTTTATATTTGAGAATTGCGACTTTTTCTCATTACATATTGAGCATCTCCAGAAGGAAGAAGTTTCTGTTATGGCATTGCTGACCTTTCCATCAATCATTGTTAAGCTTAGCTGATATGATACGTTAATAGAGAATTCCTTTATTTTTATGCAAATGGGCTCCAGTGCATTTATTTCATCTTTTAAATATTCCACTAAATCTTTTGTTGTTTTCTTTGACTCCTTTATATATTCAAATCCAATGGGTCTACAAAAATTTTTTGAACCCGGAGTTGTATTGATCCATATATCTTCAAATGAATTTCCGATGCTTGACGATGATGGATTAAGGGAATATGAACGAATTCGTAATGGTACTAATGATGACATAAATACACTTTTCTAGTCTGCTAATGTCCGACTTCCACAAGCTTGTTTGTATTCTGGAAGTGCTGATAAACCGTCACATCCCCACTTACACATTAAGACAACATCACAGTTATGAATTTTCCTTAGTTGGTCTTCTGAAAAGTCTGACACAATTCTTGATGCTGTGTTTTCGAGCAAAGATGATATATCAATACAAGCTTCCACATCATTAACAGCAATAGGTGATGGTAGGATAGTTTGTTTTTTTTTTCCTTTGTGTCCTTTTTCATGCAGAGCTTTCCTTAATATTTGGTACTTATTTCGACTGAGACCCAGTTCCAACATAAGCGCTATTGCTTCCTCTTCAGTAAAATTTGATTGTGATGTTGGAGTTGGTATACTTTCCACAATTCGCTTAAGTCGTTTTGGTGATGCATTAGGAAGAATAGTTGCAATATGTACGGCATCCATAGGTTGGTTTTCCTTTTTCAGCATTTCGTTAAATGTATCAGCAATTTCCTCATTTGAGATTGAAAAAAGTTTTTGTGTGACCCTCTTTTTTGTTGACCTTGAACATAAGTCTTCGTATGACTTGCAAGGCTCCTGTTGATGTGTTGTAAGTTGAGATTTCCGTAGTAGTTTCCATCCAACTACAAAATTTTAATCGAAATTTCTTTTGACTTCCATCCACAGACTTACTTTTTACATCAAAAAGTTTTAAATTTTTGATATGCCTGTTTTGTCTACTTTTCTACTATATGTAGTTTTTATATAATTTGAAATGTCTTCAATTCTTTCTGGCCCTTTTGAAGATACACTCCATAAAACGGAACACAACTCTTCGTACTTTAATGTAATCTTCATTGTAGATTTATTAAATATGGTACTTAAAATCTGAGAAGTTTACTTATATACCAATTCTTGTCATTTCCGATACAGGTATTCCAAAGTAAAAAATTACGAATTGTCTACCTATTAACATTTAGGACTTTATTACTATAACCTGTAATTCAGTCATTGATATTTCTTGTTAGTGAATGAATCGAAATTATCATTATCTGTATATTTTTACCTACATGATCATAAACGAAACAGAACGAAATGATCTGTCGAAAAAATGTAGGTAAAAAGTAGTTATAAATTTCTGAAAATTTAAGCATAATAGGACCTTTCAATTATAAGGATAAGCAAACAAATAGAAAATAGGTAAATATAAGATTTAAATATGTTCTGTCATATTTAATACTAAAATATGAAAAATATGAAATTAAAGGATACAGGTTTAAATGAACATATTTTTGAATGTAATTGAGATATTGGCTTGAAAATTTTTGTAAAGAATCGAGAATTTCCATATCTAACTAAAAAAAGATATTAAGGGATAAATATGGACTAAATTGTTGTAGCTATCTGCGACCCTATTAAAATGTTGATATAAATCATAGTTTTAGAAATTAAACAAATATGTAATCTTTATTATGAACAAAACTCAATGAAATTTTCAACGCTTGTTAAATTTGTCATTTCAAATAAGAATATGCAAAAAAATTGAAAAGGTCAAAGGGCATCCTGCAATTCCTAAAAATAGGAATGAAAATCCCAAAAATGGGATTTTTTACTTTTTTGCCCATAGGGTCCACATTTCTTTCAGGGCTGGGAAAATACTTTTGGAGTAAATAGAAAACATATTGAGGTTTCCAAAACTGCTTTCAGTTTTCTGATCCCAGCTTTGGGATTTTAGAACATGTCGCCCAAATTTGAAGTTTTGATAAAAAATAGGTCATATTCGGATGGACGCAGTGGCAACATTTTCAAAAAATAGGACAAGTTTTTTACGCCAAAGCGTTCTGCGTAAAGATACCTTTTAGAAAACTATAAAATTGTTATATGTTCTTAAAGAAAATTTTATTTTATTAATAAAAGAATTAAGACACATTTTTGGCAAAAAAAACGGCAAAAATCTAAAATTTTTTGAATTTTTAAATTAAAAAACGTATATTTTTGGATCTGTAAATGATAGAATGAGAAAAAATTGAGTCCAGTTGGTCCAAAATTACGCCCGGTATTCAGAAAAAGGCGGACCAAGGTATGGTAAATTTTGTATCACTAAATTTTTAAATGCCTATAACTCGGATATTATAAGAGATAAGTAGTATGTCCAAGCATGTTTTTTCAAGAAAATATAAAAATCTCTGTATTTGGGTGAAAAACAAAAAAATGGCACGAGTTTAAAAATTTTACATGTCGTAGGTACCCTACTTTGAGCCGTCACAGCGCCGTCCCTGGGGCATCTGCAGGGTTCATCTTCAAAACTTAAACTCGAATACTCCTTGGTTACGCTCACGCCAAATTTTATCACGATCGGATATGCCGTTTAGAAATGCCAGATTTATTTCCAAAAAATTTCGATTCTGCCCCACAGGGTCTCGCCCGAGAACATGTATCTTATGTCACAAGAACTTATGTTTCCTCCTCTCAACAAGATTATCCACATCGGACGCAACCGTACTGAAGCAAGGTAGTGGCAACATATATCTAGCTTCCGTTTCTTTATTGAAGACCCAGAAACAGAAATATACCACCGTTTACCAAATCATAACACAAGCTTCCAGGCAGAAGGACGAGCAATAACGGAATGCGTAAATTGGATTAGAATAAATATGGCGCCCACAGCGCTTAATATATTTACCGACAGCCAGAAGGCAATTAGGGCGATATTAGGTGATAGACTGTAAGAAAGCTTTAACTGAATTCTCTCCCAGAGGTAAGGTTTACATCATATGGGTACCAGGCCACTCGGGAGTAATCGGCAACGGAAGGGCGAATGTAATAGCTTTAAAGGGAAGGGAGCTCGAGGCAGTTAACCTGACAAACGCAAAACCGTTCGACGCAACAAAAGCTGAACTAAATATATGGGTGAGAGAATCCCATAAGGCCTCTTGGAATAATGAAACAGATCCGAAGATCCCATGGGGTGACCCTGATGAGAGCAAGAGGAAAAATCTCTTCAAAATGAGCAAGTCTGAAGTTAGTATGATGGTACGTATTCTGAGTGGACACACAGGATTACGAGCACATCTATGCAAAATTGGACGTGCAGATTCAGACGAATGTAGAGCATGTGGAGAGGACAATGAAACTCTGGAGCACTTTCTTTGCCACTGCCAGGCATTCGTCGAAGTTAGATCCAAGTATCTTGGAAGTGATGTTATTCCGGAAATAACATTCCTGACTAATACTGATTGAAGATTCTTAGGAATTACGTTCAGGAAACTGAGTTTCTGAACACTGAAAAATAATTCATTCAGTGATTTTTTTTTTCATGATAAGGAGCGCATTACAGGCCCGATAGTGGCCTAGGTGTATTTCTTCGGATTTGATGTAGTATACATCCTCCTATCAACCTAACCTAACCTTCCTATTTCAAATCAGCAAAATCCGTCCATAAACAACGGAGATATAAGCAAAAATCAGAGACAACCTCTGAAAATTTCATAAAAAAAAGAAAAATTTTTCATGCTTTGATAAATAAGCAGACACACAACAACACTGCTTATTCATTGCCTTGTGTATTTTGTTTCGTATGTTTGGATGTCTGTGGGTTTCATTGCCTTGTGTATATTGTTTTTGTTTTTTTGTGAATTTTGTTTCGTATGTTTTTAAGTCTGTGGGTTTTATTGTATTGTGTATTTTGTTTTTTTATGTATTTTGTTTCGTATGTTTGGATGTCTGTTGGTTTCATTGCTTTGTGTATTTTTTTTTTTGTGTATTTCGTTTCGTATGTTTGGATGACTGTTGGTTTCATTGCCTTGTGTATTTTGTTTTTTTGTGAGTTGTTGCGTTGTTGTTGTTGCTTTTGTTTTGCTTTTGCTATAATTAAGATATAGTCGGGAAAATAGAATAAATTTAAATTTTAAAAAAATATATTTTTTAAATATACTACAGTGAAGATTATAATATTCTGCACAGCCGAATATAGCACTCTTACTTGTTATACCCACCATCAAAAAAGATGTGTGATTTTGTCATTCCGTTTGTAACACATCGAAATATTGGTCGTATACCCTCAAAAGTATATATATTCTGGGTCCTTATTAAATTCTAAGACGATCTAGCCATGTTTGTTCGTCCGTCTATCTGTCTGTTGAAAGCACGATAGAATCCGAACGAAACGAGATAGAGGATTGAATTTTCCACAAATATTCTCTATAGGTAAGGTTTGTTTGGTATTGAAAATGGGCAATATCGGTCCACGTTTTCGGATAGCCCCCATACAAGTGGACCCCCGAAAAACAGCTTTAATGGGCATATCAGTTTCAAAAGTACGAGTATAGCGATGAAATTCGACATAAATAAGTATATATAATCTGAATCTTTATAGATAGCCGAGTCGATTACGTCATGTCCGTCTGCCTGTCTGTTGAAATCAGTTTTCTGAAGACCCCAGATATCTTCGGGATGCAAATCGTCAATAATTCGATAAGTTTCGGGGGAGTTTTCCCGTTTTTCCTACCGAGCGCGTCCCCGGGTGGCGGATAGGGGGTGGTGATGGACCATCTGTCCTCCCCCAGTTTTTAGTTTCACTCAAGCTGAGGGAGGGCAGATTATCCGCCACCTGGGAATATTATATTCCCCGCGGACCAAAAAACTGAAAAAAAAAACAACATGGAAAATAAAAATAAAAAGTTAAAAGTTACGGTGCAGGGCCTAAATAACCCAGTACCGGCGGCAAGTGTTGATCCACTCGCGAGTCACGTGTCGTCGTCATCCTGCAATCGTGAGCAAAATAATACTACGGAGGTGGGTACCTTGACCTCCGTGGCGGACAATGCGTCAAGTGTACAGCATGCCATTGGCAAAAACATAGTGGTGAAAGAGAAGGATGTACTCGGAGAGAGCTCTAAGCTACCTCAGCCTTTAAATATAGGTGAGGGTTCCGACTCTGAATCCGCAGATGATAATAACAACACCATTATAGCAAATCCCAAGAAGGATGAAGTAGAGCAAATGGTGAAAGAGGTAAGTGATAACATAGCTAAACTACATATTACTAAGAAAAGACTATCTGGAGCACAGAGGAGGAAATTGAAAAAGATGCTTCAGGATATCATAGTTAGTCAATCCCACGACACTCCTAAGGAAAAATCGGACTCTCTCACAAGATCTGGGGCAAAGAGGATCAGGTCTCCCGAAGAGTTGACAACTGAGAATAAACCTAAGAAGAAAAAGAGCTCCCCGTCTTCTAATACGCAGTCGAAGCACAGCCACACTTCACTCAAAGGAACCTCAAGTCAGCATCCTGCGAGTAAGGTTGACAACGCCAAGCCAGATATTTCGGAGACAAACACGTCGGCGAAACCAACCTCGAAGGTAAGGGTATCTCAAAAGAAGCTTCGAAAAACGAGGAAGGAGAAGCTAGACGGTGGAAAAGGAAAAGAGCCGCCATCTTATGCCAAAGTTGCCAGAAGAAGACACCGGGACGATCTCTACTATGCAGTTTACGATGCCGGTAATCCGACAGGCAAAATTCCAATAGACCAGCAGAGTAAGGTAGAAGATCTGGTGAACAATAAGATAGTGGACCACGCAATCGCTTCAAAAGGCAAACAACCTATAGAGAGCGTGAGCTGTGAGTTCAGCATGGGCGTGATGTGGATGAGGTTGGCATCTCACCAATGTGTTAGCACCCTAAGGAACTTGGTGGCGCTAAGCTGTCCCAGGGAGGAGGGATACTGTCTATATAAAAGGATGGGACAGCAAACTGGCTAATGAACGTATACTGGAAATTCTTGGAGGTGAAAATGCTGACCTGGCTGTGGAAAAATGGGATGTCTTTTACAGGAAAGAAGAACCTCAGGGAACTTTATTTGTAATAGGTATCGACAAGAATTCCATGGCTAGTCTTGCCAAGAATAAAGGTAGAGCTTACTTCGCCTCTAAAGCTGTTATATTCAAAATTGGGAAGGTGCCGATTGGAAGGGCTGTTACAACAAGCCCCGAAAAGGACACTTAAAAACCTAAGAACACAGCATCAGTAGCCACTACTGATAAGGTTGAGGAGTCAAATCCTAAAATCGAGGAAGTTACCACTAACTCGCCAGAAGAAAGTGCAGCTGCCCTTTCCAAAATTGGGAAGGCGCCGATTGAAAGGGCTGTCAAAACCGGCCCCGACAAGGACTCTAAAACACTTACGACTGTACCCAAAGCATCATTAGCAAGTACTGGTAATGTTGAGGAGGCAAATCCTAAAATCGAGGAAATTGGGAAGGTGTCGATTAAACAGTCTCATATTCCAATGCCAGATAAGGACACCGCAGTGCCATCATTAGTACCCACTGCGTCAATAGCCACTTCTGTCTACCCGGAGGAGTCAAGTCCAAAGAGAGAGGAGGTGAAAACCAACTCGCTGGAAGACAGTTTAATGTATGACCATGATTGAGGTTATCCAAATCGCACAGTGGGGCAGAATCGAAATTTTTTTTGCTTGGACATACTACTTATCTCTTATAATATCCGAGTTATAGGCATTTAAAAATTTAGTGATACAAAATTTACCATACCTTGGTCCGCCTTTTTTTGAATACCGGGCGTAATTTTGGACCAAAATTTCCAATAATATACAAAAAATTTCAGATCAATATCATTTACAGATCCAAAAATATACGTTTTTTAATTTAAAAATTCAAAAAGTTTTAGATTTTTGCCGTTTTTTTGCCAAATGTGTCTTAACTCTTTTATTAATAAAATAAAATTTTCTTTAAGAACATATAACAATTTTATAGTTTTCTAAAAGGTATCTTTACGCAGAACGCTTTGGCGTAAAAAACTTGTCCTATTTTTTGAAAATGTTGCCACTGCGTCCTTCCGAATATGACCTATTTTTTATCAGATAAGGACACCGCAGTGCCATCATTAGTACCCACTGCGTCAATAGCCACTTCTGTCTACCCGGAGGAGTCAAGTCCAAAGAGAGAGGAGGTGAAAACCAACTCGCTGGAAGACAGTTTAATGCATGACCATGATTGAGGTTATCCAAATCGCACAGTGGGGCAGAATCGAAATTTTTTTTGCTTGGACATACTACTTATCTCTTATAATATCCGAGTTATAGGCATTTAAAAATTTAGTGATACAAAATTTACCATACCTTGGTCCGCCTTTTTTTGAATACCGGGCGTAATTTTGGACCAAAATTTCCAATAATATACAAAAAATTTCAGATCAATATCATTTACAGATCTAAAAATATACGTTTTTTAATTCAAAAATTCAAAAAATTTTAGATTTTTGCCGTTTTTTTGCCAAATGTGTCTTAACTCTTTTATTAATAAAATAAAATTTTCTTTAAGAACATATAACAATTTTATAGTTTTCTAAAAGGTATCTTTACGCAGAACGCTTTGGCGTAAAAACTTGTCCTATTTTTTGAAAATGTTGCCACTGCGTCCTTCCGAATATGACCTTTTTTTTTATCAAAACTTCAACTTTGGGCGACATGTTCTAAAATCCCAAAGCTGAGATCAGAAAACTGAAAGCAGTTTTGGAAACCTCAATATGTTTTCTATTTACTCCAAAAGTATTTTCCCAGCCCTGAAAGAAATGTGGACCCTATGGGCAAAAAAGTAAAAAATCCCATTTTTGGGATTTTCATTCCTATTTTTGGGAATTTCGGGATGCCCTTTGACCTTTTAAATTTTTTTTGCATTTTCTTATTTGAAATGACAAATTTAACAAGCGTTGAAAATTTCATTGAGTTTTGTTCATAAATAAAGATTTTGTCATATATTACATATTTGTTTAATTTCTAAAACTATGATTTATATCAACATTTTAATAGGGTCGCAGATAGCTACAACAATTTAGTCCATATTTATCCCTTAATATCATTTTTTAGTTAGATATGGAAATTCTCGACCCTTTACAAAAAATTTCAAGCCAATATCTCAATTACATTCAAATGTATGTTCATTTAAACCTGTGTCCTTTAATTTCATATTTTTCATATTTTAGTATTAAGTAGTTCTGTCATACATTTGGTGTTGAATAAAATATTTGGACAATTTTTAAAAATTATTTAGTTAATTATTTTATTAAAGACTATAACATTGTATATACAATAAAAAAATTATAATTTTATTATGAGCCACGCACAACAACACCTAAATTACCCCACACAAACCACCTTTTCCGCCCACCGAAATATAAAACAGAATTTAATACAATATCATCAGTTAGTATAATAGCTTTTTTTATTTGAACTGTTTATCTTAAACATAATACAATTAATTCTTACAACCTACTTATATAGTTAATTCTTAACACTACTTATTTTCTATAAAATAATCTGTCATATCGGTATACATATCCAGAAGGTAATATAAGTCCTTTAAATCTTCCTTGTTTTGTGATGATAGAGTTTCATAACAAATCCATCTTTTTCGCATAGTTGAAAGAACAGGATCAGAAGATAGAAGTAAACTATTAAAAATATCTTCATTCTGTGATTGCCTGTAGCATTTTCTTGAGCTGAATAGTTGAACATGCTTAAAATCTCGATTCCTCGCTTCCTGGGCTTCTTCTGTTAAGTCTCCAAGTGGAAGAATATTCGATTCAATTATTATTTGACCATGACACAATACTTTGTGTACTGTTGGTGTTAGTTCCCTCCATGGATACAGAGATACAAGTAATTTAGAAATTTCAGATGTATATTCCCCAAATCGATTTCCATTAATTTTATGTTTACTATTCAGTGCCATTAAAGTATACTGGAAATTCTTGGAGGTGAAAATGCTGACCTGGCTGTGGAAAAATGGGATGTCTTTTACAGGAAAGAAGAACCTCAGGGAACTTTATTTGTAATAGGTATCGACAAGAATTCCATGGCTAGTCTTGCCAAGAATAAAGGTAGAGCTTACTTCGCCTCTAAAGCTGTTATATTCAAAATTGGGAAGGTGCCGATTGGAAGGGCTGTTACAACAAGCCCCGAAAAGGACACTTAAAAACCTAAGAACACAGCATCAGTAGCCACTACTGATAAGGTTGAGGAGTCAAATCCTAAAATCGAGGAAGTTACCACTAACTCGCCAGAAGAAAGTGCAGCTGCCCTTTCCAAAATTGGGAAGGCGCCGATTGAAAGGGCTGTCAAAACCGGCCCCGACAAGGACTCTAAAACACTTACGACTGTACCCAAAGCATCATTAGCAAGTACTGGTAATGTTGAGGAGGCAAATCCTAAAATCGAGGAAATTGGGAAGGTGTCGATTAAACAGTCTCATATTCCAATGCCAGATAAGGACACCGCAGTGCCATCATTAGTACCCACTGCGTCAATAGCCACTTCTGTCTACCCGGAGGAGTCAAGTCCAAAGAGAGAGGAGGTGAAAACCAACTCGCTGGAAGACAGTTTAATGTATGACCATGATTGAGGTTATCCAAATCGCACAGTGGGGCAGAATCGAAATTTTTTTTGCTTGGACATACTACTTATCTCTTATAATATCCGAGTTATAGGCATTTAAAAATTTAGTGATACAAAATTTACCATACCTTGGTCCGCCTTTTTTTGAATACCGGGCGTAATTTTGGACCAAAATTTCCAATAATATACAAAAAATTTCAGATCAATATCATTTACAGATCCAAAAATATACGTTTTTTAATTTAAAAATTCAAAAAGTTTTAGATTTTTGCCGTTTTTTTGCCAAATGTGTCTTAACTCTTTTATTAATAAAATAAAATTTTCTTTAAGAACATATAACAATTTTATAGTTTTCTAAAAGGTATCTTTACGCAGAACGCTTTGGCGTAAAAAACTTGTCCTATTTTTTGAAAATGTTGCCACTGCGTCCTTCCGAATATGACCTATTTTTTATCAGATAAGGACACCGCAGTGCCATCATTAGTACCCACTGCGTCAATAGCCACTTCTGTCTACCCGGAGGAGTCAAGTCCAAAGAGAGAGGAGGTGAAAACCAACTCGCTGGAAGACAGTTTAATGCATGACCATGATTGAGGTTATCCAAATCGCACAGTGGGGCAGAATCGAAATTTTTTTTGCTTGGACATACTACTTATCTCTTATAATATCCGAGTTATAGGCATTTAAAAATTTAGTGATACAAAATTTACCATACCTTGGTCCGCCTTTTTTTGAATACCGGGCGTAATTTTGGACCAAAATTTCCAATAATATACAAAAAATTTCAGATCAATATCATTTACAGATCTAAAAATATACGTTTTTTAATTCAAAAATTCAAAAAATTTTAGATTTTTGCCGTTTTTTTGCCAAATGTGTCTTAACTCTTTTATTAATAAAATAAAATTTTCTTTAAGAACATATAACAATTTTATAGTTTTCTAAAAGGTATCTTAGGTATCGCAGAACGCTTTGGCGTAAAAACTTGTCCTATTTTTTGAAAATGTTGCCACTGCGTCCTTCCGAATATGACCTTTTTTTTTATCAAAACTTCAACTTTGGGCGACATGTTCTAAAATCCCAAAGCTGAGATCAGAAAACTGAAAGCAGTTTTGGAAACCTCAATATGTTTTCTATTTACTCCAAAAGTATTTTCCCAGCCCTGAAAGAAATGTGGACCCTATGGGCAAAAAAGTAAAAAATCCCATTTTTGGGATTTTCATTCCTATTTTTGGGAATTTCGGGATGCCCTTTGACCTTTTAAATTTTTTTTGCATTTTCTTATTTGAAATGACAAATTTAACAAGCGTTGAAAATTTCATTGAGTTTTGTTCATAAATAAAGATTTTGTCATATATTACATATTTGTTTAATTTCTAAAACTATGATTTATATCAACATTTTAATAGGGTCGCAGATAGCTACAACAATTTAGTCCATATATATCCCTTAATATCATTTTTTAGTTAGATATGGAAATTCTCGACCCTTTACAAAAAATTTCAAGCCAATATCTCAATTACATTCAAATGTATGTTCATTTAAACCTGTGTCCTTTAATTTCATATTTTTCATATTTTAGTATTAAGTAGTTCTGTCATACATTTGGTGTTGAATAAAATATTTGGACAATTTTTAAAAATTATTTAGTTAATTATTTTATTAAAGACTATAACATTGTATATACAATAAAAAAATTATAATTTTATTATGAGCCACGCACAACAACACCTAAATTACCCCACACAAACCACCTTTTCCGCCCACCGAAATATAAAACAGAATTTAATACAATATCATCAGTTAGTATAATAGCTTTTTTTATTTGAACTGTTTATCTTAAACATAATACAATTAATTCTTACAACCTACTTATATAGTTAATTCTTAACACTACTTATTTTCTATAAAATAATCTGTCATATCGGTATACATATCCAGAAGGTAATATAAGTCCTTTAAATCTTCCTTGTTTTGTGATGATAGAGTTTCATAACAAATCCATCTTTTTCGCATAGTTGAAAGAACAGGATCAGAAGATAGAAGTAAACTATTAAAAATATCTTCATTCTGTGATTGCCTGTAGCATTTTCTTGAGCTGAATAGTTGAACATGCTTAAAATCTCGATTCCTCGCTTCCTGGGCTTCTTCTGTTAAGTCTCCAAGTGGAAGAATATTCGATTCAATTATTATTTGACCATGACACAATACTTTGTGTACTGTTGGTGTTAGTTCCCTCCATGGATACAGAGATACAAGTAATTTAGAAATTTCAGATGTATATTCCCCAAATCGATTTCCATTAATTTTATGTTTACTATTCAGTGCCATTAAAATAGTGTTAACTCTTCGAAGCAACTCCTTGTCGATTCCAGTTATTTTTGAAGTAATTTCAAAATCACGAAAAAACCTTCTCGCCGTATTACCGTCATTTGTACTACCGCAACTTGGAAGTGGTTTGTCGATGTTTAATCCCATCTGAACTTTAAATTCTTCTTGGATTCTGCTTTTTTCCGCAGCTCTCAGTTCTTTCAATTCTTCATTATTTTTTGTTGATTTAGTAAGATTCTCTGGCACACTTCTATATTTGAGGTCGTATGCTATGTGTAAAAAGTAATCCAAAAATCGTATTCTGGCATGAAGTGGTGAAATTCCGAAAGACAGGACTTCTTCATTAATACTTCTGCTTTTGTTTATATTTGAGAATTGCGACTTTTTCTCATTACATATTGAGCATCTCCAGAAGGAAGAAGTTTCTGTTATGGCATTGCTGACCTTTCCATCAATCATTGTTAAGCTTAGCTGATATGATACGTTAATAGAGAATTCCTTTATTTTTATGCAAATGGGCTCCAGTGCATTTATTTCATCTTTTAAATATTCCACTAAATCTTTTCTTGTTTTCTTTGACTCCTTTATATATTCAAATCCAATGCAGAGCTTTCCTTAATATTTGGTACTTATTTCGACTGAGACCCAGTTCCAACATAAGCGCTATTGCTTCCTCTTCAGTAAAATTTGATTGTGATGTTGGAGTTGGTATACTTTCCACAATTCGCTTAAGTCGTTTTGGTGATGCATTAGGAAGAATAGTTGCAATATGTACGGCATCCATAGGTTGGTTTTCCTTTTTCAGCATTTCGTTAAATGTATCAGCAATTTCCTTATTTGAGATTGAAAAAAGTTTTTGTGTGACCCTCTTTTTTGTTGGCCTTGAACATAAGTCTTCGTATGACTTGCAAGGCGCTCCTGTTGATGTGTTGTAAGTTGAGATTTCCGTAGTAGTTTCCATCCAACTACAAAATTTTAATCGAAATTTCTTTTGATTTCCATCCACAAACTTACTTTTTACATCAAAAAGTTTTAAATTTTTGATATGCCTGTTTTGTCTACTTTTCTACTATATGTAGTTTTTATATAATTGGAAATGTCTTCAATTCTTTCTGGCCCTTTTGAAGATACACTCCATAAAACGGAACACAACTCTTCATACTTTAATGTAATCTTCATTGTAGATTTATTAAATATGGTACTTAAAATCTGAGAAGTTTACTTATATGCCAATTCTTGTCATTTCCGATACAGGTATTCCAAAGTAAAAAATTACGAATTGTCTACCTATTAACATTTAGGACTATATTACTATAACCTGTAATTCAGTCATTGATATTTCTTGTTAGTGAATGAATCGAAATTATCATTACCTGTATATTTTTACCTACATAATCATAAACGAAACCGAACGAAATGATCTGTCGAAAAAATGTAGGTAAAAAATAGTTATAAATTTCTGAAAATTTAAGCATAATAGGACCTTTCAATTATAAGGATAAGCAAACAAATAGAAAATAGGTAAATATAAGATTTAAATATGTTGTCATATTTAATACTAAAATATGAAAAATATGAAATTAAAGGATACAGGTTTAAATGAACATATTTTTGAATGTAATTGAGATATTGGCTTGAAAATTTTTGTAAAGAATCGAGAATTTCCATATCTAACTAAAAAAAGGGATAAATATGGACTAAATTGTTGTAGCTATCTGCAACCCTATTAAAATGTTGATATAAATCATAGTTTTAGAAATTAAACAAATATGTAATATATGACAAAATCTTTATTTATGAACAAAACTCAATGAAATTTTCAACGCTTGTTAAATTTGTCATTTCATATAAGAAAATGCAAAAAAATTGAAAAGGTCAAAGGGCATCCCGAAATTCCCAAAAATAGGAATGAAAATCCAAAAAATGGGATTTTTTACTTTTTTGCCCATAGGGTCCACATTTCTTTCAGGGCTGGGAATATACTTTTGGAGTAAATAGAAAACATATTGAGGTTTTCAAAACTGCTTTCAGTTTTCTGATCCCAGCTTTGGGATTTTAGAACATGTCGCCCAAAGTTGAAGTTTTGATAAAAAATAGGTCATATTCGGAAGGACGCAGTGGCAACATTTTCAAAAAATAGGACAAGTTTTTTACGCCAAAGCGTTCTGCGTAAAGATACCTTTTAGAAAACTATAAAATTGTTATATGTTCTTAAAGAAAATTTTATTTTATTAATAAAAGAATTAAGACACATTTTTGGCAAAAAAAAAACTGCAAAAATCTAAAATTTTTTGAATTTTTAAATTTAAAAAACGTATATTTTTGGATCTGTAAATGATATTGATCTGAAATTTTTTGTATATTATTGGAAATTTTGTTGTCTAACTAACAGGAAAAAATTGAGTCCAGTTGGTCCAAAATTACGCCCGGTATTCAAAAAAAGGCGGACCAAGGTATGGTAAATTTTGTATCACTAAATTTTTAAATGCCTATAACTCGGATATTATAAGAGATAAGTAGTATGTCCAAGCATGTTTTTTTATTTGGGTGAAAAACAAAAAAATGGCACGAGTTTAAAAATTTTACAAGTCGTAGGTACCCTACTTTGAGCCGTCACAGCGCCGTCCCTGGGGCATCTGCAGGGTTCACTTAAACTCGAATACTCCTTGGTTACGCTCACGCCAAATTTTATCACGATCGGATATGCCGTTTAGAAATGCCAGATTTATTTCCAAAAAATTTCGATTCTGCCCCACAGGGTCTCGCCCGAGAACATGTATCTTATGTCACAAGAACTTATGTTTCCTCCTCTCAACAAGATTATCCACATCGGACGCAACCGTACTGAAGCAAGGTAGTGGCAACATATATCTAGCTTCCGTTTCTTTATTGAAGACCCAGAAACAGAAATATACCACCGTTTACCAAATCATAACACAAGCTTCCAGGCAGAAGGACGAGCAATAACGGAATGCGTAAATTGGATTAGAATAAATATGGCGCCCACAGCGCTTAATATATTTACCGACAGCCAGAAGGCAATTAGGGCGATATCAGGTGATAGACTGTAAGAAAGCTTTAACTGAATTCTCTCCCAGAGGTAAGGTTTACATCATATGGGTACCAGGCCACTCGGGAGTAATCGGCAACGGAAGGGCGAATGTAATAGCTTTAAAGGGAAGGGAGCTCGAGGCAGTTAACCTGACAAACGCAAAACCGTTCGACGCAACAAAAGCTGAACTAAATATATGGGTGAGAGAATCCCATAAGGCCTCTTGGAATAATGAAACAGATCCGAAGATCCCATGGGGTGACCCTGATGAGAGCAAGAGGAAAAATCTCTTCAAAATGAGCAAGTCTGAAGTTAGTATGATGGTACGTATTCTGAGTGGACACACAGGATTACGAGCACATCTATGCAAAATTGGACGTGCAGATTCAGACGAATGTAGAGCATGTGGAGAGGACAATGAAACTCTGGAGCACTTTCTTTGCCACTGCCAGGCATTCGTCGAAGTTAGATCCAAGTATCTTGGAAGTGATGTTATTCCGGAAATAACATTCCTGACTAGTACTGATTGAAGATTCTTAGGAATTACGTTCAGGAAACTGAGTTTCTGAACACTGAAAAATAATTCATTCAGTGATTTTTTTTTTCATGATAAGGAGCGCATTACAGGCCCGATAGTGGCCTAGGTGTATTTCTTCGGATTTGATGTAGTATACATCCTCCTATCAACCTAACCTAACCTTCCTATTTCAAATCAGCAAAATCCGTCCATAAACAACGGAGATATAAGCAAAAATCAGAGACAACCTCTGAAAATTTCATAAAAAAAAGAAAAATTTTTCATGCTTTGATAAATAAGCAGACACACAACAACACTGCTTATTCATTGCCTTGTGTATTTTGTTTCGTATGTTTGGATGTCTGTAGGTTTCATTGCCTTGTGTATATTGTTTTTGTTTTTTTGTGAATTTTGTTTCGTATGTTTTTAAGTCTGTGGGTTTTATTGTGTTGTGTATTTTGTTTTTTTATGTATTTTGTTTCGTATGTTTGGATGTCTGTTGGTTTCATTGCTTTGTGTATTTTTTTTGTGTATTTCGTTTCGTATGTTTGGTTTCATTGCCTTGTGTATTTTGTTTTTTTTTGTGAGTTGTTGCGTTGTTGTTGTTGCTTTTGTTTTGCTATTGCTATAATTAAGATATAGTCGGGAAAATAGAATAAATTTAAATTTGAAAAAAATATATTTTTTAAATATACTACAGTGAAGATTATAATATTCTGCACAGCCGAATATTATGGGCATATCTGTTTCAAAAGTACGAGTATAGCGATGAAATTCGACATAAATAAGTTCCATATGATCCAAAATCTCCCTACCAAATTTTATGAGGTTCGGTTCATAATTGACCCTACCTTCAGAAAATTTGTTTAACGCTCATTACTGGCTTAAAAATGAAACAATGAAATTTAACATAATTAGGTCTCTTATGATCCAAAACCTCTCTACCAAATTTTATGTTGATCGGTCTATAATTGACCCTGCCCCCCATATAAGGTTCCCATCAGAAAATGACTAGCGGTCATTACTAGCTTAAAAATACGAGTATAGTGATAAAATTTAACACACATAAGTTTCATATGATCCAAAATCTCCCTACCTAATTTTATGTTGATCGGTCCATAATGGACCCTGCCCCCCATATAAGGTCCCTTTCAGAAAATGACTTTAACGCTCATTACTGGCTTAAAAATACGAGTATAGTGATGAAATTCGACACACATAAGTTTCAATGAAGCCAATATCTCTCTATCAAACTTTATGTGGATCGGTCCATAATTGACCCTACTCCCCTACTTCGACATATTTGTATACGAGTTAAAACCTCTCTACCAAATGTATTGAGGATCGGTCCATAAGAAAATTACTTTAACGATCTTTGCTGACTTAAAAATACGTGAACAGTTATGAAATTTTATATAAAAAACATTTATAGGAATGTAAATCTTCCTACCGAATTTCATGAGGAAAGTGTCGGGAAGTGATATTCGATGGTCTAAAAAAATTTTATGAAAAACGGACAATTAAACCTATCTCTCATATAAGGTGCTCTTCAGTTAATTTAATGAGTAATATCACCCTGATGTTAATAGGGGAGCATTCCTTTTAAGGCATACGATTTGATGGTGGGTATATGAGATTCGGACAGCCGAATATAACACTCTCACTTGTTATACCCTTCACCTTCGTGAGAAGGCACAGTGGGGCAGAATGGAAATTTTTTGGAAATAAATCTGGCATTTCTAAACGGCTGATCCGATCGGGATAAAATTTGGCGTGAGCGTAACCAAGGAGTATTCGAGTTTAAGTGAACTCTGCAGATGCCCCAGGGACGGCGCTGTGGCGGCTCAAAGTAGGGTACCTACGACATGTAAAATTTTTAAACTCGTGCCATTTTTTTGTTTTTCACCCAAATACAAAGATTTTTATATTTTGTGAAAGCGCTCGACGAGATCTTGAATAAACATGCTTGGACATACTACTTATCTCTTATAATATCCGAGTTATAGGCATTTAAAAATTTAGTGATACAAAATTTACCATACCTTGGTCCGCCTTTTTTTGAATACCGGGCGTAATTTTGGACCAAATGGACTCAATTTTTTCTTGTTAGTTAGACAACAAAATTTCCAATAGTATACAAAAAATTTCAGATCAATATCGTTTACAGATCCAAAAATATACGTTTTTTAATTTAAAAATTCAAAAAATTTTAGATTTTTGGCGTTTTTTTGCCAAAAATGTGTCTTAACTCTTTTATTAATAAAACAAAATTTTTATTAAGAACATATAACAATTTTATAGTTTTCTAAAAGGTATCTTTACGCAGAACGCTTTGGCGTAAAAAACTTGTCCTATTTTTTGAAAATGTTGCCACTGCGTCCTTCCGAATATGACCTATTTTTTATCGAAACTTCAACTTTGGGCGACATGTTCTAAAATCCCAAAGCTGGGATCAGAAAACTGAAAGCAGTTTTGGAAACCTCAATATGTTTTCTATTTACTCCAAAAGTATTTTCCCAGCCCTGAAAGAAATGTGGACCCTATGGGCAAAAAAGTAAAAAATCCCATTTTTGGGATTTTCATTCCTATTTTTGGGAATTGCGGGATGCCCTTTGACCTTTTCAATTTTTTTTTTTGCATATTCTTATTTGAAATGACAAATTTAACAAGCGTTGAAAATTTCATTGAGTTTTGTTCATAAATAAAGATTTTGTCATATATTACATATTTGTTTAATTTCTAAAACTATGATTTATATCAAAATTTTAATAGGATCGCAGATAGCTACAACAATTTAGTCCATATTTATCCCTTAATATCATTTTTTAGTTAGATATGGAAGTTCTCGACCCTTTACAAAAAATTTCAAGCCAATATCTCAATTACATTCAAAAATATGTTCATTTAAACCTGTGTCCTTTAATTTCATCTTTTTCATATTTTAGTATTAAGTATGACAGAACATACATTTGGTGTTGAATAAAATATTTGGACAATTTTTAAAAATTATTTAGTTAATTATTTTATTATAATATTGTATATAAAATAAAAAAAATTATAATTTTATTATGAGCCACGCACAACAACACCTAAATCACCCCACACAAATTACCTTTCCCGCCCACCGAAATATAAAACACAATTTAATACAATATCATTAGTTAGTATAATAGCTTTTTTTATTTGAACTGTTTATCTTAAACATAATACAATTAATTCTTACAACCTACTTATATAGTTAATTCCTAACACTACTTATTTTCTATAAAATAATCTGTCATATCGGTATACATATCCAGAAGGTAATATAAGTCCTTTAAATCTTTCTTGTTTTGAGATGATAGAGTTTCATAACAAATCCATCTTTTTCGCATAGTTGAAAGAACAGGATCAGAAGATAGAAGTAAACTATTAAAAATATCTTCATTCTGTGATTGCCTGTAGCATTTTCTTGAGCTGAATAGTTGAACATGCTTAAAATCTCGATTCCTCGCTTCCTGGGCTTCTTCTGTTAACTCTCCAAGTGGAAGAATATTCGATTCAATTATTATTTGACCATGACACAATACTTTGTGTACTGTTGGTGTTAGTTCCCTCCATGGATACAGAGATACAAGTAATTTAGAAATTTCAGATGTGTATTCCCCAAATCGATTTTCATTAATTTTATGTTTACTATTCAGTGCCATTAAAATAGTTTTAACTCTTCGAAGCAACTCCTTGTCGATTCCAGTTATTTTTGAAGTAATTTCAAAATCACGAAAAAACCTTCTCGACGTATTACCGTCATTTGTACTACCTCAACTTGAAAGTGGTTTGTCGATGTTTAATCCCATCTGAACTTTAAATTCTTCTGGGATTCTGCTTTTTTCCGCAGCTCTCAGTTCTTTCAATTCTTCATTATTTTTTGTTGATTTAGTAGGATAGTTTGTTTTTTTTTCCTGGATCGCCTTGTATGATGGTAATATATTGTGTCCTTTTTCATGCAGAGCTTTCCTTAATATTTGGTACTTATTTCGACTGAGACCCAGTTCCAACATAAGCGCTATTGCTTCCTCTTCAGTAAAATTTGATTATGATGTTGGAGTTGGTATACTTTACACAATTCGCTTAAGTCGTTTTGGTGATGCATTAGGAAGAATAGTTGCAATATGTACGACATCCATATGTTGGTTTTCCTTTTTCAGCATTTCGTTAAATGTATCAGCAATTTCCTCATTTGAGATTGAAAAAAGTTTTTGTGTGACCCTCTTTTTTTTACCTTGAACATAAGTCTTCGTATGACTTGCAAGGCGCTCCTATTGATGTGTTGTAAGTTGAGATTTCCGTAGTAGTTTCCATCCAACTACAAAATTTTAATCGAAATTTCTTTTGATTTCCATCCACAGACTTACTTTTTACATCAAAAAGTTTTAAAAAGTTTTCAATTTTTGATATGCCTGTTTTGTCTACTTTTCTACTATATGTAGTTTTTATATAATTTGAAATGTCTTCAATTCTTTCTGGCCCTTTTGAAGATATACCCCATAAAACGGAACACAACTCTTCGTACTTTAATGTAATCTTCATTGTAGATTTATTAAATATGGTACTTAAAATCTGAGAAGTTTACTTATATACCAATTCTTGTCATTTCCGATACAGGTATTCCAAAGTAAAAAATTACGAATTGTCTACCTATTAACATTTAGGACTATATTACTATAACCTGTAATTCAGTCATTGATATTTCTTATTAGTGAATGAATCGAAATTATCATTACCTGTATATTTTTTTTCCTACATGATCATAAACGAAACAGAACGAAATGATCTGTCGAAAAAATTTAGGTAAAAAATAGTTATAAATTTTTTAAAATTTAAGCATAATAGGACCTTTCAATTATAAGGATAAGCAAACAAATAGAAAATAGGTAAATATAAGATTTAAATATGTGCTGTCATACTTAATACTAAAATATGAAAAAGATGAAATTAAAGGACACAGGTTTAAATGAACATATTTTTGAATGTAATTGAGATATTGGCTTGAAATTTTTTGTAAAGGGTCGAGAATTTCCATATCTAACTAAAAAATGATATTAAGGGATAAATATGGACTAAATTGTTGTAGCTATCTGCGATCCTATTAAAATTTTGATATAAATCATAGTTTTAGAAATTAAACAAATATGTAATATATGACAAAATCTTTATTTATGAACAAAACTCAATGAAATTTTCAACGCTTGTTAAATTAGTCATTTCAAATAAGAATATGCAAAAAAAAAATTGAAAAGGTCAAAGGGCATCCCGCAATTCCCAAAAATAGGAATGAAAATCCCAAAAATGGGATTTTTTACTTTTTTGCCCATAGGGTCCACATTTCTTTCAGGGCTGGGAAAATACTTTTGGAGTAAATAGAAAACATATTGAGGTTTCCAAAACTGCTTTCAGTTTTCTGATCCCAGCTTTGGGATTTTAGAACATGTCGCCCAAAGTTGAAGTTTTGATAAAAAATAGGTCATATTCGGAAGGACGCAGTGGCAACATTTTCAAAAAATAGGACAAGTTTTTTACGCCAAAGCGTTCTGCGTAAAGATACCTTTTAGAAAACTATAAAATTGTTATATGTTCTTAATAAAAATTTTATTTTATTAATAAAAGAGTTAAGACACATTTTTGGCAAAAAAAACGCCAAAAATCTAAAATTTTTTGAATTTTTAAATTAAAAAACGTATATTTTTGGATCTGTAAACGATATTGATCTGAAATTTTTTGTATATTATTGGAAATTTTGTTGTCTAACTAACAAGAAAAAATTGAGTCCATTTGGTCCAAAATTACGCCCGGTATTCAAAAAAAGGCGGACCAAGGTATGGTAAATTTTGTATCACTAAATTTTTAAATGCCTATAACTCGGATATTATAAGAGATAAGTAGTATGTCCAAGCATGTTTTTTCAAGATCTCGTCGAGCGCTTTAACAAAATATAAAAATCTTTGTATTCTGGCCGTTTAGAAATGCCAGATTTATTTCCAAAAAATTTCCATTCTGCCCCACTGTGGAAGGGTATATGTATATAAGTTTGTCATTCCTTTTGTAATTTCCAAAATATAGTTTTCCGACCCTATGAAGTACATATATATATATTCTGAATCCTTATAGATAGCGGAGTCGATTAAGCCATGTCCGTCTGTCTGTATGTTGGAATCAGTTTTCTGAAGATCCCAGATATCTTCGGGATCTAAATCATTCTATACTTCTATCAGACATGCTTTCGAGAAGTTTCCTATTTAAAATCAGCAAAATCCGTCCATAAACAACGGAGATATAAGAAAAACCCCGAGACAACCTCTGAAAATTTCATAAAAAAATACAATTTTTTTCATGCTTTGATAAATAAGCAACAACAACAAAGCTTATTCATTGCGTTGTATATTTTGTTTTTGTTTTTTAGAGTATTTCGTTTCGTATGTTTGGATGGCTGTGTGTTTCATTGCCTTGTGTATATTGCAGAGACTGAAAATAACTGGGCCACATAACCAAAGTGAATGAATTGTGATTTATTTTTGTTTTTTAAAATAAATCCCTCAGAATAACAGTTATAAAATGATTTTTACTTAAATGGTTTAGTATAACCTTTACTACTTTTGATTTGTTACTTATGTTTTTGCCTGAGCACTTGGTTTTTGTATTCCTTTTTTCTCTTGCTTATATGAGAGAAGATAGTATGTGTGTATGTGTGTCCTAATCGTGTATTTACATTTGCGATTTATTTTTTTGCTTTTAAAATTAAAAATCATAAGCAGACCTTTTCAAAAATGTTTACAAAATAAAAATCAATTGTAGCGAGTTATTTTGTTTTTCTTTTAGGTTTCTCTCAACCACTTATCAAAAAATCTAACATAAAGGTTTCTCTCAGCGATAAACTGCAAAAACACAATTATAAATGATGATAACAGCAATTAACCTTATAAAAACAAAGTGGACCCGTTATTTTCAGTCTCTGGTATATTGTTTTGTTTTAATCTTAGTGCATCAATATACATATATACAATGTACAGTTATGACTTTTTGCAAAAAATACCATAGCAAGACCTTGCACAGTGGACCAAATCTGAAATTTTTAGAAATTTTAGAAATCTGAAATTTGGAATGTGACTAGAAAATTAAATGAGCTACAATATCGATGGAATGGGAATAATATTTAAAAGGCGTGACACATATTACAAATGTGTCAAAATACAATATAATGAAAAAAGACTGATTATTCTGTATATAAACTTTGTTTAAAGTATCCGATTTTCTTGAAATATTCGGAGGTTGTTGAAGTATTCCTCGTCGGACACTTTTTGTTCTAAATCTATGATACCCTACACACAGTTATGAATATTAAATGTGATTTATTTTTCATAACAAAGCATTTATCTTCAATATTCCCTTGTTCCGATACATTTAAGCAATTTATGGATGAAAAACTAATTTTCTGAAAGAGGCTTTATATGGGGGCTAGGGGCAAATATGGACCAAGCCCGATAAAATTTTGTGAATATATTTATATTGACATAATATTTTATTGTGCTGAATTTCATCGCGATATTTGTGTTTATAAGCTAATTTGGGACATTCAAGTAATTTTCTGAAGGGGACTTTGTATGGGAGCTAGGGTCAAATGTGGCCCGATCTTTATGAAATTTGGCAGGGTCATCAAGACTTCTGTAAAACTTAGTTGTGCCGTATTTTACCGATATATCTGTATATTTAACATAATTATGAGCTCAGAAGCCCTTTTCGGGGGGTTCTGTTCTATGGGGGCTAGGTGAAATAATGGACGGATTTTAACCATTTTCAATAGGCTTCGTCCAAATAAAACGTGCGTGCCAAATTTCATCCAATTATCTTGAAAATTGCGACCTGTACCTTGCGCACAAGGTTTACATGGACAGCCAGCCAGACGGACGGACGGACGGACGGACATAGCTTAATCGACTCAGAAAACGATGGTGGGTCTAGGACGAATATTTTTGTATGTTACAAACATCAGCACAAATCCAATATACCCTCCCCACTAAAGTGGTGTAGGGTATAAATAGTATATATGAGAAACGACATCAGATAAAGTTCTTAAATGTTACCCAAGCAAAATTAACATCTACGCAAATGCTTGAAGGAAAAATGGGTGGACTATTAATAGTGGGCGTGGCACCTTCCATATGTTTTAAATGTGTAAAATTAGTATATCTATGAAACTAGAGCTCTAAAATTTTGCAAAAGTACAAAAGTACGTCAGAAATGAAAAAATAATTAAATCTGAGTAACAATAACAATTAGAGTTCTTAAGTATTGTACTGTATACTATCAGTACTACATAGGTGTACCGCCAATAGTGGGAGTGGCACCATATGTATTAAATACTAAAATTCGTATATCATAGACACTATAACAGCTAAAGTTTAAACTTAACACGAAAACGGTACTATTTGTTATAAAAATCGGCGAACTACCAGTTGTAAGCATCACCCAGATGAAGTCAATACTCAAATTCATATATCTGGGAAATTATAACACTTGCAATTTTTTTGCATACTTCTTTACAACAATGTTACGAAATTTTCAAAAAATATTGCAGATTTAAGACAATAGTATCACTTAATATAAACATTATTATAATAATTTTAGTAAAAATAACGAATAAAAGCATTTAAGAAATTGCTTTCGGTGCGGGAAGTTTTTTCATCAAATTGGCTTAAAAAGTAGGTTTTTATTATCAGGACAGTATTGGCAAATAGTTATAACACTAATATATTTACTAAAAGTAACAACAAATAGTAAAAAAATATTTGTAGTACAACAGTTATTTGAGAGCAAGAAACAATTGCAATACAGCTTTCAACTTAAAACCATAAGCAACTAGTATGCAAAAGCATACAATATTAGTTTCACTCATTCTCTCATTTATATTAGATGTCTATTATTAGATGTCATGATGTACTTGTTTAACAAATACTATGTGGTGTACTACTTCCCGTCTTTCTTCAGTACTATGGTATTTATACCCTACACCACTATTGTTTATGACGGCATTCGTTATTTTCCTATTTATGTTTTTACTAGCTATACCCATTGTGCTTTGCTACCCTAAAAGCAATATAAATAAAATTCTCTTTAACTTTCATATTCACCTCTCATGGAAAAGTATCACGACCATTATTTATGGTTCGTACATTCATTTTCTTAAATATTTGGAAAAATATAAAATTTTAGTGTTCTATCTTTTATAGATTCCCTGATATACGAATTTTAGTTTTAATTTATATGGGAGGTGCAACGCCCATTATTGCTAGTTCAAAAATTTGTTTTCCAAATTCTCATAAAGGAATTCTAGCTGCAATGTATTTAATTTATATGGGAAGTGCCACGCCCCCTATTTGTAGTCCTCCTATTTTTACCCAAAATGTTCACATGGATGAAAAGTTGTTCGTGCAAAATTTGAGGATTCTAGCTCCAATAACGTCCCACATAAATATATTACAATTTTTTGTATTTAATTCATATGAGAGATGCCACGCCCCCTGTTACTAATTCGCCAATATATTACCTAAATGTTCACATGGATGACAAAGTTGTTTTAAGAATTCTAGATCTAAGCGTTTTCTAGATATTAACATTTTTGTATTTAATTCATATGGGAGGTGTTACGCCCCCCATTTATAGTCCTCCCATTTTTTCCTTTAAATTGTTTATATGGATTTCAATGTTGCCCGTACAAACTTTTAGAATTATAGCTCTCATACTTTCTCAGATATACGATCCAAAATGTAGGAAATTAAATTCTCTATAGAAATTATAATAACATTAATATCCGTCTGACGCATATTAAGGAAGATATTCGGCAAAAACTAATTTGTGTAACCTTTGACATCCAATATCTCGCTTAGCGCACAATATATTTTCGGCGACTTTAAATTCCTTACTAATTATGATAAGGGGAAGCTATGTGCAAATTTTCATTTACCTATTTGAAATTCCCCAGATCATTTTTTTGCTTAATTTTCCTGAGGTATATTTTTTTTGACAATATTGATGCTACAATTTGAAAATACAAACCGGCTTACCGGCTTTTTCTGTATTTAAAAAATGTCAACCGGTTTTTTTCAAATGACAACTATTTAAAAAACGTTTTTTGGAAAATGTTGAATAACCGATCACCCTAATACATACATACGTGTGTATTGCGGTAAAATGTATATACTTAAGCTGGCCATACACGTTGGATTTGTGTGTGCGATTTGCTGAATGCCATTTTTCCACAGCCGTCGAACATATCAAATTAAAATGAAATTAATAAATAGGTGTGCTCGTTCAATTCTGCAGTATAAAATTTATTATTATAACAAAAATTTAATTTTTGAGATGTTAATTTTTTCACAAATTGTAGTTTTATTATAAAACAAACTTCCAAAATATTTGAAGGAATTTGTATTTTATGTCAGAAAGTAAAATATTAATTTTTAAAAATACTTTTTTATTGTATTAATTGTGGAAAAGAAATTTATTGACAAACTTATTGTAAAATGTGCTGGCACAAGCCCACAGACACATCAAACTTTTGCAAGTAATTAAAAATTTAAAATTTTTTCGATTTGTGCTCCCACAGCCCATACACATCAAACAAATCAATCCTACGTGTATGGCTACTTTTACGTAGGTATATTTGAAAGAAAGATTATTTTATATTTATCTAAAACCTATTTTTTTATTTTTTCTTAATTTCTCAAAATTATAAATTGATAATTTTTTTTAATTGATGATGAGTTGAAAAATATATTATATGTATGTATGTTGAAAACATTAAAAAATAAGTAAGGAAATATAGGCGGGATTGGCCGACCATGATATACACTTCTTTAGTAATGTATATATGTTAAATTTTAACTTAGTTCCAAAAAATAATAAAGGCAATAGAAAATTGTCAAAACTCAAAACTAATGGCCCATAATCATAGTCAAACACTAGGTAGGTAAATAGGTAGGTTGATAGAAGGATGAAACCTAGGCCACTATCGGGCCTGTTGTGCGCTCCTTATCATGAAGAAAGGAAACTGAATGATTTATTTTTCAGTGTTCAGAAACTCAGTTTCCTGAACGTAATTCCTAAGAATCTTCCAATCAGTGTTAGTCAGAAATGTTATTTCCGGAATAACATCACTTCCAAGATACTTGGATCTAACTTCGACGAATGCCTGGCAGTGGCAAAGAAAGTGCTCCAGAGTTTTACTGCCTCTCCACATGCTCTACATTCGTCTGAATCCGCATGTCCAATTTTGCATAGATGTGCTCGTAATCCTGTGTGTCCACTCAGAATACGTACCATCATACTAACTTCAGACTTGCTCATTTTGAAGAGATTTTTTCTCTTGCTCTCATCAGGGTCACCCCATAGGATCTTCGGATCTGTTTCATTATTCCAAGAGGCCTTATGGGATTCTCTCACCCAAATTTTTAGTTCAGCTTTTGTTGCGTCGAACGGTTTTGCGTTTGTCAGGTTAACTGCTTCGAGCTCCCTACCCTTTAAAGCTAGTACATTCGCCCTTTCGTTACCGACTACTCCCGAGTGGGCTGGTACCCATATGATGCGAACCTTACATCTGAACCTTACCTCTGGCAGTTAAAGCTTTCTTACAATCCAATACGGTCTTAGATTAAGTTCTATCATCTGATATCGCTCTAATTGCCTTCTGGCTGTCGGTAAATATATTAAGCGCTGTGGGCGCCATATTCATTCTAATACAATTTACGCATTCCGTTATTGCTCGCACTTCTGCCTGGAAGCTTGAGTTATGATTTGGTAAGGGGTGGTATATTTCTGTTTCTGGGTCTTCAATATAGAACCCCAGCCCCACTTTGCCCCCAATTTAGAGCCATCCGTGTAAAAACGGATTCCTACTGGTATTTGCTCTAATGTTCCGCTTGACCAAGACATTCTATATGGGATCAGCGTTTCAAAGTTTCCGACATATTCTGTGTCTGGTATACGATCAGGCACGCTTTTGATCAGTTCGCCTAAAGTAAAGAGCCGTTCGGCTGTAAGCGCCGCCTCATATCTTATATATGTTTCAATGGGTAGAATATCTAGCAACGTTTCCAGAGCCTTGGTTGAAGTAGTACACATGACACGACTTATACCCAAGTCGTACGCTGAACTCCCTGTAGTAGTTTGATATTGCACTTTTTGTCTAAAGCAGCCCACAAGATTATTGAAGCATAAGCTAGAATTGGTCTAATTACACTTTTACAAAGCCAATTTGTCATAGTAGGACTAAGTCCCTATTTCATGCCTACGGTTCTCCTACATATCGCCCAGCACCGATGTGCCTTGCTGATCCTATCCTCTATGTTGTGTCTCCATTTTAATTTCCGGTCGAGGATTACACCTAAGTACTTAACTTTGTCTGTCACTGGTATCTTCTCGCCCAGGAAGCAAGGTTCAGTATACGTAGAAATTTTTGTCTTTCTTGTGAAAAGACAGATTTCCGTTTTTGCCGGGTTAACATTGAGGCCTCTCGGTTGAGCCCAGCTAAAGGCCGTATTCAGAGCCTCCTCAGCTCTTCTACACAAGTAATTTGGATTATTCCCTTTAAAGGTATTACGACATCGTCTGAATAGTAGGCTATTAATGTAGTAACCCAGAGTAAAGGTGACAATATGCCACCCTGTGTTATACCGCGAAATACCTTTTTCCTGATAGTTATATCGTACATCTCGAAGCTTATCCAACTGTTCCTTAGCATGTGGTTGATCCAGTTACGGGGCACCCGGTCAACATAAAACTGGTCTAGGTATTGGATATGAGTATAAATGTGCACGTTATTGAAGACGCCTTCGATGTCAATGCATACCGCCAACGTATATAGTTTCCTATCAAAGGATGCACCTATGTAGTGGACAACTTCGTTTAAAGCGGTTTCCACGGATCGTCCTTTTACATAAGCATGCTGCTTATAATTAAGGTCTTTGTCTGGAATACTGCTTTTAACCATACTATCGAGTATCCGTTCCAAGGTTTTAAGTAGAAAGGACGTAAGACTTATCGGTCGATAGGACTTAGGTGTCGCCTAGCTAGGTTTTCCTGGTTTGGGTATAAATATTACCCTTGCATCCTGCCATTTAATGTGGGTATATGTGAATTTCAAGCATGCAGTGAATATCTGAGACTGATGTACGGAAACCAGTCCCGCCTCCATCTGTAAGAGAGCCGGGAAAATGCAATCCGGCTTTATAGGGAGCGAAGCTCTTGATTGCCCCTTTAACCATATCAGATGTAATTACAATTTCCATGTTAGCCTCCCCTTCCTCCAATATTGGTTCATCTATGTTATTCGATATACCGGGTGGGAAATGAGAGTCCATTAGGATTTCATTGCCTTCTCCACATCCACCTGCCCATGTCATCGATCATAGATTCCGGCTGAACATGAGTTTTGGATAGGAACTTTGTTATCTTCGATACGTCATTTACGCTATCTACCTGTTCACAGAAATGTTTCCAGGAGTCTCGTTTGGCTTTTCGAACTATTTTTTTATATTCACCAAGTTTATTACGATACTCATCCCTGTATACTGCGGTCTTTTTACGCCGTGCCCGGTTAAAAAGTTTGCGAAGAGTCTTCCCAAGGTTCCGCATCTCTCCGGTTACCCAGGGTTTCTCCTGGGCAAATCTCCGCTCCCGCTGAGCTGTCCTCGAACGATTCAACCAGGACATTTGTGAACGTTTCTACTTTGGCTTCTGTATCCTCCTTATTTCGACATTGAAAATTGTCCCGACCTAAACGGTTCTTTAGTAAGGTCCCGAACATTGTCTAATTAGTTTTAGATTTTATCGTCTTTGGTGGTGGTCTTAGTATTTTGAATCTTATGTACCGATTGGTGTTTGTACTACCGCAAGCCACATGGTGAAATTTGCATCACAACCTATTACAATTTTCTTATTTTTTCCTTGTGCCTCTTCAACCAGTTTCATCAGATCCGACGTTGGTGGTAGTGTCGGAGAATCGAAGGGCAGGTAAACGGAAGCGAGATATATGTTGCCACTACCTTGCTTCAGTACGGTTGCATCGGATGTGGATAATCCTGTTGAGAGGAGGAAACATAAGTTCTTGTTGCGAATCGTCCAAGGTTCGTGGATTAAAGCTATATGTATTTTACGTGTGTTAATTTTAGCCATCAGAACCTTGGTAGCCGTCTCGCTCCGATGGAGGTTTATTTGGATAACCTCAATCATGGTCGTCCATTAAACTGTCTTCCAGCGAGTTGGTTTCACCTCCTCGCTCTTTGGATTTGACTCCTCCGGGTAGTAAGAAGTGGCTATTGATGCAGTGGGTACTATTGATGGCATTGCGGCGTCCTTTTCTGGTATGGAATATGAGCCTGTTTGATCGACACCTTCCCAATTTCCTCGATTTTAGGATTTGCCTCCTCAACATTACCAGTACTTGCTAATGATGCTTTGGGTACCGTCTTAGGTATTTTAGAGTCCTTGTCGGGGCCGGTTTTGACAGTCCTTTCAGTCGGCGCCTTCCCAATTTTGGAAAGGGCAGCTGCACTTTCTTCTGGCGAGTTAGTGGTAACTTCCTCGATTTTAGGATTTGATTCCTTAACCTTATCAGTAGTGGCTACCGATGCTGTATTCTTAGGGTTTTTAGTGTCCTTTTCAGGGCTTGTTGTAACAGCCGTTCCAATCGGCACCTTCCCAATTTTGAATATGACAGCTTTAGAAGCGAAGTAAGCCCTACCTTTATTCTTGGCAAGACTAGCCATGAAATTCTTGTCGATACCTATTACAAATAGAGTTTCCTCAGGTTCTTCTTTCCTGTAAAAGACATGCCATTTTTCCACAGCCAGCTCAGCATTTTGACCTCCAAGAATTTCCAGTATACGTTCATTAGCCAAATTACTGTCCCATCCTTTTATGTAGACAGACTTTAAGAGCACTGGAAGTTCACTCTTCTTTGACAGTCCCAGCTTAGCGCCGTCCCAGGGAGGAGAAATACTTTCCACCAAGTTCTTTAGGTTGCTAACACATTGCTGAGATGCCAACCTCATCAACATCACGCCCATGCTGAACTCACAGCTCACGCTCTCTATTGGTTGTTTGCTCTTTGAAGCGATTGCGTGGTCCACTATCTTATTGTTCACCAGATCTTCTACCTTACTCTGCTGGTCTATTGGAATTTTGCCTGTCGGATTACCGGCATCGTAAACTGCATAGTAGAGATCGTCCCGGTGTCTTCTTCTGGCAACTTTGGCGTAAGATGGCGGCTCTTTTCCTTTTTCACCGTCTAGCTTCTCCTTCCTCGTTTTTCGGGGCTTCTTTTGAGATACTCTTACCTTCAAGGTTGGTTTCACCGACGTGTTCTTCTTCGAAATATCTCGCTTGTCGTTGTCAACCTTACTCGCAGGATTCTGACTTGAGGTTCCTTTGAGTGAAGTGTGGCTGTGCTTCGACTGCGTATTAGAAGACGGGGAGCTCTTTTTCTTCTTAGGTTTATTCTCAGTTGTCAACTCTTCGGGAGACCTGATCCTCTTTGCCTCAGATCTTGTGAGAGAGTCCGATTTTTCCTTAGGAGTGTCGTGGGATTGACTAACTATGATATCCTGAAGCATCTTTTTCAATTTCCTCCTCTGTGCTCCAGATAGTCTTTTCTTAGTAATAGGTAGTTTGGCTATGCTATCACTTACCTCTTTCACCATTTGCTCTACTTCATCCTTCTTGGGATTTGCTATAATAGTGTTGTTATTATCATCTGAGGATTCATAGTCGGAACCCTCACCTATGTTTAAAGGTTGAGGTAGCTTAGAGCTCTCTCCGAGTACATTCTTCTCTTTCACCCCTATATTTTTGCTAATGGCATGCTGCACACTGACGCATTGTCCGCCACGAAGGCCAAGGCAGCCACCGTAGTAGTATTTTGCTCAAGTTTGCAGGATGACGACGACACGTGACTCGCGAGTGGATCAACACTTGCGGGTTATTTAGGCCCTGCACCGTAACTATTTTCTTTTTATTTTCCATGTGGTTTTTTTTATTTTTTTGGTTCACGGGGAATATAATATTCCCAGGTGGTGGACAATCTGCCCTTGAGTGAACCTAAAGCTGGGGGAGGACAGATGGTCCACCACCACCCACTATCCGCCACCCGGGGACGCGCTCGGTAGGAAAAACGGGAAACGTCCTTTAGTCAAGGATATCTCAAAAAACGTCCTTCCATTTTCTTTATTCCTTCATATAAGATTGCTTATAGTGTACTCTACAATATATACAAAATTTGGAATGGGACAGTGAGGGGATCTCAAGTAAACCAACTTTTAGAAAAATAATCCTCATAATTTCCATACAAATTTAAAAATTTATTTTTTTGTTTTTTGTTGATGACACAAAAATAAATTTTAAAATTTGAAACAAAAATTAAATTTTTTGAAATTTGTATGGAAATGATATGGATTATTTTATTAAAGTTGATTTACTTGAGATCCCCTCATTGTCCCATTCTGAATTTTTTATATATTGTTGAGTACACTATAACCAATCTTATGTGAAGAAATAATGAAAATGGAAGGTACCTTTTTTTATATATCCTTGACTAAAGAACGTTATTTGATATCATTATCCTTAAGTTAAAACTATAATATTTTACGTAAAATATTGTCAAACTACAAGACATAGGCTTAATTGGGGCTTAAACGATTAATCGGATAAATAGTTTAGAAAATATACGATGTGAAATTTAATGCTTGTTGAAAAAAATCTTAAAAAATGTGAACTTTGAACCTTGATAAAATCTAAACCGTAATGAATTTGGAAACTTTGGAAAGCTTTAAACTTCGTAATTTATACAAAGAATGTGTGTACGAAGTTTCATCAAAATCAAATTTTTGTATTATTTTATAATACATTAAGGAATGTTTTCTATGCTATAAAACAGTACAAATTATCAAGGAAGGGAATGTAGTCTGATCATATTATATAATCCTATCCTATATATATATATATATATATATATATATATATAAAACAGACTGTTAGTTTGTTTGTATGTTTGTTACTCTTTCACGGCAAAACCATTGAACTGATTTACATGAAATTTGAACCGCTAACAGGTTTAACCCCAAAAGGAACAATAGGCTATATAATATCTTGATCGGATGCCACGCCCTTTTTTACGCCCACTTTTTGTGAAACTATTATTACACCAATTTTGCAATCACAATATGCAAAAACTACTAAACCGATTAACCTGAAATTTTGCATACCGATGCCACGCCCTTTATACGCCCACTTTTTATAAAACTACCTTTACCTATAATTATATGAAAGAGAAAGTCTGTTTGTTACGCTTTCACGGACAAACTACTGAACCGATTTACATGAAATTTAGAACACTAATAGTTCTATTCTAAAGTAGAACAATAGGCTAAATAAAATAATGATTTGACGTCACGCTTCTTCTTATGCTCACTTTTTTCTAAATATGTAATTGTTATACAAAATTTTAATTCGAGACTTACAGAAAACTACTGAACCGATAGGTCTGATCTCAGGATGAGGATCGGATGCCACACCTCTTTTTACACCAACTTTTTGTAAAACAATCATTAAACCAAATTTACGTTCAGGCATAAAAAAAACTACTGATCCGATTTTCATGATCATGGAATGAACAGTACGACACATTACATCTTCAAAACCTATAATATATAATAATAAATATATATGAAACTCTTTTTTATTCTTTCACTACATAACTAATAAACTTATTTACATAAAATTTGGCGTTTAATAGGTCTAACCTCAGAAGTTAACAAGTTAGAGTGCTATATTCGGCTATGCCGAATTTTAAATACCCTCCAACAGCAAGCTACTTTTTATTAAAACTCATTTAACATCTAATTTTTAGATAACTTGACTTCATATAGGAGCTACGACCAATTACGGGCCTCTCCAGAAAAATTTCGTAGAGTACTTCATATATATGTACACAAAACATATTTGTGTCGAATTTTATCAAGATAGATTTATTTAACAATGAAATATGTGAGTTTAAATGATTTTCGGAAGAGAGCCTTATATAGAAATAGAAAATAGAAATTGAAATAGACTTTATTGAATTAAAGTATTACAATGAAGAATATAAAAGGCATTGACATATTGTCGTCTGCCTATGAAATACATAATAAATGCTAAAATGTGTTTTCAAATATACATTTATACATTTATAAATTTAATACTTTTGATCTTAAATACATATGTAGTTAATAATTAAATTCTGCAAGTAATGATCTTCTATAGTTTAGTGCCATTTCAATAAATTTTTCCAATTGCAAGTATTATCAGTTCCATTCAATAGGTTTATTAAATATTGTTTTTCGAATTGTGTTTTTCCCGTAAACTTAACCCTAAATTCTCTAAGGACTGGACAGTTTCCCAAAAAATGTGTAATATCTTCATCCTCTCCAGTGTTAACTAACTAACAACATATATTGCTACTGCTGTTACCATATGTGTTTTTTCTTAGGGGAAGTACATCCGACCGGACTTTCAGTAGCACTGATATTTCGCTTATTTTTAGATTTTCCTCGATTATATAACGCAGTCCCATAACTGGTTGTAAATATTTATATATACGTGTTTCACTTCTTACCGCATTTTCCTTCATATTAAGATGGGTTTTTAATTTAAGTTGGGAAACAATTGCATGGTTTTTCTTAATACATTCAGTCTTGGTTGGGATCAAACCAAAAGTAATATTAAATTCTCTACCAATGTTATTCATGGGAGCCTTATATGGGAGCTATGACCAATAATGGACTGATCCGGGGAAAAATTGTTAGAATGATTTATACGTATACAAAACATATTCAAGTTGAATTTTATACCGATAGCTTTATTTATCAATGAAACATATGCGTTTAAATGATTTTCGGATCTGGATTCTATATGGGAGCTATGACCAATTATGGTCTTATCTATATAGGCGAAACATATTTGTGTCGAATTTTATCAAGATACCTTTATTTGACAACTAAATATGTGCGTTTAAGTGATTTCCGGAACTGAGCCTTATATGGAAGCTATGACTAATAATGGACCGATTCGAAAAGAAATTTGGTAGAATGAGTTGTATGTACATAAATTTTATCTCGAATTTTATCACAAAAGCTTTATTTGTCAATGAAATATGTGTGTTTAGGTGATTTTTGGAAGTGGACATGGGAGCTATGACCAATTGTGGACCGACTGAGATCTACGTTGGTAGTATGATTTTTATTCATATTATATTTGTATGTACAAAATTTTGTGTTGATATCGATATATTTGAGGGAGTTATTAACGATAAACTTATATCCGGGAATATACACCTTTGTATGGGGCTATGGAAAATATTAGATCAATTGTTATGAGTTTGAACATACTTGATCCCTGGCACAAAAAAATAATGTGTGACAAAACTCATCGAAATATTTTTGGTAGTTTCTGAGAACTTAAGAATTGGGTAAAAAACTTTATTTTTTTCGAGGCAGTCTGAAATTTTTAATCATAACTTTTTACGTCGTGAACCGGTTTTACTGATTTTTAATACCAAACTGGACCGGATAATAAGGAATGTTTTGGGTTTTAACATGAGCGTGTTTTACACAGACAGACAGACGAACGGACGGACATAGCTAAGTCCACTCAGAATTTCATAAGGATCAAAAATATATATACTTTGTTGTCTCAGATGAATATTTCTTGGTGTTACATACGGAATGACAAAGTTATATATACCATCTATCACCACTGATGGTGGTGGAGGGTATAAAAAAACTCTATATGATATTGATTGGATGATACCCACATTTTTATGTTCACTTTTTGAATAACTGCTATAGCACCAAATTTCTAGGCTAAATATAAAAAAACATGAACCGATTTTCAAGAAATTTGGCAACATACAGTGTTTGAGGAAGAGAATGTTAAATACACCAAATCTGAATAAATACACCTATAGCACTAATTTCGTTCCTGTTGTGATCTTTAGGAAATGCAATGACCTTTTTCCGTCCACTTTTTGTTACATTTATAATGCTAAAGAACATGATGTATAATTCTCATAGTATATGAGAATTATTATTTAGCTAAATTTTTAATCAAAAATTTATTTTTATATGAAAACTCTAAAATGTTTGTAGATCCTTAACTAACTTTACGACTAGGTAAAATAAAAATCAGTATTCAATTTAATTTGTTATCAATAATCGATTTTCATCTAAAGCGTTTTCCACCGGAAAACTGTTTTTATTTAAAAACCTGTAATCTGCTGTATATTCTCAGAAAATAATTATTTTAAAACAGAATCTTTATTAGATCTTAAATGAATGTCTACGATGCCACATTTGTATGCAGAATAAAAACTACTGAACAAAAACCGCTTCTAAAATAGGGAAAATAATATATTCATATTACATTTCAGTCATATCTCCCCTTAAAATTTCTATTTATATAACTCTTTAAAAATTACTTTAAATAACTCTCAATTTGAGAAAACAATAAATATCCCTAATCACTCATATTTTCTATACAAATCGAGTTTTATATCAAAAATAAAAAATTTAAATTTATTGTTAATCGAGATAACAATAAAAATCTATGATCAGGTAAATATGCCATCAAAAAATTATCTTGATATAAATTTGGTTTCCATTTTTCAAAAGCAGCTCAAATCTAAAAAACCATGAAGATATGTATTTGACTACTCATTAGAGTGTCCCGAAAGACAACACTTTTGCAAATCTTATATAGGTAGACCTCTCAAACGATGCATAGAAAGCATTGTTTATATAAAATTTGGATAAATTGATCTTTCGATATCTTTTTATACTTTTAGAAAATTATGAACCAAAAATTCTGCACAACTTTTTCTGTATGGAGCGCCGTATTTATTCTAAGATTTTCAAATTAAATAATAATTTTGAATAACTCTAGCACACATTTTCCATTTACCATTTACAAATTCCGCATTTTTTTTAATTAGAGGAAGACGTGGATATTTTAATAAGTATAATTATTTGGGTATCTGCTTTGTATATCTAACGACATTTGACCTTTATTTCTTCGGATTTAATAAGTGGTGTCTAAATTCAGTCAAAACTTTAGTGTGGATGTATAAAAGCTAATGAATAAAAATAATATGTTTAAACATACTTTTGTATAAATGGATGTATTTTTGAGAAACAATGATGAGACAAAATCGGTGGTTTTACTCTTTAATGAACTATTCAAAATTGTTTGTCAAATTAAAAGTTGTTTTGTTTTCTCTGTCAAGATTCAAGGATTCTTCATATTTTTTAGAACAGAAAAAAACTTAATTTTGTTATTTTTAGGGAATTTGAAATCTTCCAAATTTTTCATAATTTAGTGTAGAATGCACAGTGGGGCAGAATGGAAATTTTTTGGAAATAAATCTGGCATTTCTAAACGGCTGATCCGATCGGGATAAAATTTGGCGTGAGCGTAGCCAAGGAGTATTCGAGTTTAAGTTTTGAAGATGAACCCTGCAGATGCCCCAGGGACGGCGCTGTGGCGGCTCAAAGTAGGGTACCTACGACATGTAAAATTTTTAAACTCGTGCCATTTTTTTGTTTTTCACCCAAATACAAAGATTTTTATATTTTGTGAAAGCGCTCGACGAGATCTTGAAAAAACATGCTTGGACATACTACTTATCTCTTATAATATCCGAGTTATAAGCATTTAAAAATTTAGTGATACAAAATTTACCATACCTTGGTCCGCCTTTTTTTGAATACCAGGCGTAATTTTGGACCAAATGGACTCAATTTTTTCTTGTTAGTTAGACAACAAAATTTCCAATAATATACAAAAAATTTCAGATCAATATCATTTACAGATCCAAAAATATACGTTTTTTAATTAAAAAATTCAAAAAATTTTAGATTTTTGGCCGTTTTTTGCCAAAAATGTGTCTTAAATCTTTTATTAATAAAATAAAATTTTCTTTAAGAACATATAACAATTTTATAGTTTTCTAAAAGGTATCTTTACGCAGAACGCTTTGGCGTAAAAAACTTGTCCTATTTTTTGAAAATGTTGCCACTACGTCCTTCCGAATATGACCTATTTTTTATCAAAACTTCAACTTTGGGCGACATGTTCTAAAATCCCAAAGCTGGGATCAGAAAACTGAAAGCAGTTTTGGAAACCTCAATATGTTTTCTATTTACTCCAAAAGTATTTTCCCAGCCCTGAAAGAAATGTGGACCCTATGGGCAAAAAAGTAAAAAATCCCATTTTTGGGATTTTCATTCCTATTTTTGGGAATTGCGGGATGCCCTTTGACCTTTTCAATTTTTTTTTTGCATTTTCTTATTTGAAATGACAAATTTAACAAGCGTTGAAAATAAAGATTTTGTCATATATTACATATTTGTTTAATTTCTAAAACTATGATTTATATCAAAATTTTAATAGTGTCGCAGATAGCTACAACAATTTAGTCCATATTTATCCCTTAATATCATTTTTTAGTTAGATATGGAAATTCTCGACCCTTTACAAAAAATTTCAAGCCAATATCTCAATTACATTCAAAAATATGTTCATTTAAACCTGTGTCCTTTAATTTCATCTTTTTCATATTTTAGTATTAAGTATGACAGAACATACATTTGGTGTTGAATAAAATATTTGGACAATTTTTTAAAATTATTTTGTTAATTATTTTATTATAATATTGTATATAAAATAAAAAAATTATAATTTTATTATGAGCCACGCACAACAACACCTAAATCACCCCACACAAATTACCTTTCCCGTCCACCGAAATATAAAACACAATTTAATACAATATCATCCGTTAGTATAATAGCTTTTTTTATTTGAACTGTTTATCTTAAACATAATACAATTAATTCTTACAACCTACTTATATAGTTAATTCCTAACACTACTTATTTTCTATAAAATAATCTGTCATATCGGTATACATATCCAGAAGGTAATATAAGTCCTTTAAATCTTCCTTGTTTTGAGATGATAGATTTTCATAACAAGTCCATCTTTTTCGCATAGTTGAAAGAACAGGATCAGAAGATAGAAGTAAACTATTAAAAATATCTTCATTCTGTGATTGCCTGGAGCATTTTCTTGAGCTGAATAGTTGAACATGCTTAAAATCTCGATTCCTCGCTTCCTGGGCTTCTTCTGTTAACTCTCCAAGTGGAAGAATATTCGATTCAATTATTATTTGACCATGACACAATACTTTGTGTACTATTGGTGTTAGTTCCCTCCATGGATACAGAGATACAAGTAATTTAGAAATTTCAGACGTGTATTCCCCAAATCGATTTTCATTAATTTTATGTTTACTATTCAGTGCCATTAAAATAGTTTTAACTCTTCGAAGCAACTCCTTGTCGATTCCAGTTATTTTTGAAGTAGTTTCAAAATCACGAAAAAACCTTCTCGACGTATTACCGTCATTTGTACTACCTCAACTTGAAAGTGGTTTGTCGATGTTTAATCCCATCTGAACTTTAAATTCTTCTTGGATTCTGCTTTTTTCCGCAGCTCTCAGTTCTTTCAATTCTTCATTATTTTTTGTTGATTTAGTAGGATAGTTTGTTTTTTTTTCCTGGATCGCCTTGTATGATTGTAATATATTGTGTCCTTTTTCATGCAGAGCTTTCCTTAATATTTGGTACTTATTTCGACTGAGACCCAGTTCCAACATAAGCGCTATTGCTTCCTCTTCAGTAAAATTTGATTATGATGTTGGAGTTGGTATACTTTCCACAATTCGCTTAAGTCGTTTTGGTGATGCATTAGGAAGAATAGTTGCAATAAAACGGAACACAACTCTTCGTACTTTAATGTAATCGTCATTGTAGATTTATTAAATATGGTACTTAAAATCTGAGAAGTTTACTTATATACCAATTCTTGTCATTTCCGATACAGGTATTCCAAAGTAAAAAATTACGAATTGTCTACCTATTAACATTTAGGACTATATTACTATAACCTGTAATTCAGTCATTGATATTTCTTATTAGTGAATGAATCGAAATTATTATTACCTGTATATTTTTACCTACATGATCATAAACGAAACAGAACGAAATGATCTGTCGAAAAAAATTTAGGTAAAAAATAGTTATAAATTTTTGAAAATTTAAGCATAATAGGACCTTTCAATTATAAGGATAAGCAAACAAATAGAAAATAGGTATATATAAGATTTAAATATGTGCTGTCATACTTAATACTAAAATATGAAAAAGATGAAATTAAAGGATACAGGTTTAAATGAACATATTTTTGAATGTAATTGAGATATTGGCTTGAAATTTTTTGTAAAGGGTCGAGAATTTCCATATCTAACTAAAATCATAGTTTTAGAAATTAAACAAATATGTAATATATGACAAAATCTTTATTTATGAACAAAACTCAATGAAATTTTCAACGCTTGTTAAATTTGTCATTTCAAATAAGAATATGCAAAAAAAAATTGAAAAGGTCGAAGGGCATCCCGCCATTCCCAAAAATAGGAATGAAAATCCCAAAAATGGGATTTTTTACTTTTTTGCCCATAAGGTCCACATTTCTTTCAGGGCTGGGAAAATACTTTTGGAGTAAATAGAAAACATATTGAGGTTTCCAAAACTGCTTTCAGTTTTCTGATCCCAGCTTTGGGATTTTAGAACATGTCGCCCAAAGTTGAAGTTTTGATAAAAAATAGGTCATATTCGGAAGGACGCAGTGGCAACATTTTCAAAAAATAGGACAAGTTTTTTACGCCAAAGCGTTCTGCGTAAAGATACCTTTTAGAAAACTATAAAATTGTTATATGTTCTTAATAAAAATTTTATTTTATTAATAAAAGAGTTAAGACACATTTTTGGCAAAAAAACGCCAAAAATCTAAAATTTTTTGAATTTTTAAATTAAAAAATATATATTTTTGGATCTGTAAACGATATTGATCTGAAATTTTTTGTATATTATTGGAAATTTTGTTGTCTAACTAACAAGAAAAAATTTAGTCCATTTGGTCCAAAATTACGCCCGGTATTCAAAAAAAGGCGGACCAAGGTATGGTAAATTTTGTATCACTAAATTTTTAAATGCCTATAACTCGGATATTATAAGAGATAAGTAGAATGTCCAAGCATGTTTTTTCAAGATCTCGTCGAGCGCTTTCACAAAATATAAAAATCTTTGTATTTGGGTGAAAAACAAAAAAATGGCACGAGTTTAAAAATTTTACATGTCGTAGGTACCCTACTTTGAGCCGCCACAGCGCCGTCCCTGGGGCATCTGCAGGGTTCATCTTCAAAACTTAAATTCGAATACTCCTTGGCTACGCTCACGCCAAATTTTATCCCGATCGGATCAGCCGTTTAGAAATGCCAGATTTATTTCCAAAAAATTTCCATTCTGCCCCACTGTGGAATGTTTCATAATCATCTCAGAGTTTCTTCAATTGCCTGTACTTTTTCAAATAGAAAGAAAATCGCTTGAAATTTTGTACGCTGTACGGGGATTATGCCCCGAAGCCTTTTGTCTCTATACGCCACTGGCACTACAACTCAAAGTACAGTGTGACCGAATTTAAACTGAACAGTTCTTTAAATCAAGTGCACATGGGAAAAATAAAACAAGTAATTTGAAAGTGTTCTTAGATCCCTACCAGTAATTGAGAATGCTGATTTCAGTATAATTTCTCAAAAAAACTTTCCTAAATGTTTCCACAAATTAGTTAAAATTTCCTAATTAAAGCTCATTTTGAATTTTTGTCCAGAAACTGACTTTAAGTATTAAACAAAATGCAGAAAAATATAATAACTATTTTATCGTTATAAGCTAAATTTTGACATCTATTAAAAAAAAGTATAGTCATTACAGACAGAATAATATTATCTTTATTTTGAAAGAAACCTGGGCAACGCCGGGTACGCGCAGCTAGTAAAGAAACTATAAGAATATTTAAACTACAGGCTATTTTAGGTTGAATATCATCGATATATCGGTCAATTACTACAAGACTGTCATAGCTTATAACTTGTTATATGCTATAAAACAATAAAAATTATCAAGGAAGGGAGTGTAGTCTGATCATATTATATCGTACAGAAACTATAAGAATATTTATAGCTATTTTAGGTCGAATATCATCGATATATGGTCAATTACTACAAGACTGTCATCAATTCGCGTTTTTTAACTGAGTACTAAAATTATTCTAAAAATTTAAATTATTTTCGGTGTGAGTGTTTTTTTATGTCCTACGCGTCAAAACTATGTTTAATAATTATTGTTACGCCCGAACGTAGCTCTTGTTCTGCACTCATCATATCACCTCGGTACGCTTGCATCTAGCACATCCTAGCTCGTCGGATATGGATGGATTCTTGGTAACTTGCTGTACACAGTATATAATAAATACAAATGTTTCCACATACAACTTTCCCTACTACTCTTCATCCTTTGTAAATTTTCCTTACAGCCCCACTCCCTAAGTCTCTGTCCGTTTCAGTACTGCTCATATCGGCCGCTATTTAGTCTGGTTTGCTCCCTCAACATACAGGTTATCTCAAAAATAAGTATACCGAAATACTGACAATTAGTTTTATTTAAAAAAGGATGTTATTTTTTCAAAAATCAAAAAAGTAACACATTTATTTATTAAAAACAATTATGATAATTATTATTCACAACTTTTTTCTTCATATTTTGGTTCTTTGAGTTCTCATTTAAGCTGAAGTTAAAAAGGTGCAAAATTTACGTCACAAAAGTAAGTATACAGATAATTTCAATATGTATTTAGCTTAATGATATTAACAAAATTCATGAAAATTTTACCATAATTGTTTTTAATAAATAAATGTGTTACTTTTTTGTTTTTTGAAAAAATAATATATTTTTTTAAATAAAACCAATCGTCAGTATTTGTGTATACTTATATGTATATTTTCAAATTGCAGCATCAATATTGCAAAAAAAAAAAATAATAAATAAAACTACAACTGGCAGTAACAAAACCAAAATAAAACAAGTAAGAGTGCTGTGCCGAATCTTATATACCCTTCACCAAAGTGTATTTAAAAAATATACTTATGGGTATATCATTATTATAGCAATAGCAAAACAAAAGGAACAACAACAACGCTAAACTAAATAAAACACACAAAATAAACAAGACAATGAAACCAATAGACATCCAAACATACGAAACGAAATACATAAACAAAAACCAAATACACAACTCAATGAAACCAACAGACATCCAAACATAGGAAACGATATTCACAAAAACAAAATACACAACGCAATGAAACCAACAGACACCCAAACACACATCTTTTTGCCAATAAGCAGTTTGTTGTTCTTATTTATCAAAACATAGTCTTTTTTTGATGAAATTTTCAGAGGTTGTATCGGATTTTTGCTTATATATCCGTTATTTATGGACAGATTTTGCTGATTTTAAATAGGAAACTTCTCGAAGGCATGTCTGACAGAATTATTGAAGATTTATATCCGAAGATATAAATCAGAAAACTGATTTTAACAGACAGACGGACTGTTCGTAAAAGGGTCGGAAAATTATATTGTTGAAATTACAAACGGAATGACAAACTTATATACCCTTTTTACGAAGGTGAAGGGTACAATTACATTACATCAATAATAGCCATATTAGTTTAATATATTTGAGAAATATATTTAATAATAAATATGTTTGTGTTGGCCTGCAATTATGTCTGCCTGATATCAGAAATTGCAAACACGAGTTGCAATTTTATATAAATACAAACATATGTATATGACTGTAATTTTTAGTAGCAAAGTGATACAAATATTATAAAGTTTTATATTTATTTTATAGTCTTATAGAAGCATTAGCACGCATATTTAAACGCTGGTTGGAAACATTACAAATTACACCAGTGGAAAAGTACAATTGGAAATTTTTGCTAAGGATATCAACAGAACAATCATATCCCATCCATCACGTTCTCCAACAGCACTTAGCACAATATTCGGTTGGGTGATTATGGAAAATGTCAACAGACAACCTGAAAAGTCCATTACAATTGCCAATTGTCAATTGTCCATCTACAAACTGGCCTAGATGAATCAATCAAAGCATCTAACATTCAACTTTCTGGTAATTAAGTTTAATGTTTTTTAATACAAGTTTTTGATATCATTGAAAACATAATAACTTAGAGATTAAACTTTAATAGAACCAAGTTACGAAAAAGCGAATCAACTTTTAAAATCGATGTGTTTTGAATGAAATTTGCACCATTGTACGGTGGTCAATTCCAGCCAAAAAAGATTTCTTTCAATTATTTAATTCTAATAAATTTTTGATGGTAGAATATAGCTAACACTTCAAATCATACAATTTAAATCATATTTTAATTATTGCTTAACCTTGTGACTGTTTATACATATGCAAAGTTGATAATTTTTTACCTGTCGGTTTTTAAATTGATTTTAGACACTTTTACATAAATAAAGGCTATGATTTTTCCATAAAGTTTTTCTTTGTGAGTTAGCACGTGCTTTAAAGTAGTCCTATTAAGTAATCATTCCATGTGTTTATTACGATTTTGTGCAGTTTCATTTTTTGGATAAATTAAGTGAATGTCGCTTATTTTAAAAACTAAAAAAGGTATACAAATCCAAAATTTGAAAGACCTTACAAAAGGAAAAGAGGCTATAAGAGGTTGAGTTAACTTTGTATCTACTACTGTTTCATTTCATTGCTAGACAGATATTTTAAAGCTAGTAATGAGTGTTAAAGTAATTATCTGAAGGGGAACTTATATGGTAGGTAGGGTCAATTATGGACCGATTGTCAGAAAATTTGGTCGAGAGGTTTAGGTTCCTATAAAAATATTTTGTGTCAAATTTCGTTGCTTTACTAGTATTTTTAACCCAATTATCAGCATTTAAGAACCTTACACGAGGACTAGGGTCAAATATGATGCGATGTCCGCCATACTATTCCGTAAAATTTATGGGTGCATAAAACAGACTTGTGCTAAATTTCATGGAAATTGCTTCATATTTAACGTATTTATGAGTATTTAAAGAATTTTCTGGGGGGTCATTTATATGGGGGCTAGGCGAAATCTTCAACCGATATTGCCCTTAGTCAGTACCAAACAAACCTTACTTATAAGAAATATTTGTGGAAATTTTCAGCTATTAATTTAAAGAAATAAAGAAGTTATAGATTTTTGGCCGGAATTTACCACCGTGCAATGTTAGTGCTATTGACAAACAAGAGCCAATAAAAATATGCACCAATATTTATTGTGTTCTTGTGCGGCAATGATAGAAACCAATAAGCGGCACTTTTTATACTCTACGTCGAAAAGATGGGGTGATATGAATTTAATAGGAATATTTTGATTTAATATTGTTAAATAGGATACACCGATGAAAAATTGTTAACCCAAATATGTGAAAATAACCTCTATAAGCAAAATATTCAACCGAAAACAAGCAAAATGTAATCTATCAAATCTAACAAAGAGACACAGAAAGCGTTTTTGTGTTTTTTTTAATTTTTTTACTACGTTTTTTGTGTGAAATGTATTCAGAATACACAATTCACTAATAAATCATTTTTTATCAAGAAAGTAAAACATAATATAGCATGTAGCAAAGTCACTTATTTTCCAACTGGAACTATCGTGTGACAGCAAATGGAACTATCGTGTACGGCGATTGTTGTCGCAACCTCCAACTGCACCAACTTGCGAGAATAAAATACAAAACTACTGTATTATTGATTTCTTAAAATGTTCCAGTTTTTAGTGCAATTATATGAGAATTAATTTACCCCATACTCTGTTAATTGATTCATCGACGCAATTAAAGGGCAATTGCTTAATTGCGCCCATGAATCAATTAAACAGTGAAATAAAATTGGTATAAAAAGGAAATTCATTATTTTAGGTGCTTCCATTTTGTTGCTTTAATTCATTTGTTAAAAATAATGTAACTTTGGTAGCAAACATAAAAACTGCACTGCAACAGCATTAAGTTAGTAATTCTATATGGGCGTTTTGGTCAATTATGGGCTCATTCTCACTTAATTTAGTAAAACATTTCCTTATTATAATGAATTTTATTAAAAATCGATATTAATATGAAATATATGCGATTAGATGATTTCTCTTATTAGAGCTTGGGTCCAATTGACACACTTCAAGATGGGCGAAGAAACGTAGAATACCCTCCATACTAATAATGGTGGAGGCTTTAACAATTAACTTTATAAATTATAAATTACCAATTCGGTGGACTCAGTTGAGAAAAGAAACATGGACTGAAAGTTTTTTAGTTTTCTACTGTAAAAGTTTGTTTACGTAACAAATTTTTATCGAAATAACACTTAAAGCATTACTTTTTACACTACAGGCTACTTTTTACTTCAAAATTTCAAGTGGGTGAGGAGCCACGCCCACACACAAAATGGATATTAAAAGTCGCATATCTCAGAAACTGCAACAGTTAGATTGCAAAATTTTTTACGGAAAACTTTCACATTCATAAGAATATTTGTGGACAAAATGGCTATAGTAGGCGTGGTACTTTCCATATTAAGAAAATATTAAATCAGTTGTTCAATTCTCAATCGATGTTGTAGCGTTGTATGCGTTGTATGTCAGCAGCTGCTACAATAGTCATAACAATGTTGTTGGTATTTTCTATGCAAAAGCTCTATACAACTTCTTCGACAATTTTTCATATGTTTTTCGAATGTTGTAAGAAAGTTTAGTGTTGCCAATTGTTTATTTCAACATATAAACAAAAAAATCAAACGATTTTAGCATAAAAAACGATAAAGTGGTAACACTGAAATCAAAAACAAACAGCTGTTTACCAAAACAAAAAAACTAAAATTTTATTAAAAACTGTTTATTTATTAGTTTAAAATGTGGAATAAAAAACATTGAAAATTCAAAGAAATTAATTTGGTTTATTTTGCATGTTTAATTAATTTAATATTTTTTGATTTTTTATCTTTTGACATGTGGCCTCCGGTAGGTTAGTGGTTAGTGTTCTAGTCTGGTAGACCGGAGGTGGTGGGTTCGATTCCCACCTGAGGCACTGGTTAAGGAGCGCACAACAGGCCCGATAGAGGCCTAGGTGTATTTCTTCGGATTAGATGTATATACATCCTCCTTTCAAATTAACTAACTAACTATCTTTTGACATTGTTATGTATATTTGTTTTGATTGTTTTGTTTTTTCATTGAGAACATAAACTTATAAATTAAATATAAAAATTCGTTTATCTGGGAAACTAATAGAACTAGATTCTTAAAATTTTGCACAAAGAACTTTAATATTCCTCTGAATATTTTAGGGAAAAGGGCGGACATTCATTAGAGGGTGCTGTTTTTAACCCCCATATGAACTAAATAGAAAAATTCGTATATCTGAGAAACTATTATATCTAGAATCTTCAAATTTTATATGAAGAACTTTGACATTCATATAAACATTTAGAGAAAAATGGTCGGAATTTCAATGGGGTTTTGGCACCTCCCATATGAATTAAAAAGAAAATTTCGTATATCTATGAAACTATAAGATTGTTCACATTTTTCATAGGTTACGTTAAAATCTTAATAAACGTTTGAAAAACTTGCCAAACTTGCAATAATTTGCGTGGTATCTCCCATATGTAAAAAATTATATATCTGGAAAACTATTGTAGTTAGAATCTTCTAAATCGTTAAGTGGGGTTTTTATTTATATTGCTTATTTATTAATTTAAAAAGATAATAAGTTTCTCGCAAAATTAAAATAAACAAGTTAGAGTGTTATATTCGGCTGAGCCGAATCTTAAATACCCTCCACCAGCTACTTTTATATTAAGACTTTTCTAATTGATCAAATATTTGTAGAAATAAGTTATCTCATGTCTTAAATAGAAAAATCCCAAGATTTAAACAGCTTAAATCTATTACAATTCCAAGATTTATTTAGTAATCTGCATGTATGTGAAAGATTTAAGGATTTTCAGAATACATATATATATAATTTTGATAATGCAACTAGTTAAATACGGTTAAAGCGCTTTTAGGGGCAGGACCTAGTATGGGAGATATGACCAAATATATACCGATCGTAAAAAATTCTTTAAGCTCAATTTCTGTACATAAAAGCTACATTTCAGTCACATTTTGTATCTATATCGTAATTTAGTAATAAGTAATGTGTGTTTAAGTGATTTTCTGAAGGGAACCTTGTATGGGACCGACCGCAAGGATGGACCGATCGTGAAAAAATTTTGAAATAACATTTATGTGTACAAAAATAGTATTTATGCCAAATATTTTTTGGGTATCACTATTTGCTATGGCCAATTATGGACCGATCCCAAAAAGCTGTCATAGTAATATTTCTGTATACGTGAGCAATACTTGTACCAAATTTTATCTGGATATCTTAATTTAGTAATGAGATATGTGCGTTTAAGTGATTTTGGGGAGGGGACCTTGTACGGGAGCTGTGACTAATTCTGGACCCATCGGAAAAAAAATTCACAGTAATATTTCTGGGCGATAATTATACCAAATTTTTTATATGGATATCTTAATTTAGTAATGAGTTATGCGCGTTTAAATGATTTTCGGGAGGGGACCTTGTATGGGAGCTATGTCCAATTATGGACCGATCCAGAAAATGTTTCTCTGAATGAATTCTATTGATACAAGATTTTAATCTGTGAAATTTTGTGAAGATATCGACATTATGACGGAAGTTATTAACAAAAACCCCATTTTCCGGGAATATGTACTTTTGTATGGGAGGTATATGAAATTGTAGACCGATTCTGGCAATTTTCAGCAAGAATCAAGCTCTTGTGTAGAAACGAATGAATGGTGATTTTCATGGAATTATCTTGCATAGTTTTCGAGAAAATTACATCAGAATGTGTGAAAATGCTTATTTTTTCGAGATTGTTTTAAATTTTGATTCATAACTTTTACCGGTGTGAACCGATTTTGTTCATTTTCAATACCAAACAACTTAGGAAAATTTTGGGCGAATTTGGTTAAATTCAATTTGCTTCGTTTTATCGTGAGCGTGTTTTACACAGACAGACGGACATAGCTAAATCGACTCAGAATTTGATAAGGACCCAGAATATATATACTTTGTTGGGTCTCTGATGAATATTTCTTGGTGTTATACACGGAATGACAAAGTTATATATACCCTCTATCACTACTGATGGTATAAAAATAATAACAAGTTGCAAAACACATGCAAATCGTCTTACTTGCATTTCATATAAGTCTGAAAATTTATGAGTTTTGAATTTTAAATTGATAAAAAAATAACTTTCGATTACATTTAAATTAAATATTGAATTGAAAATAGCGAGGACCTATTTTTCGAAAAATGTCCAGAAATTAAATTGTAACTTTTGTAACAAAATATTTCAAAAATATATATAATTTAATTATGTATAATTATAATATAATTATGAAGGAATTTATTTATGATCAATGCAGTACAATTTAATTGTCCTATGGTTATTTTATATAGTTTATTATCTTTTTAAATAATTTGGTTCTTAAATTTTTTTTTATAATTATTCATTTTGTGTTGAAAGAATCATTGTAAAGTAGAAATTTGTAACCGCTTATGGCCTATAGGCTAGGTTACTGAATAGTGCCAATAAGTTAAGAAAGTAGGAAAGACTCGTAAAGAAAAATTTACGAGTAGATAGAAAAACAAGTGCCTGTGTTCTGTAACTTTCCCATCGAAGAAAAAACACTGTGAATTGAAACAAAATATAATTTTTCACATACAAGTGTTTCTGTAATTTAAATTAAGATTAAAATTAATATTATTAACTAATTTTTAGTAAATAGGAATTATTTATAATATACAGAAGTTAAGCTGGAAAAGTACGTGGGCATAAACCTAGAATTTTCCAGGGGACAATTTAGTGGGATAATTTTTTAAATATTTTTAATTTAATTTCAATATTTTTGTTTATTTAATCTTTGTTTATAAATTTGTTTGGCAATTTTTCGTTTTATCTTTATGTTTTTGACAGGTATTTTATTGGAAATTTCCAATAAAAACGTAATTCATGTTGCCTCTTTTCACTTAGTTACAGAAACACTTTTTACACTTTTTTTCTATTAACTATTGAGAGAAACGTCCGAAAACCGAACTTTAATACAATAAAAATGGGAAAAGCTATTATTTGGAAAAGATCTGCAGATGTAACCGAGTCCTTAAAATATTTCCTGATATGCATAGTTTCTTTGAACATTTGTAGCTCCAAAGCCCATAATTTTGGCATTTCTTTTAATAGTTATTGGGCCAGTGTCTATTAAAATTTTATTTTTAGGATCCTTAGTCAAAATAATCATTTCGTGTAGGTTTTACCAGGGGGCTTTCTTACTTAATGGCATTATCGATATTTAATTTGTTCATTAAAAGCAAAATTGTTAATTTGGGTACATTAAACTCTATGAAAAATTATTTTTTAAATAATTTGTTATGAAAGTTGTATAAAATTTTTAATTACTTTATCAAATTCCTGGCCATTTTTCGAAAAAGAGGTTAAGTTAATTTTTTTATCAATTTAAAATTCAAAACTCGCATATTACAAAACTTTTTGGTGTTTAGAGACTTATCTGGAATGCAAGTAATACGAGTTGCATATGTTTTGAACACCTTGATATCGACTACCTCTCATAATATTATTTTTTTTAATTTGTTTTGAGATAAACTTATTATCTTTTTAAGTTTATAAATAATATTGAAGTACATCTTCACACTTATACTAATTTTAATAAATAAATATTAACTGCTCAAAAGTAAATTAATAAAAATGTGAAATGTTGATTCAGTTCCGAATGTATGTAAAAATAGAATTTCTCATATATATAAATTGATACTTACATGTATATTTCGAAAATGTCGATATAAAGCATTTTTAGCTCATCCGGTATAGGAATAAACGAAGCAAATGATATATATTTCAACCATTTAAAAGTCAGTTCAATTACGTCTATACTCCTTTCCTGAAATTATTATTGTTCAGATTAATATATCAATACATAAACAAATGTCAAAGTTTTTTATTTCCTGTAATATTGAATTTAATTCTTAATAATTTGGTTATAATAAAATCTCGAATAAAAATTTTACAGAATGAAATACTCAAGACTTCAGGCCTATCGACTGAAAAATTCAGTTCAATTACGTCTATACTCCTTTCCTTAAATTATTATTGTTCAGATTAATATATCAATACATAAGCAAATATCAAAGTTTTTTATTTCCTGTGATATTGAATTTAATTCTTAATAATTTGGATATAATAATATCTCTTATTCTCATAAGAGACAGAGATGTTTTAAATCCGCTCCGTTTAATTTGGGTATAATTTAATTATTAGCGCATAAAAAAATTGCACATGGACGCTCACAATAAAAATAGTTTATTGTTTTTATTAGTGTTGAAAAAAATAATCACAAAATTCTTACTTATATTAAAGAAAATAAGAAAAAAATCAACAGGTATTTGTGGCGTTATAATATTTTAACATTTAAAAATACTTTTTGAAAATATCTTTGCATTTTATATTAATAAGTTTTCTCCTTTTGAAAAATAATTTTTCATTCTTCTTGATAATTTTAATTTTGAGTGTTCGTAAAAAATTTCTTTTCTTTTATTATTTTTAAATTAATTTTTTTTTATATAAAATATAAAATTTAGTGTTTAGCTCGAGTTTCCGTCAAGGTACTGCCATTTTGGAAGATGAATCCGGCCTTATGGTTTAAGCAAGTGGAAAGCCAATTTATCACCGCTGGAATCACCTCGGATTCAACAAAATTCCATACTATTGTTGGATCTATCGAAGCTAATGTTCTGTGTGAGGTAAGCGACATCATTCTGCAACCCCCGGAGACGAATATGTATGAAACACTTAAACAACGCACAGTGGTATAGGAAAAAACTTCTAAACGGTTAATCCGATTTTGATGAAATTTGGTATGCACAAAGAGGAGGTGTTGTCGAGTTCAGGTTTTGAATTTGGACCTTATAGGCCAACCAGGGGCCCGGCGGGGGGTCCTCAAATTAGGACACCTCGGCTATGTTAAATTTTTAAAACGATCCTATTTCTTCATTTGAGTTCAGATTTAAAAAAAATTTCGTATATAGAATCTCCTCATCGAGCACTATAAAAATGTAAAAAATGTAAATTATCTCTTATAGTTTAGGAGATATTCGCATTTGAAAATTAAAATTTTAAAATTCTTACCGTCCTTACTTTAGTTTTTTGATAATAGCGGGTCCAAATATTCCCGATTTTCGCCATTTTTTCTATTCGCTTAACAACAAGTTTATATATCAAGCAGTGAAAGAATTATGTAAAAATCATGACTGAGTCCAAAGTTATAGGCATTTTAATTTAAAAATTAAAAAAAGGCGATTTCTTGCCATTTTTTTTGGGAAAAAAGTATCTTTTTCTTTTTAAGTTATCTAAAAAGTTTCTAAGAAGATGTATATAGAATTTATACTTTTTTGAAAGCTGACTTTACATAAAATACGATAAATGAAACAAAACCTAAAAATTGTTGATACCGAAATTGTTGAACCCTATTTTTTATGGAATATTCAATTTTGAGCAAAAATTCTCAAATCGCATAGTCGATATCAAATTATAGTGACCTGTTTTATATGACCCAATATGTTCTTAATCATTTTGTAACGGGTTTCGATAACCCCGCCCCTGGTATGGATATAATAGGCAAAAAACCAAAAAATCCCATTTTTGGGATTTTTTAAAACTTTTTTTGGGAATTCCGGGATTTCTAATAAGAAAATTCGAAATTTTTATTTAATTTTGGATTTTGAGTAAAAAAATCTACCTAACTGTAAAATTTCATCAAAAAATATTCATAAATAAAATTTTTATTGCAATTTGAAAAATTTGTATCTTCGCAAAAACTGAATAAAAAACATTTTTTAATTTTTTTTTAAAAAAAGTATTCCGCGAATTTGTTAATTTTCAAAAATTATATAAAGTTTTGAAAAAAAGACAAAATTACCTTTCCATTGATATATAACATGCCTACCTAATGTTTTTTAAGTGACAAATTAATTAGGGAAAACTCAACATCTTTTAGAAAATATACCTAGCACTATTATTTTCATCCATATATGTAACAAATTTAAGAGTTAACCTTATGGATGAAAATAATAGTGCTAATTTAATAGTGTAATATTTGAAAATTAAAAAATTCGCGGAATACTTTTTTTAAAAAAAATTAAAAAATGTTTTTTATTCAGTTTTTGCGAAGATACAAATTTTTCAAATTGCATTAAAAATTTTATTTATGAATATTTTATGATGAAATTTTACAGTTAGGTAGAATTTTTTACTCAAAATCCAAAATTAAATAAAAATTTCGAATTTTCTTATTAGAAATCCCGGAATTCCCAAAAAAGTTTTAAAAAATCCCAAAAATGGGATTTTTTGGTTTTTTGCCTATTATATCCATACCAGGGGCGGGGTTATCGAAACCCGTTACAAAATGATTAAGAACATATTGGGTCATATAAAACAGGTCACTATAATTTGATATCGACTATGCGATTTGAGAATTTTTGCTCAAAATTGAATATTCCATAAAAAATAGGGTTTTTTTGGATGGACCTGGTCCCTTCGGTATCAACAATTTTTAGGTTTTGTTTCATTTATCGTATTTTATGTAAAGTCAGCTTTCAAAAAAGTATAAATTCTATATACATCTTCTTAGAAACTTTTTAGATAACTTAAAAAGAAAAAGATACTTTTTTCCCAAAAAAATTGCAAAAAATCGCATTTTTTTAATTTTTTAAATTAAAATGCCTATAACTTTGGACTCAGTCATGATTTTTACATAATTCTTTCACTGCTTGATATATAAACTTGTTGTTAAGCGAATAGAAAAAAATGGCGAAAATCGGGAATATTTGGACCCGCTATTATCAAAAAACTAAAGTAAGGACGGTAAGAATTTTAAAATTTTAAATTTCAAATGCGAATATCTCCTAAACTATAAGAGATAATTTACTGCTACGACGACATTTTTATAGTGCTCGATGAGGGGATTCTATATATTCTATTTTTTTTTTAAATCGGAACTCAAATGAAGAAATAGGATCGTTTTAAAAAATTTAACATAGCCGAGGTGTCCTAATATGAGGACCCCCCGCCGGGCCCCTGATTGGCCTATAAGGTCCAAATTCAAAACCTAAACTCGACAACACCTCCTCTTTGTGCATACCAAATTTCATCAAAATCGGATTAACCGTTTAGAAGTTACCGAATTATTTCCTCTTTTTTTTTCCTATACCACTGTGCAACGGCTAAAAGAACGCTTCACTGATTCTGAAGAAAAGCAGTTGAAGAAATTGTTACGCGACATAGAGTTGGGATATAAAAAACCCTCAACACTTCTATGCGAGATGTCTACATTATCTTCTGGAAAAGTATCAGACGAACTTTTGAAGAATTTGGGGATGCAATTCTGCCGTAAGTAGGCAGATAAAATCGCCGACACATCTGAATCTTGGGAGGTAAATGCCATAGCTGGTTCATCAACATTGTCTAATAGAAGTGAGTGAAGATAAATATGTAATGACGTAAAGAGTTAAGTCATTACATGTTTGCAAATATGTCTCAGGTATTTGAAAAATATGTGTTAAATACAAATTTGACATATTTCCAAATATGTTTTTGTATTTTCACCGTATTTATGCAAAATTAATATTTTTAAATAAACTAAAATTCTCAAATGAAAGGAAATTGATTCCCTATCCTTGTACATATTAAAAAATGTCATGTTTTGAATTTTAACACCTTTTCATAGTAGTTGAAGAATTTTTCGAAAATCTTAAGTTTTAACACCATGAAAGGATGCAAACGGACGGTTCATACATCAAATGAAATGGAATCGATCGCCCTACCTAAAGGGATATTGGGGCGGTTCGTACCTCAAATTAAGGAGAATCGAGTCCTCTACTGTTACCATTAATAACATCTTTAAAAAGTTAAAATTTCGATTTTTTTAAATTTTTTCAAAAATGAAATTTCACAAAATTTTAACTTTCGTCCCATCTAAAGGGTTGTTGGGGCAGGTTATACGTCAAAATAAGGGGAATCAACCTACAAAAATATTTCCAAAAAGTTAAGTTTTCGATTTTTGACAATTTTTTCAAAGTTAAAATTTCACAAAATTTTAACTTTCGTTCCCACCTAAAGGACTAATAGGACGGGTCTTACCTCAAATTAAGGGTAATCCGTCCCCTTACCGTTACCTACAAAGACATTTTCAAAAAGTTAAGTTTTCGATTTTTGACAATTTTTTCCAAGTTAAAATTTCACAAAATGTTAACTTTCGTCCGCACCAAAAGAGTTAATGGAACGGGTCATACCTCAAATTAAGGGGAATCCGTCCCCTTACCGTTACCTACAAAGACATTTTCAAAAAGTTGAAATTTCGATTTTTGACAATTTTTTCAAAGTTAAAATTTCACAAAATATTAACTTTCGTCCCCACCAAAAGGGTTAATGGAACGGGTCATACCGCAAATTAAGGGGAATCCGTCCCCTTACTGTTACCTACAAAGACATTTTCAAAAAGTTAAGTTTTCGATTTTTGACAATTTTTTCCAAGTTAAAATTTCACAAAATTTTGACTTTCGCCCCAAAAAGGGTTAACGGAGCGGGTCATACCTCAAATAAAATGTAATAGACCCCTCTGCCGTAAGCTTTTAATACATTTTTAAAAAGTTAAAATTTAGATTTTTGTAGATTTTTTCAAAGTTAAAATTTTAACTTAAGTTAACTGCTTTGTAGCTTTTATTTATTGATTTATTTACATTTACTTTTGTTTTTATACCCTTCACCTTCGTGAGAAGGGTATATGTATATAAGTTTGTCATTCCGTTTGTAATTTCCAAAATATAATATTAGGGTCGGAATATTAAAGTATAAAGTATATATATTCTGTAATCGAGAAAAAACTTAAAATAAGTATAATAGTCTTCCAGTTTTTAACAGTGTGATTCAGATTATTTTTAAACTGTACTCATTAAAATTTAATAAGAAATTTTTAAATTTCTTGTATTCACCCTGTTTTACACAAGATGATCATGAATTTTTCGACAGATTTTCTCGATGCGAGAATTACAGAAACGGGGCACTGAATCCTTATAGACAGCGGAGTCGATTAAGCCATGTCCGTCTGTCTATGTATGTTTGTTGAAATCAGTTTTTAGAGGACCCCAGATATCGGCGAGATCCGAATCTTCAATAATTCTATTATGCGTGCTTTCGGGAAGATCGCTATTTAAAATCAGGAAAAACGGTCCATAAATAACGGAGATATGAGCAAAAATCGGAGACAACCTCTGAAAATTTCATAAAAGATACAATTCATAAAAGATACAACCTCTTATTCGTTGCGTTGTGTATTTTGTTTTTTTGAGTATTTCGTTTCATATGTTTGGATGGCTGTGTGTTTCATTGCCTTGTGTATATTGTTTTTGTTTCTTGGTGTATTCAGTTGCGTTGTGTATATTGTTTTTGTTTTTTTCCGTATTTCGTTTCGTATGTTTGTATGTCTGTTGTTTTACTGCCTTGTGTATTTTGTTTTTTGTGTGTTTATTTCGTTTAGCCTTGTTCTTGTTCATTTTGTTTTCGGGAAAATGAAATAAATTTAAATTTTATAAAATTGATATTTTTAAATACACTGTGGTGAAGGGTGAAGGGCACAGGCGAATATAGCACCTTACTCGTTAATTATAACACCGATCAACAGCAATTATTGGACATACACTCGTGATACTAGAAGTCATTTAAAGTGAAACTGCGTTTTCAGCTTTTCATTTTGTGTTCTTTTTTCCTTTTTAAAGGATCTTAAAGTTTTATGGATATTGAAATTTATTAAAATATGTATATTAACTGAATAATTTTCGCCAAAATTTGTATCAAATGACAGAGGATAAACTCCGGAACTCAAATCTATAATTTGTTTTTATTTTTCAGGACGAAATATTTCAAATAATGTCGTTTGAAAATTTCATCCTTTTTATCCTTTGGAATTTCTAATATATTTTTCTTAAAAAAATATATATATGTTGAAACCTTATGTATTCTTTAATTTTAGTTTCTTAAAAAAATATATGTTGAAACCTTATGTATTCTTTAATTTTAGTTTCTATAGCTTTATTAGTTTAGCCGCTAGCAAAAGTTATATTATTACTCTAAAATTAAAAAACGTATTTCTTAATAAATAAGCAAATTAATTTTAGAAAATACTAGACATTACTTATTGGACGTGAACAAAACTAAATACGCGTGAAAGAGGTGAACCCATACAGGAAAACTGTGTACTCAGTTTTCGACTCCGAATATTGTGTAAAAAGCTTCAAACATTCTCAAATTCGTTGTTTATGAAGCAAATGTCACTAAATTTCGCATAAGTCAGTTTTTTTACTTTCGAAATTACCAAATTTTAGGAGGATCGGTCCATAATTAACCCTAACACTGTATTAGGTCCCTTTAAGAAAATGGCTTTATCGCTCATTATTCGCTTAAAAATACGTGTGGATCTATGAAATTTGAAATAAGTAAGGAACTGAAATCTTCCTAGCGACTTTTATGAGAATGAGTCCATATATGTATAAATAACCCTACTCCCTATATAAGGTCCTCGTCAGAAAATTACCTTTACTCTCATTAGTTACTTAAAAATATGAAATAAGATAAGAATGCAGCGATAAAATTCGAAACAAATAATTGTTGTATAAATAGATGAGGTTAGGTCCATAATTAACCCTACCACGAATATAATTCCTCTTACAAGAAAACAGTTTAAGGTTATGATAATTGGGTAAAAATTGTTTGTATTTAAAAATTAATATTTTTTAATTCTAAAGAGCACTGTCAATAGTCAAATCATCATTAATGGGCCTCGTTCAAATATTACCCTGATGTTCTTATTAATATCGATATATGATAATAAATTATTCATAAATATGGTGGGTATAAAAGTTTCGACATAGCCGAATATAACACTCTTACTTGTTAATTTTTATAGGACATCAAAGTGTTAGGGTATAAACTAAGGGTATAAAATAAATAAAAAGGAAAGGATCCTCGAGCATAATAAAGAAATATATCGTTTTCATTTTCAAGTTGAAAAATGGTAAACATATTATTCCTTTAAATTCCTAAGAATTTGAGGGGGTCAAAGCTGGTTTTTGTCATACAGTTTTTTTTTCCAAATGACTGTAACTTTTCACCTATTGGTCCTAACAAAAATTGTCCAAAGGAGTTTAGAAACTGTTTCAAAAAAAATAATTAAAATTTTTTTTAAATATGTAAATATTTTGTAAAAAAATCGACAAAAATCTAAATTTCCAATTTTGGAATTGTCAAAAATCGAAAAAATAACTTTATGAAAATATTTTTGAAGGTAACAGTAGGAGGACAGATTCCCCTTAATTTGAGGTATGACCCGTTCCATTAATCCTTTTGGTGGGGACGAAAGTTAAAATTTTATGAAATTTTAACTTTGAAAAAATTGTCAAAAATCGAAATTTCAACTTTTTGAAAATATCTATGTAGGTAACGGTAAGGGGACAGATTCCCCTTAATTTGGGGTATGACCCGCCCTATTAACCCATTTAGTGGGGACGAAAGTTAAAATTTTGTGAAATTTTAACTTTGAAAAAATTGTCAAAAATCGAAATTTCAACTTTTTAAAAATGTCTTTGTAGGTAACGGTAAGGGGACGGATTCCCCTTAATTTGAGGTATGACCCGCCCCATTAACCCATTTAGTGGGGACGAAAGTTAAAATTTTGTGAAATTTTAACTTTGAAAAAATTGTCAAAAATCGAAATTTCAACTTTTTGAAAATGTCTTTGTAGGTAACGGTAAGGGGACGGATTCCTCTTAATTTGAGGTATGACCCGTTCCATTAAACCTTTTGGTGGGGACGAAAGTTAAAATTTTGTGAAATTTTTAAACTTTAAAAAATTTTTCAAAAATCGAAAACTTAACTTTTTGAAAATGTTTTTGTAGGTAACGGTAAAGGGACGGATTACCCATAATTTGAGGTATGGCCCGTCCCATTAGTCTTTTAGGTGGAAAAGAAAGTTAAAATTTTGTGAAATTTTAACTTTAAAAAAATTGTCAAAAATCGAAAACTTAACTTTTTGAAAATATTTTTGTAGATAACGGTAAGGGGACGGATTCTCCTTAATTTAAGGTATTACCCGTTCCATTAACCCTTTTGGTGCGGACGAAAGTTAAAATTTTGTGGAATTTTAACTTTGAAAAATTTTTAAAAATCGAAATTTTAACTTTTTAAAGATGTTAGTAATGGCAACAGTAGGGGAATCGATTCTCCTTAATTTGAGGTACGAACCGCCCCAATATCCCTTTAGGTGGTGAAGAAAGTTAAAATTTTATCAAATTTTAACTTTAAAAAAAATCGCTTTTAAATGTATTTAAAGGTAACGGTAGGGCGATCGATTCCATTTCATTTGATGTATGAATCGTTTGCATCCTTTCATGGTGGTAAAACTTAAGATTTTCGAAAAATTCTTCAACTACTATGAAAAGGTGTTAAAATTCAAAACATGACGTTTTTTAAATATGTACATTTAAAGGCAAGAGTAGGGGATCAATTTCCTTTCATTTGAGAATTTTAGTTTATTTAAAAATATTAATTTTGCATAAATACGGTGAAAATACAACAACATATTTGGAAATATGTCAAATTTGTATTTAACACATATTTTTCAAATACCTGAGACATATTTGCAAATATGTAATAACGTAACTCTTTACGTCAATACAATCAAAGCGAGACCTAGTGAAGTTGTTAGGCCTAGTATAGTAGATTACAGTACCATTTTTAGAATCTTCAACATACCCTAAAAATCGGAAGATATTGGAAAAACGCTTCTTTTGACCAGACAGACTAAAAAAATTATATCTCAAAATTTTTTTTACCGATTTATTATTTTTCAACTGTTTTGAAAAGAGTTTCCTTTGTACTTTTCAAAAAGTACACACACTTTTATATTTTTTACGTAAATTTGTAAAATATTTAGATCTAAATACAAATTTTTATGTTTTTTAAATTTTTTTACAATTCAATATATATATAGGTGTATTTATTCGGATTTGATGTATTAAACAATCTCTTCGGCAAACTAACCTAACCTTCCACGATAGAACTATTGTCATGCAAAATTTCCTGAAGCATAAAATCTAGATCAAAAAGTTGATTCGAAAAATACACTGTCTGTTGCCAAATTTCTTGAAAATTGGTTCATGTTTTTTTTTATATGTATATATGTAGTATCCAATCAATATCATATAGAGTCATTTTTAACTTCTGAGGTTAGACCTATTAATATGACGATTTTTATGTAAATCGGTTTAGTAATAATGTAGTGAAAGAGCAATAAAATAGTCTCATATATATTTATTAGTATATATCATACGTTTTGAAGATGTAATGTGTCGTATTGTTGATACCACAACATCCATTATAACAGATTTCATGAAAATCGGATTGGTATTTTTTTGTAATCTTGAACGTAAGTTTGGTATAATAATTGTTTTACAAAAAGGGGCATGGCGTCCGATCCAGATCTTATATAGTTTATAGTTCCTCCTGAGGTGAGACCTATCGGTATACTAATTTTCATGTAAATCGGTTCAGTATTTTTCTGTAAGTCTCGAATGAAATTTTTGTATGTATAACAATTATACAGAAAAAAGTGAGCATAAGAAGAATCGTGACGTCCAATCATGATTTTATATAGTTGCACTTCAGAATAGAACTATTAGTGTTCTAAATTTCATGTAAATCGGTTCAATAGTTTGGCCGTGAAAGCGTAACAAACACACAGTCTCTTTCACATAATTGTAGGATAGGATATATGTAAGGATAGTTTTATAAAAAGTGTTCGTGGAAGGGGCGTGGCATCGGATCAAGATCTTATATATAGCCTATAGTTGCATATTGTGATTGCAAAATTGGTGTAATAATAGTTTTACAAAAAATGGGTGTAAAAAAGGGAGTGTATAGATATAGCCTATTGTTCCTTTTGGGGTTAGACCTATTAGCGGTCCAAATTTCATGTAAATCGATTGAGTAGTTTTGCCGTGAAAGCGTAACAAACAAACAAACAAACTGTCTGTTTTATATATCTATGTGTGTTTTGTATGTTTGTTTGGACTTTATAGACGGCTAAACGGCTGAACCGATTTTCTTGAAATTTTCACAGTGCCTTCCGGTATGTCTGGAAGGAACTATAGGCTACCTTTTGTTTGGAAATTCAAGTAGGCGAGGTGCCACGCCCACATATATATATATATATATACTATTAAAAGTCGCATATCTCAGAAACTACAACAGCTAGAGTTCCCAAATTTTGTATGAACAACTTTGACATCCATGTGAACACATGTTGACAAAATGGGCACAGTGGGCGTGGCACCTCCTACGTAAACAAATCTTAAATTAGTATATCTGAAAAAGTATAACAACTAGGGTCCTCAATTTTTTTCGGGGCCACTTTAGTATCGACATGAATATTTAGGACAAAAATTTGGCGGACTAGCAATAGGGGGCGTGGCACCTCCCATAGGAATTACATACTAAAATTAGTTTATCTTGAAAACTATTGGAGTTAGAATCATAAAATTTTGCACGATGACTTTTAACATCCATGTGACTATTTGGGAGTGAAATGGGCGGATTTTCACAAGGGGGCTTGGTACCTCCCATATGAATTAAATACAAAAATTCGATTATCTCAGAAACTATTAGAGCCAAAATTCTAAAATTTTACACGAACAACTTTGACATCTATGTTAACATTTGTGTGATAAATTAGCGGACTTGATTTTAGGAGCGGGTACCTCCCATATGAATTAAATACAAAAATTAGTTTTTCTAGGAAACTATTGGAGCTAGAATCTTCAAATTTTGAATGAAGAACTTTATCTTCCATGTGAACATTTGGGAGAAAAATGGGCGGGAGGAAGGAGGATTGACACCTCCCATATGAATTAAGTACAAACATTCTTATATCTGGGAAACTGTTAGAGCTAGAATCATCAAATTTTGCACGAAGAACTCTGACACCCATGTAAATATTTTGGTAATAAATTGGTAATAAGGGGCTCCCACACAAAAATTCGTATATCTGGGAAAATTTTATAACTAGAATATTCAAAAACCGTAAAGTCTCTTTTGAATTTATATTGATTTTTGGGCATAGGATAGGATTTGCTACAACTGCTTTTATTGACTTGTAATTTTTTTCAATTAAAGAAAAGTTGAGTTGTAAACCATAATAGAGGCATAATTTTTTGGATATATTTTTTATATTATATGAACTATAATACTCTTCAAATACTTTGTATTAAATGTACCGTTTTCTTTCCTAATCTATTGTCTATAGATCCCCATGAGATATCCTAAAAATTTTAAAATATGTTTAACAAAGTTTCAAAAAACTGAAATTGGAGATTTGGTCAAACAACGACACTAGTTTATATCGAAAATTTCCAGTTTTGTATTAAAAAATTTAAAAGTTAGTTTAGAGTAAATATCAAAAACTTCAAAGCATTTGCCGCGGAAACTTTTTAACGCTCGGGAAAGAGTAATATACTTTTTCGACATAAATTTTTATGCTCTATGTGGAATGGATATTTGAAATTTCCAAAAATTGTATAAAAGTTATAACCCTAATGTACACTCTTCGCCACTAGAATGGCACATATATCAATTTTGTTTTCAAAGCTTATATTTTTGGATCAGGAATTTCTAGAAACTTGTTTCTTCCCCTCATTATAATACATTTTTTGTTCTGAATAAAATGTGATATGAATAGTTCTCATATCTGTAATATTTGATTCTATATAATTTTTTTGTAAATTAACCGAAAAAAGCTCTTGGTAAAAATTCGCCACTTGAATAGAACATCTCCCAGAAATAGTGATTTTATAGCAATTTTTGTAATTAAAACTTATTTATTCAGATTATTTACAACATTAAAAATTAAACTAAGCTTTTTTTGTGTTGTTTAATGTGTTGAACCTCCTTGGTTGACTAACACTTCACAAATCCTGTTTGGAAGCGATTCATATAGCTTGGCCATGTAATTATGATGTATTGAGCTCCAGACTTCTTTAATTGCTTAGATTAGTTCAGGAATTGTTGAATACTGTTTTCCAGACTCATTAACTTTTCAGGCAAGCCATCCCCACAAGTGTTCTATAATGTTTAAGTCTTGCGAATTTGGAGGCCAGTGCAACAATTCAACATTTTGGGCCTCTGTATAAGATTTTAGGATCCGGGCAGTGTGAATCGGGGCGTTATCTTGTTGTAGGATCCAAGGGCTAGGTTCATATAGGTCATTGAAAACCGAAAAAAAGCCTTTTTAACCCAATGTAGTTCTTAGCATTTATTCTTGGGCTTAAAAACTGAAGCTCGGAGGTCCATAATAGGAAATTGCTCCCCATATTATGACACCGCCAACACTGCTATGTAGGTACTATTTTCATGACCTTCGGAAGGATCCATATTATATGGATCGTCTACTTAGCTACTGGCGAATTTTTACCATTAGCTTTTTTCGGTAAATTTACAAAAAAAAAAATATATATAAAATCAAATATTACAGATATGACAACCAATTATATCACATTTTATTCAGAACAAAAAATATTATAATGAGGGGAAAAAACAAGTTCCTAGAAATTTCTGATCCAAAAATATAAGCTTTGAAAAAATTGATATATGTGTTATTCAAGTGGCGAGGAGTATATATATTTTAAGTAACAAAATGCTTTTTAGAATATATCCCAAAAAAAGTATTTTTTGTCACATTTCGAATTCATGTTCTGAGAGACACGTTAATGGCCCGGAGAACTTGCAATAACTTTTAAATTTTCCAACAAACTTTTGGGTTTTATATCTTTCTGAAATGATTATTCTGTGCACATTACGGTTCCTTTACAATAACGTTTTCCTCTTGTAAATGTACCTGGAAACTTCAGAGACGTTGCGGCATCAGCCTAATTTTTTCATGACATAGTTTTACAATCCAAAGAACAATTCTAGAGGGGGGACGAAATTCGCAATTTCGATTTTTTCAGCTCTCTAATGAACATATATGGTCCCATATATGATAATTTTTAGCTGGGTTATTAAAATTGCACGGGGAAAAACGTTGACCTCAATGCTTTTATATTTTTGAAAAGGGCTAAGTCCACAAAATACATTTTTAACAATCAACTGAGAAAAAATAATCAATAATATAAAATTTAGGACTTTCTTACATATTTTTTCCTTCTTATAAGATTTTTTGCATATTTGTTGAAAAAAAATTTTGTTACATGAAAACCATTGTTAGAGTGTTGTATTTTATATAAAAATAACTAAAACTCTTAAATTTTATTTTTTCTCCTAAATTAGGAAATTTAACACTTTTTAGAATTTTCTTCCTTAACGAATGCAAAGAACTCAATATTTTAATGAAGAAAGTTTAATTGCATTTAAAATTTTGTTATTAGAGAAACTTATAAATTTAGTGCAGTACAACTTACCTTAACTTTTATAGTGAAATTTTTGAATTCCTCATTTGTAGCTAAATTAAACGAATCCTCAGACAAATGCGTTTTACATTCCTTACATTCGATATTAAATTGGTTCCCATTTTCCGAAATATCGCTAAATGGCCATTTGTCTTCAATTGGCGTGCTAAAATAATAAATAAAAATCTTAATTTTATAACTGTTAGAGTTTTGAATTTACTTTGTATAAAAAATTCTTTGTTTAAAAGCTAAATTTGAAACATGTTATACATAGATTTAAAAATATTATCTTTTGTAATATTTTTTTATTGATTCTAAAATAAAGAAATTTATTAAACGGAGTTTTTTGTTAATTAATTTTGATAATTTTATAATGCCTATAATTTACGTTCATCACGATTTATCCGATCTGTGCTTGATGAATTAAATTCCAACATGATGGAGCCACCATCAGTAAGCAGTCAATCAGCCGATGTTATTGCCAGTTTAAATAACCTAGCAAAAGTGGTAGTGGAAAGACGTAACGACATTGCATGTACTCATAGTATCATTGCTTGTAATACTAGTCCTTGTACCTCTAGCTATCAGATGACTCAACAGGATGTAGGAAATTTAATTTATTTTCCTGCAGAATCAACTGCTCCTTGCAATGTACCTGAAGAGTGACGTGTGTTTAGTCAAAAATTTTCCCCAACATTTGAGCCGACGTGTATGATTTGCTATTATTCTCCGGTAACCCAGATGAGTGGCCGTTATTTATTGCCACTTATCTGGCAATAAATAATTCAAATTCTGAATTTGATGGGTCCTGAGAGAAGCAGTTGCATCAATGTTTGTTCATCCCGATAATGTACCTAATGTCATTGAAGAACTCGAATTTCGATTTGGACGTCCGGAATTTTGGTACGGTCCCAACTTCATAAAATACAACAGTTTCCAAATAACAGCAAATAATAATTTTCTGTCCGAAAGTAAGAAATGTTGTGGCATTTGTAAAATCCGCTGTATGTAGTCATCATCTTATGACTACAACACTATTGGAAGAAATGGTCTAAACTTCTGGATGATCAAAAATTTGACTGGGTAAAAAGCGCCACCATTATAAAACCATTTCCAACAGTTATGTACTTTTCGAAATGGCTTGGAGATTTAATGAAAGTAGACAGTTTAATGCCAAATTATGTATCCTCGTCACAAAGCCAACCTGTCAAACAAATGGTACTTCTTGATAGTAACAAAAAGTCGAACGTCAAATGTACTATTATTGTGTTTCAGTTGTCTCCGAAAGGTACATGCTGTCAATAATTGTATTTTTAAAAAACTTAGCAATATCAATAATTGTAAAAAGTATCAATATAAGAGTCTTCACGAAGATACAGAAACAGCCCATATTAGTACTGGAACTGTAGCTGTCGAACAAGCCGAACAAACTTCAAATCAGATATTAAATTGCAGAAAATAACTACAGGCAAGTAAAATGTTTAAAATATTGCCTGTAACATTGACTGGTACTCTTGGTTCTTTAAAGACATATGCAATATTTGATGAAGGATCCTCCATATCTCTTATTGATGAAAATACCTCCAAGCTTCTGGGCTTAAAGGGGAAGTCATTGAATCGTACTCTCCAGTAGTATGGAGAAGAAAACTGTATGGAAGATTCTTACATTGTAAACTTGGAAACAGAAGGAACATGTATCCCAAAAATGAGATTACCCCTCAAAAAAAGTCCACACAATAAAGAAGCTTGATTCAAGTTCACCTTTAGAAGACCACATTGATGCCAAACCAGTAATTCATCTTGGATTAGAAAATGCATTTCTTGGTACTCCTATTTCCGTCAAAGAATCCAATGATTTTGACTTAATTGCTATGCAATGTAAACTGGCTGGCTATCATATGGTTTAGTAAAGCATTATGCTGCTCACCCTATTGTATTACTAATCATAGACGACGAACTCAACAATATTGTTAGTGATTTTCTGTACCACGTTTCTGCAACTTTTAGTGAGAAGATATCACGTCGATTTGTGAGTAAAAGGTGTTTCTATAACTTAAAGTGAGAAGATGCAATACGACTTACGTTTTTATTGGAAATTTCCAATAAAACAGCTGTCAAAAACATAAAAATAAAAAGAAGAAAACAAAAATTGCCAAACAACAAAACAAACAAAAATTATAGAAATTAAATGAAAAGTATTCAAAAAATTATCCCAATAAATTCTCCCCTGGCAAATTCTAAATTAATATGCCCACGTACTTTTTCAGCTTTTGCTTCTACTACTAGGTAAATTCTCTAAAAGATGTTGAGTTTTCCCTAATTAATTTGTCACTTAAAAAACATTAGGTAGGCATGTTATATATCAATGGAAAGGTAATTTTGTCTATTTTTCAAAACTGTATATAATTTTTGAAAATTAAAAAATTCGCGGAAGACTTTTTTTTAAAAATATTAAAAAATGTTTTTTATTAAGTTTTTGCGAAGATAAAAATTTTTCAAATTGCAATAAAAATTTTATTTATGAATATTTTTTGATGAAATTTTACAGTTAGGTAGATTTTTTTACTCAAAATCCAAAATTAAATAAAAATTTCGAATTTTCTTATTAGAAATCCCGGAATTCCCAAAAAAGTTTTAAAAGATCCCAAAAATGGGATTTTTTGGTTTTTTGCCTATTATATCCATATTGGGTCATATAAAACAGGTCACTATAATTTGATATCGACTATGCGATTTGAGAATTTTTGCTCAAAATTGAATTTTCCATAAAAAATAGGGCTTTTTTGGATGGACCTGGTCCCCTCGGTATCAAAAATTTTTAGGTTTTGTTTCATTTATCGTATTTTATGTAAAGTCAGCTTTCCAAAAAGTATAAATTCTATATACATCTTCTTAGAAACTTTTTAGATAACTTAAAAAGAAAAAGATACTTTTTTCCCAAAAAAAATGGCAAAAAATCGCCTTTTTTTAACTTTTTAAATTAAAATGCCTATAACTTTGGACTCAGTCATGATTTTTACATAATTCTTTCACTGCTTGATATATAAACTTGTTGTTCAGCGAATAAAAAATTGCGAAAATCGGGAATATTTGGACCCGTTATTATCAAAAAACTAAAGTAAGGACGGTAAAAATTTTAAAATTTTAATTTTCCAATGCGAATATCTCCTAAACTATAAGAGATAATTTACTGCTTTTTTATAGTGCTCGATGAGGAGATTCTATATACAATTTTTTTTTAAATCGGAACTCAAATGAAGAAATAGGATCGTTTTAAAAATTTAACATAGCCGAGGTGTCCTAATTTGAGGACCCCCCGCCGGGCCCCTGGTTGGCCTATAAGGTCCAAATTCAAAACCTACAACAACTCGACAACACCTCCTCTTTGTGCATACCAAATTTCATTAAAATCGGATTAACCGTTTAGAAGTTACCGAATTATTTCCCTCTTTTTTTTCCTATACCACTGTGAGAAAGTGATTCTGAGTCGATCGGTATACTTTATTTTAATGCGTTACAAACATCAGCACAAACGCATAATACCCTTCCCACTTTAGTGGTGTAGGGTATCAATATTTTCTTCAAAATTCTATTTGTGCAATAATATTGTAGAATTCATGAGATTAGTTTTGAAATTATTTTGACATTTTGATTTTAATTAACACCAAAAATAAATCGTTGATATGCAGTTTCCTTCCAAGAATGAAAAAATAATTTATAAATAGAATTTCAATATATTTCATTAAAATATGTATATGTAAATATTTCGAGTATAAATTCACTTTCAACAAAATAGAAATTACAAAAAAATATAATTATAAGATTTATGTTAAGAACATCATTATGAATCATTGAAATCATAATATGTTCACTAATATGCTGTTACAAAATTTAAGAAGAGAATATTTTGAGTGTAAAATCAATTTTAATTAAAAAGAAATTACAAAAAATATATAATTACAACACTTTTAAATCATAATTTGCTAGAAAAACGCCATTTGAAAATTTTATTTTTTTATTTTTTTGTCGATGATTGCTGGTGAGAGGGGTAGAGAGGAATTTAAAATTTGCATTAAAGAAATACTATTTATTATTTTTAATCAAACTAAATTGTTTTTATGTTGAAAATTAAATTTCATTTTTATTACGAATAAGTAATTAAAAAGGATTGTACAAAAAAAGTCACGAATAGTTGCTTGTACAAAATTACCGTATAAATGTTCATGATTTTTTGGAAGATTCTCAAAAGAGAAGAAATTTCACCTAAGTCAGCTGTTTTGTAGTTTTTGCAAATAATTTCAACAAGCATCAACTTTGAAATTGATGCACTGATAGCCATTACACTGCGTTTCTAATACTTGTCGATGACGCTTTGAAACAGTATGCATTGTCAATATTTTGTACTGCGGCGTTATAAAACACTATACCTTGTTCGTATACAAAGCAACTGACGTTTTGGATCTCCTATGGTAAATTTAGTGTCTGCATTTAAAAAACATAAACTTTTTTTGGTTAAATATTTACTGTATTTCAGACCCCTCTAGTGACCGCAATTCGTATTACAAAAATATAATTTGTATATTTTTAAGAAGGAAATTTTGTAAGCTTTCAGAAAAGTCTAAAATTTTTAATTTTACTGTCGATCATATTTTTGTCTCTGGAAGGAATCGACGATTTTGTGTATAGCGTTAAATCTGAAAACGAAACTATTGCAATTTGTCAGCAAGTCGTAAAAGTTCATTCCGACGGCGGATTTGAGTTAAGAGGATTTATTTCAAATAGTAAGAAGCTGGAAGACACTGCACTTTAACTCAAAATACAGAACTGGTTAACATTGAAAAAAAAATACACTGCTCAAAAAATTCTGGGAATGTATTGGGACAAAACAGAAGAAGTCTTTCAATATAAAATATATTCTGTGCAAATATTCTTTTACACGTTTTTGTAGATGCAAATCAAGTTCGTATTCAACATGAAATGAAAGCAATGTTGCCTTTGTAATGAAAAAAATTAGATGTGCACCGCTGAAATTAATTATTCAGCAAAACCAAGTTTGCATTTTGTAAACACATGTTTGGTCAGATTCGCAAACAATAATTCAATGGATTTATTAAAGTGAAAGTCGATTCAAAGGTTTTGTTCTTTTTTATGAAATTCTCAGAGGTTATCTCGGATTTGTGGTTATACCTCCGATATTTATGGAAGATTTGAATTCCGAAGATATCTGGGGTCTTCAGAAAATTGATTTCAACAGACACACAGACGGACAGACTGACAGAGAGACGGACATGGAATGACAAAATTATATACGGAGACTGTCTTTAATATTCGGTTTTTACATTTCCGTTTTTTCTGTTCTTAATTTTTAAATAAAAATTAAGGTATTTTGTACTTATTGTTGTACATATTAAGAGCATTTTATACATACCACATTTTTTATATACATCCATTAAATATAATAAAAAATTTTAAAACATGAAATATTACATAAATTTATGATTCATTTATATTCGGTTTTTTCATCTTACGAAAAAATTAATAGCTGCAACCGTTCAAAAATTGCCTGAATAATGGACGAATTTATATCATGACCATGATGGAATAATAAGGTGAAGTCAAATCTACAAAAACAAAAAAAGTTGTATACTTATGTCAAAAAGTGTATATGTTGCCACAGTGGTCTTTTGTATACCGTAAACAAAGAAAATCCCACATGCCCAAAATATCTCTACATCAAACAAATATACATATGTATATTACAACTAAAAATTTTTAAATATGTGTATATGGGAGGTTCAAAAAAATTATGAAATTTTTATAATAACACCGCGTTTTCGGCTAAAGAGAAATTTTGATGAAATTTCTATTGTAGTTAGCATTCCCCCCGGGGGCATGTTACCTTTGCGAGACCTCCGCCTTGGTGTTATTGCAATCCCGGGGTATAAAGAGGTGGCCAATACCTCCAGTCTGACCGGGGCTGAAAAATTGGTTACAGTCTACTGCCTGGCTTAGTCCTTGCATAGAGGTCAGACCAGAGCACCGCATAATCTGGTACTACGGGTGGCCAGTTGCCCGCAGGACTATGTCCTGGCTGGTCAGTTGGTTGAGGTTCCTTCGGGATCCACGTAGTGGCTGTGGTTTAAACCCAAATTCGCGGGAAGAGTAAGTTGCGGTTAAAAGACTGATGCATGATAATAGTCAATATTTCGGGATAAGTTCGGTGCTGTTGCCGAAAACAACAGATACCCCACAGAGGAGTGACTGTGGGACTAAGCGTTGGAAATGGGTTGGAGTCAATTGTATATGATACGGAATGGATGTAGAGGTATGCGGGCCTCACCCACCCGTATATCTAAATGAGTGTGTCGTATGTTTTTCTCTTATGAGTGTGTCGAATAAATGAGATGTGTGCTGGGTTGAATGATGATGGATGAAAGGTATCATATACAAGTGATACCGATTAATTTTCCTTCCTTGTCCAGATATGTTCAGAGTATACTCTGTTCATATCAGAATTACCACAGCGTGTCACTGTGAGTAAGAACAATGTCTACGGCTTATTGATGGATCGTGCTTCGGTCCACCGGTTACGTCTCTAGGTGCTGTTGCCGAATCAACAGAGCCATAGTAGTGTGGTTGGGCGACATTATGTCGGGGTAGATTGAGCTTGCTTATGATACCTGTCTTTCCCCAACGTGACTACTTTGGCAAGAGATTAGATAGCTCGAGTACTCCAGCAAAGTACTTGCGCATGGACCGGTCATAGCCAATGTGCAAAAATTGCCACCTGAGTTCTTCATTGAAGAAAAAGGGGCGATGGTAGACTGTTCTCAAGTCTACCCTGTGGATGAAAAAGACCACCGTGAGATAAGGCCGACACGGCAGGTGCTCAAGTTAAAACTCTCGACAGTCTGTAGTTAGCATATCCCTTCTTATCTACAATTAACTGTTTTTTTCATTTCTAAATTTAAATGAATTATTAATCCAAAAAATCGTTAAAATGAAAACCAGTCCGGTTAATTTAAATTTTGTAAAGAAATTATATATTTACATGAATGAACTTTTTTATACTTTTTTAATGCAAAAACGTGCATTTTTTCAAACGGCTTAATTTTCATATAAGCATCATTGTCAGCTACCGTTTGATATATAATGTTCCCAATTTAAATTGGCGGCTTAGGTGTGCTTCATCGATTTATGTTGTGAAAGAAACCCCGCGTATTCAGTCCACGAAAGGCCTTGATTGATTTTTTTTTACGCAAATCAATTCTTTCCATATAAAGATTGATTATTAATAAAATTCAGAATTTAAAATTTGTTTATAATGCGGAAATTAGCTAAAGTAAAAAATGAAAAATTTGCAATTTTTTTTATTCGCTCTAAAATCTTTGCATGCTAATATTTTATCGCGGCTTTATGATTTCAACATGTAAAATTTAAAAATATTTTGATCACGCGAAATTTGGGTTTATTGAAGTTACGCTGTTAGTGTGCTTCGCGAAAAAGCCCTTTTTTCGAAATATTTTCCAATATTTCTCCCGCAGTGATACCTTCTAGAGCACATTTTGGAGATAACCATCAAACGACGCGTAATTACAATGTCTACTTTTTCTCATTTATACATTTTGCATAACCGAAGAGCCGCAAATATTACATCCAAAAAAACTGCAAATTTTGTAAAATTGTATAAATTTGGTTTCAAAACATTGCGACCAAGTAATTCTTTACTTATAAATGACACAACAATTAAATATTGACTATAGTCATTCAACAAGTGTATACAGCTTACAGCAATTAGCAAAAATTACTTTCTATGTTGTAAGCAGCACTCATAATATCAAAAAGTTGTAAAAAAAACTACTTGGTTTTAATCACATTTTTGAGAAATTTTAACTTTGAGTGTTTATTTCTCCAACATGGAACTACTCTCGACCACAAAAGTTTATGGACGTATTCTTTCAAGTCTTGTGTATAAAAATTCGTCATCGCTTAATTTTCAAAATATTAAACGAAAGAAATATTTAACGCATAAAGTTGATTTCTTAAAATCTAAAACAAAAAAGAATTTCCCATATCTATTAGTGAATTTGATACAAATACACAATTTATTCTGGTGAGGATTGCTAGATCCTCTATCGGGACCCTAAAATTGGCGAATTGGGGACGTTCGACCTGTTTGTAGCAATAAGTCGGATACCGGGGAAACAAAATACCTGGGGGTGACCAAAATCTAGCCTAAGGTACTGCAGCCGGTACCTTAGTATCATTGTTAGGCGGAGATTGAGTCAATCGGAAAAACGGCGACAAATCGGATGTCTGACTTGTAGCAAGCGGTTCGCTATATAAACGTGTTTAAAAAAGAGACTGGATGGAGTCTGTAAGCTGGCAGCCCCAGCACCATCATAGGATACAACAGGCCAATCACCCACTTATCCGAAATACCCTTGATTAATGAAACTAATACGAGAAACTTTGAAACCCAAACCTTGGACTATGGAAAGTAAGAACGCTTCGGGAACCCTCAAGACTAGCCCAATTGAAATTTGAAAAGTTTAATGTTGCTGTTCTGGGCATAAGCAGAATGAGATGACGTGAAAAGGCTAACTGGTATCGGCAAATGGAAATGGAGGAACAACAATGGTGAACGTTTTATAGAATAATGCCAAACTTTTGATATGGTGATTGGTGGTACACTATTCCCACACAAGAATATACACAAGTATACATGGACATCACTTAGTGGCAATACAAAAAACCAGATCGACCATATATGTATTTGTCGGAAATGGAGAGGATGTTTACAGGACGTACGCTCTAAGATAGGAGCTGATATCGACAGCGACCACGAACTTGTGGTAGGAATGATCAAAATCAAACTCAGGAAAATTTACATTGAAAATAAGGGAAGGGTGAAAAAACGGCTAGACGCCTCAACACTTAAAGATCAGGCTAGGAAAGATAGAGTTGGGGAAGTACTGGGAGAATGTGTACCAGCAAATTACAGTTCATGGGACGAAACTTACAATAAACTTAATAATATTGCAATGAGAAAAATTGGATACAAACAAAAGGAAAGAAGGAAACTATGGATATCAAATGAAACCTGGAGACTTATTCAGGAAAGAAATGACCTGAAAAGGAACATTGTGAATAATCGATCAATTATGGAACAATATAAGGTTATAGCAAAGGCCGTTAAAACCTCAGCTAGGAAGGACAAAAGAAAATACTTCCAAAACATCGCCAGTGAAGCCGAAACTGCAGCAGGGGCAAACAACATGCGAGAACTACACCAGCCTGAGCAAACAGAACAAGAACCACAACCATATGGTGAGGGATAGGGAAGGTAACCTCCTTACAAACGTAGAAGACCAGACTAAGCGATGGAGGCAACACTTTAAAACAGTCAGCAACATTACGACTAATGACGACGAGGAAAGTATGGAAATTCCTGTAACGCAATCATCCAATAACAGAATACAGTTCGATATTCCGGACATAGAGGAAATAAAATCCGTCATTTTAAGATTGAAAAGGAATTAAGCCCCGGCTGAGGATGGCATCCCATCAGAATTACTACAAACGAATCCTTCAGCTGCAGCGGAAATCCTGTATCCCCACATAAACGAAGCTTGGACAAACGAATGCCTTCCGGATACATGGACCAAAGGGGCAAATTCCTGTAACGCAATCATCCAATAACAGAATACAGTTCGATATTCCGGACATAGAGGAAATAAAATCCGTCATTTTAAGATTGAAAAGGAATTAAGCCCCGGCTGAGGATGGCATCCCATCAGAATTACTACAAACGAATCCTTCAGCTGCAGCGGAAATCCTGTATCCCCACATAAACGAAGCTTGGACAAACGAATGCCTTCCGGATACATGGACCAAAGGGGCAATAATAAAACTGCCAAAAAAGAATAATCTGAGTGTGACAATTGGAGAGGTATAACTTTGCTCAACACACTCTACAAAATAATGGCCATTATTATTAACGATAGATTGCAGCCTATGGAGGAGCTACTTAGGGATGAACAAGCAGGGTTCCGACCACATAGAAACTGCCTGGATGAGACAAACACCCTTCGAATAATAATTGAACAATCGATAGAATTTCGAACACCACTCTATATGGTTTTTATTGATTTCAAAAAAGCATTTAACACAATAAAACGTGGAGCTATGTATATGGTATGCGTTGAAGGCTAAAGGCGTACCGGAAAACTGGTTAAACTTATGCAGGCTATGTACACCAACGCAACGATCCACGTTAGACATAATGGTATGATAAGTGAGTCATTCTATACCAACGTAGGAGTCAAACAGGGCTGCCCCCGCGGTTGTGTTGGATGAGCTCATGCTGAAATTATGTGAAAAGAGAAGGGGAATTATCTGGACGTCCAACAAAAGATTAGAAGACCTGGATTTTGCAGATGATATTTGCTTATTATCCCATAACTTCCACGACATGCAAAGCAATTTAAACGACCTGGTTATATTGGCTGAAAATGAATAAGGCATTATAATACAATTCCAATTTATAATATATTAGAAAGTTTTGTTTTTAATAATATTATATATGTAATCAATTACAATTGCCAAAAAAGTATAATATTAGACTAAAAATAAAAATACTTATTTTATAACGTATTACAAACACATATATATTCTTATAAAGATTTTACTACAAAATTAAATGAAAAATACTCTTGTTTCATTGCGTGGAAATTTTGTTTTTTATTACCACAATTTAAACAGTTTTCATTAAAAATATTATGTTTAAGATATACATAAACATATAACGTGAATTTTAATGATATAAACAAATACTCATTTAATTATAAATTTATATTATTTTAGTATCCTGAAAATTGAATTAAACCCTATGTAAATAAATGATTTTTTGTGCATCTGGCAACTCGAAATGGTGCATTTTGACAGTTGTATACAACTTTCATTAAAAAAAAAAGAATAACAATCAGCTGTTGAATTGATTTCACCTTATAAGTGCACCCTGATAATGATGTTGAAATAAGTTAGTGTATCACGTGCAATCATTTTAGAAACGGCTTTTTTTAATAAAAAACAATTAGTCTTAAGGAAAAAAATATGTTTAGAAAAAAAAAAATAAATTGTATTTTTGCATTATGAAAATGAATAAACCTATAAAAATATTGGTGAAAAATTAATGTGTGTTTATATGTTTGTATATTTGAAGTTTATAGTGTATTCCTGTATATCCGGAAGAGGTTATAGGCTACTTTTTATTTTGAAATTTCAAGTGGGAGAGGAGCCACGAGACCATATTAAGAAAATATTAAATCAGTATATCTGAGATAATATAACAGTTAGAGTCCTCAAATTTTGTCGGAGCCACTTTAGAGTCAATATGATTATTTAGGATAAAAAGTAGGAGGTCTAGCAGCAGAGGGCGTGGTACCTCCCATATAAATTATATACACAAATTCGTTTATCATGGAAACTATTACAACTAGAATCTTAAAACTTTAACATCCATGTAAACATTTTGGGTTATAAATTGGAGGACTACCAATGAGAGGAGCGGTACCTCCCATACAAATTAATTACAAAATTCGTTTACAATGCAAATAAATAGAACTAAATTCTTCAAATTTTGCTCGAAGAACTTTGATATTCATCTGAACACTTTGTAAAAAAAACAGGGACGATTTTCATTTGGGGGCTTGAAGCCCCCATATACATAAATTAAATAGAAAAATTCGTATATCTGAGAAACTATTAGAGCTAGAATCTTCAAATTTTACATGAAGAACTTTGACACTGATGTGAACATTTTGAGAATAACGGGCAGATTTTCAATGGGGGCTTGGCACCTCTCATATGAATTAAATACAAAATTTCGTTTATCTGGGAAACTAATAGAACTAGATTCTTCAAATTTTTCACGAAGAACTTTAATATTCATCAGAACATTTTGGAGAAAAAAAGGCGGACTTTCATTTTGGGGCTTGGAGCCCCCATATGAATTAAATAGAAAAATTTGTATATCTGAAAACTATAAGAGCTAGAATCTTCAAATTTTACATGAAGAACTTTGACATTCATGTGAACATTTAGAGAATAACGGGCGGACTTTCAATTGGAAGCTTGGCACCTCCCATATGAATTAAATACAAAATTTCGTACATCTGGTAAACTATTAGATTATAAAAATTTTTCATAGATTACATTAAAATCTTAATTAACGTTCGGGAAAATTGGCGAACTTGCAATAATTTGCGTGGCATCTCTCATATGTAACAAATTGTATATGTGGAAAACTATTGTAGTAAGAATCTTCAAAATCGTTAAGTGGGTTTTTTATTTATATTGCTTTTAGGGTAGCAAAGCACACTGGGTATAGCTAGTCTATATATAAAAATGAATGTGTGTTTGTATGTTTGTATATTATAGACTACTAAACTGCTGAACTGATTTTCTTGAAATTTTCCGTGTATTCCTGTATGTCTGGAAGAGGTTATAGGCTTTTTTATTTTGAAATTTCAAGTGGGCGCCAAGGAGCCAAGAAAATATTAAATCAGTATATCTGATATAATATAACAGTTAGAATCCTCAAACTTAAAATTTAGCAGGAAGAACTTTAACATCCATGAAAACATTTTGGGTTATAAATGGGCGGACTACCAATGAGGGCACCTCCCATATGAATTAAATACAAAAATTTGTTTATCTGTGAAACTAATAGAACAAAATTCTGCAAATTTTGCACGAAGAACTTTAATATTCATCTAAACATTTTATAGAAAACAGGGCAGACTCTCATCTGGGGGGCTTGGAGCCCCTATATAATTAAGATTAGTATATCTGAGAAACTATTAGAGATAGAATCTTCAAATTTTACAAGAAGAACTTTGACATTCATGTGAACATTTTGAGAATAACGGGTGGACTTCCACCTCCCATATGAATTAAACAAATTTCGTTTATCTGGGAAACTAATAGAACTAGATTCTTGAAATTTTGTACGAAGAACTATATTATTCATCAGAACGTTTTGGAGAGAAAAGGGCGAACTTTCATCTGGAGGTGCTTAGAGCCCCCATATGAATAAAATAGAAAAATTCGTTTATCTGAGAAACTAGAGCTAGAATCTTCAAATTTTACATAACGAACTTTGACATTCATGTGAACATTTAGAGAATAACGGGCGGACTTTCAATTGGGAGCTTGGTACCCCCCATATGAATTAAATACAAAATTTCGTATATCTGGGAAACTATTAGATTGTTCAATTATAAACTAATGCTTAAAAACAACAACAACGAGATAAAACAGTAATGTTTGAGTAATACTGCTTATATATGTTTGAGGGTGGTAATACAATGAATTTGGATAGGTACAACAGTTAATATTTCTTTCTGCCCTACAGTGTTGTCAGAAAAATTTAGACTCATGTCCACTATCTTAGGTTGAAAGTCTCCAAAAAAAAGTCACCATTTTTAAATTGAAATCCTCATAGCGAGACATATCTCACAAGCTGCGTCATCTGGTAGTCAGTATAGAATTAAACTAATAAAAAGTGTCGGCACAATCGTAGCCGCCAATGTTTTATTTTTGGTTCTTCAAAAGGTACTTTTCGAATTTTTGTATAATATTGAACCTAGAAACGTGAAATTATGCATATAGATCCCAGTTTAAGTGAGAACCTATAAAAGGGGACTTTCTATAATATTGAACCTAGAAGCATGAAATTAATTATTTAAAGCCCAGAGTAAATGAGAATCTATAAAGTGGGACTTTTTGGTACTTCTTCGTCCTTCGCCTGGTACTTTTTGAGTTTTCTATAAAATTGAACTTAGAAGCATGAAATTAAGCATGTAACCCTGGTGTAAATTAGGATCTATAAGAGGGAACTTTATCGTGCTTCGACTGGTACTTTTTGAGTTTTCTATTAAATTGAACCTAGATACCTGAAAGTTAGCATTTATAGTCTTACTCCAGGCAAGAATCTATAAAAGGGAAATTTTTGGTACTTCTTAAGTATTTTTTTATTTTGTAAAAAAATTTAAGCTTGAAACATGAAATTAAGCATTTAGAGTCTGGAGTAAATGAGAATCAATTAAAGTAGACTTTTTGACACTTTATCACTTTGAATTTTTTATAATATTAATCCTAGAAACATGAAATTAAGCACGTAGAGCCAGCCCGTTCGTTCTTCAAAAGGTAATTTTTGTGTTTTTTATAATATTGAACCCAGAAACATGAAATTAAGCATGTAAAGCCCTGGCATTCTAAGACTCTATAAAAGGGGCCCTTTGGTAATTTTTCTTTCTTCAACAGGTATTATAATGAACCAAGAACCAGGGACTTGAGTGAATGTAAATTTAAACTGGAATATTTTCTGGCACTTTTAATTGGTACTTTTCTATAATGTTGTATGCAAGGAATTTCTGGTTGAAAATTAAAAAGTCACTGCCGTGTACATTTTCGTTCTTCATAATTAATTAATTGAATAGAATCATAAAATCAAATTTATAGAGTTCTCTTAAAGGGGACTTTTATATATTGCAGATATGTATATAAACATTTACAACAACAATATTTAGTGAAGGGTAGCGGAGCACACTGGGTATAGCTAGTATTAAATATGAAGCCAAATACTGTCGGTGATATTGTACAAAAGTATAAAAATGAATTCCACATTCATAAAAAAAAAACGGGATAGCCGGATAAGTTGACAAATATAGAAGACCGTCTAACACTTAGGAAAATCAAGACAAATCCGCGCTAAGTGCTCCTAAAATTGTTTCTGAAGTGAAAGAGTAATTAATTAAGACTGTTTCAGAGACAACAATTCATCGAGCGATTAAAAGTCAAGGATATAAAAAATAATAAGGATGGAACGTACCGACTAAAATTTGTGAATAAACGTCTTAAAAAAGCTTCAATTTGGTGGGACGACGTTATATTTCTTTGATAAAAGCGTATTTAATATATTTTTTAAGTGTTAGAATAACAATGGTGTGGCGGAAACCAAATGAAGAGCTCAATGGAAAAAACCTTACTCCCATAGTAAAACACGGAGGAGAACCAGGCTTGCCAGATTTGCCGATTTATCGGCACTTTGCCGATATTTAACCCTAAAAATAGTAAAGTGCAGATTTCCCGATTTTTGCTTCAAAAATGCCGATTTTTTACCCAATCAAAAAATATTGTAAATTCGTTATAATAATTGATTTTTTTCAAATTCTAACAAATTTATTGTCAAAACTAAACTTCACAAAAACAAAAATGACATGGAGCTTTTAACACAACTGGGAGAGAAAAATTTACATTAAACATTAAAACACAATTTGCTCCATCAGCAATATCAATTGAATCGAGATATATGTATGTATATTATGAAAAAGAAACACAATTTATGTATGAAAATTCTTAATAGGTTTACAATTTTGAAGAATATTTTTACGGTTTGAAAATAAATTTACACAATTTGTGGAAAAGCTAATTTTGATAATTAACCTATCAAAATCATTACCTACCCGGTTTTTGTTCGACGATGACCAGAAAATAATTGATTACAAATCCGCTTATCCGACTTTCCCGGCTTTACAGTTATTTTCTGTGTTTATTAGTCTATTCTCTTACTCAATACTCTATTAACAAAAATGTAAAAAACATTATTTATTCAAAAAATTCTAATATCGGGGATATACCCATAAACGAATTCCTTATTAGACATACGCTCTACACAATTGTTTACAAATCCTATTGAAAAAAAAAAAAATAATTTATGTTGTTTATAACGACCACACATTGCCAAGTAATGCATGAAATAACTACACTCATTACCAAAATTTGAAAATATTTCACAGGGTAGTATTCAACAAATAATTATACGTTTAAATTTTTTCTGCAAAAGTGATAAACAAATATTTAATATTAATGGATTTTATTCCAGTAAAACAAAGTTTCGATATAGGTACCCTTAGGAAGAGTTCTTTTATTAGACCTATTCTGAATAAAAATTCCCAGAGTTATGTATGTAAAAACAATATTGTGATTTTTAATTAATTTGTGATATGATTCTTTGGTTCAAAACAGTGTTTAAGTGCCGATAAATGCCGATTTTTTGGGAAAAACAGCCGATATTTCTACAAATATATCTGGCATGGAAATTGAATGAATATTTAAATTATACCAAGGTAACGACCCTAAACATCAAAGGCATGTTATCCCTGAATGGTTGCTGTATAATTGTCCAAAAGTCATTGAAACACTAGCCCAATCTCCCAACATGAATTATATAGAAAATTTATGGAAGCATTTAGATTAGCAAAATCGTACAAGTTTAATTTCATCTAAAAACGAGCCTAAAAAAAGACTGCAAGAAAAATGGGATAAAATCGGTGTAGTTTATTTGAAAATATTATCTCTAATATGCCAAATCGTCTATCTGAAGTTGTAAAAAATAATGGCTAGTCTACCTGAAAATAATTTTATTATAAAACGAAGCAGTATAATTTAACAAAATTCCCAAAATGTTCTTCATTTTCCTAAGTTGTTTGGTATTGAAAATGAGCAAAATCGATTCACATCGGGAAAAGTTATGAATCAAAATGTAAAACAACTCCGAAAAAAATAAGCAAGATAATTCCATGAATATCATCATACATTCGTTTCTACACAAGAGCTTGATTCCTGCTGAAAATTGAATCGGTCCAGAATCGGTCCACAATTTTATATAGCTCCCATACAAAAGTACATATTCCCGGAAAATGAGATTTTTGTTAATAACTTCCGTCAGAATGTTGATATCTTCACAAAATTTTACAAATTGAAATCTTATGTCAATAGATCAATAGATTCATTCAGAGAAAAAATTTTCTGGATCAGTCCATAATTGGACTTAGCTCCCACACAAGGTCCCCTCCCGAAAATCACTTAAACGCACATAATTCATTACTAAGTTAAGGTATCCATATAAAATTTGGTACAAGTATTGCTCTCACATATTGAAATATTACTATGAAATTTTTTTCGATCGGTCCATAATTAATCATAGCTCCCATACAAGGTTCCCTTCCGAAAATAACTTAAACGCGCATAACTCATTGATAAATTAAGATATCCTTATAAAATTAGGTATAAGTATTGCTCATATGCACAGAAATATTATTGTGAAAGTTTTTTCTGATCGGTCCATAAACGCACTTAAACGCACATAACTCAATATTAAATCAAGATATCCATATAAAATTTGGTACAAGTATTCCTCACATATACGGAAATATTACAGTGAATTTTTTTTTCCGATTGATCCATAATTGGTCATAGCTTCCATACAAGGTCCCATCCCGAAAATTACTTAAATGCACAATATTCATTACCAAATAATGATATAGATACAGAATTTTTAAATTTTGTCTTCATATACATAACTGTTCATAGCTCCCATACAAGGTTCTTTTACGAAAATCTCTTAAACACATATTATTCATTACCAAATAAAGCTATTGATAAAAAATTCGGCACAAATATTAGTTTTGAATACAAAATTTCTATTTCAAGATTTTTTCACGATCGGTTCATTACATGAGTGCGATCGGTCCCACTTATTTCTACAAATATTTGATCAATTTAAAAGTATTAATATAAAAGTAGCCGAATATAGCACTGTAGCTTGTTTTTAAAATCATATTTTAAGAAATTATGTAACAAGTTCGAAAAAAACCGAATATTAATGAAACATAAATTTATGTATTACTCCATGTTTTTCAATTGTTTTATTATATTTAATGGATATATATAAAAATTTGGTATGCATAAAAAACTCTTAATATGTACAACCATATAGTAGCATATGGGCGAAAGGGATTGTCAAAGACCTAAGTAACCTGTCAAAAACCTAACTGGTGAGAATGTATTAGTAGAAGCACAAAAATAAACACAGTTGTTCAAAAGGTACTACCTAACAAATGTATTTTGATACGATATTTGTTATATATATATATATAGATGACGAATTTTGCGGCCAAGATTAGTTCCATTTTGTAGAAATAAAAACTTGAAGTTGAAATTTCTCAGAGAACTGATCGAAACCAACTAGTTTTTTTACAACATTATGATATTATTTGAGAGTGGCTTACAAATAAGAAAGTCAATTCTGCTAATATAGGCTGTATACAATTGTTGGATGATTATAATCCATATTTAATTCTTATGCCAATTATAAGTAAAGAATTATGTGGTCCCAAAGTTTTAAAACCAAATTTATACAATTTTACAAAATTTGCAGTTTTTTAATAGAATATTTGCGGCTCTTCGGTTATGGAAAATTTCGAAATAAGAAAAAAATTACATTGTAATTACGCGCCGTTTGTATTTCTCCAAAATGTGCTCTAGAAGATATCACTGTGGGAGAAGCTTAAATATTGGAAAAATAAACGTGAAAGTTTCGGAAAAAGGGTTATCTCGCGAAGAACAATAACAGCGTAACTTCAATACACCCAAAATATCGCGTCATCGAAATACTTTAAAATTTTACATGTTGTAATCATAAAGCCGCGATAAAATATTAGCATGCTAAAATGTTAGAGGGAATTTAAAAAATCCGAATTTTTAATTTTTTACTTTTGCGAATTTTCGCAATATAAACAAATTTTAAATTCAGATTTTATCAGTAATCAATCTTTATATATAAAGAATTGGTTTGCATTAAAACAATTTAATCAAAGCCTTTCGTGGACTGAATACGCGGGGTTTCTTCAACAATAAAAATTGATGAAGCACACCCAAGCCGCTAACTTAAAATGCTAACATAAAACATCAGCCGGTAGCTGACAATGATGCTTATACGAAAATCGATAAGCCGTTCGAAAAAAGTACTTTTTGCACTAAAAAGGTATATAAAGTATAAAAAGTGTAAATATATAATTTCTATAAATTTAAATTAACCAAACAGGTTTTCATTTTAATGGTTGTTTGTATTAATAATTCATTTAAATTTAGAAATTAAAAAAGCAGTTAATTTTAGATATTATCTATCTACTAGTTAAGCAGGGATAAGTAAAGCAGTTAAGTTTCTTAAGAAATATTTTTGTATCTGGTTTTATAAATGCAAAAGGTATGGCTTATTTTGGCAACGAGGCCCCACTCAAACCTCTCATAGATGTTTTGGAAGATTTGAGCATTAACGGATTAAATTTTGAAATTAATACTTCGTTCTTGGACAAATATTGGGTGATAATTTGGGACTCAATGAAGTATTGAGCTTCCAAACAAGTTTTAACAACAATTTTTTTATAGGAGTTGTATGTTGTCGAAAGAAGAATGTATAAAAATTTTCTGAATAGATTCGTGATAAAAATGTACTTAGAAGAAATTGCAAAAGCTAGCTCACATGGGTATATTGTGTAAGCAGTAAAGGAAAATTCTGTATGGAATAAATTATCTTACTTCCATGTCACTGATAACACATGTTGCGATATAATGCGCGATATTTTTTTGGGTGTTGCAGAATATAATATTTCAAAAATTTTAAATTATTTTATATACATATGATAAAAAATTTTTACTTTAGATGCTTTTAATTGTCGAAAACAGTTATTTGATCACCGGTCCACAGATTAGCAGAATATAAGTTCTCCCTAACCAAAACGCAAATCAAAAATGTTAATATTAAAAGGAATGCCGCTTAAATGAAACTATTTTTAGAAACTATTTAAAATATGAGGATTGCGGGATAAGGTAGTCGTGAATACCACTGAAATTTCAGACGTAACAATATATTCTGAAAGACATAAGACACAACTTAGCTCTAAAGTTGTGATTGTTACGAAAATCACTAGTCTTATGTCAAATTCCTCACAGCAAATTTCTGATATTCTCGATATTAGTGATATAGATTTAGCTGATCCTAATTTCTTAGTTCCTTCTGAAATTGATATGATCTTAGGAAGCGATGTAATTCCCTACACAGTTCTAGATGGTATGAAAAAAAAATATATTAGTAAGTCTGATCGCTCAGAATTCAATATACGGTTGGATATATTTGGCTCAATGAATTCATACGGCACTTCTCAAGTGCTTTTAGATACTTTTTCCGAAATGAATCTTAGCAACAACTTAGTGCTATTAAGAAAAGATACTACACATGCCAATTTCTTGGTAATTAATACATGTTTCCACCCCGCAGGGTGGCTTACACCCAATAAGTATTCTTAGAAACACTACTAGGAATTTTAATAGTATTTTATTATATAAAATGCGATCCATCTCGCTAATGTTGCGTAGTTGCAACATTTCAAAACACTGCAAATTCCTTTGCAAATAATGTTATACAATGCGATCCATATCGATAATGTTGTGCCGTTGCAACATATCAAAACATTGCAAATTCCTTTTGAATTAATTTTATATAATGCGCAATTGCACCTTTCATTAAAGTCAAATTCTACTTGCTTACGACGTCGCACACTCGTGGTTCCATATAACGAGTGGCCAAAAATAGAAGGAGTTATCGTAGAATAACGAAATTTGCCACACATGTTTTAATTGACGAAATATTAAAAAATTTTAAATTTGGTCAATAAATCTTCAAGGATTACTTTCAGATAAAGACGAACGCCTTTCAGGATTCTTCATAGATAGCATAGCCTGCCTAGAGCTGGATGTCCATTCCGAAGTTAACGGCACTCCAGACAGTCTGCAACGAGTTGGGTGTCTTCAGCATTGCACTAGTGCAAGAGATCGACTTCGACACTTCCGTGCAAGGCGAATTCAGATAAGGTGGTGCCAGTTCGCCAACAACAAAATTTTCCATGTCATCTGTTATTGCATTTGGTACGCACTGATGTCAAACACAATAATTGAGACGAATTCATTTAATGAAAATATTTTGTGAAATTTTTATATTTAAAAAAAAAAAATACACATAAAAATATTAAGATTGTGATACCCTGAGTGGAATAATGTTTGTTCCAAATGAAAAATTCTACTCCGGCAAATTAATTTTGAAATACTTAAGTTTGTGCCCAAAATTATAAAAAATTTATATTTTTGTGAAAAATAAACATAAAAACGTTAAAATTTACGGAAAAATTATATACCGAATGAATCTTTGTTGTAAATGGCGGAGCAATTTTTAAGATTTACACGTTGTAGTCAAGCTGCCGCCGGACGGGTAAATACCTCATATGGCTTTTGTTATAAAAAGCGTTCCGGAACAGAATTTTGTTAGTTAATCACATTATATACACAGTGTAAATATAAAACAGTTTATTAAGTTTTTTTTGTTAGATCTCAAAATTTGACCATAACATAGAAGACAGCTACCGCCGGTCGGGTAAATATATATATTTCATATAAAGTGTTCCGGAACATAAGTTTTTTAGTTAATCGCGTTATCTACAAAGTGTAAATATAAAATATAAAACAATATTGTTTAATTTAAGTAAACGAATATAAAAATAAATTATTCAAAATACTAATGAAGTTTTTCTCTGTTTTAACGGAAATATGATATGATAAATATAAAAATGTAAACAATAACAAACTCTGACATCAGTGCGTACCAGTCAAGTGAAGAAAAAAAATAATCAACTGATTGAATAACACCACCTTATCTGAAATCGCCTTGCTTCCATGTAAGAACGCTCTGTTCAAGGCGCCAACATAAAGGAGAACAAGAGAAGTCACTTGTCATCGACAAAGAAAACGATCAACATCAAATAAAACAAAATACAATTTATTAAAAAAATTTTCACCTCCAGTGATAGAACAAAAAAAAGACACTTTCAGTGAACGTTTTTAAAAATTTTCGATTGTTTTAATAAAAAAAAAATAAAACAAAAGTGTGAAATACTAACAAAGCGTAAACAGTGCAAAGCACAAACAATTACTTATTGACAACAACAACACAAGTAATTTTAAAGCTCTTTAAAGAAATAAAAAAAGACTTAAAAACAATAATTCTTTTATTTCCACAACAACAAAACTCCTGGTTCTCAACCAAGTAAGTATATCAATCTCTTTGAATTCAGGGACCGAAAATAATAATTATTTTGGAAATTTCAGATAAAACAAGTAAGAGTGTTATATTCGGCTATGCCGAATCTTATATACCCACCATCAAACCTCGTTTGACTCGAATGATACTTACTTATGTCGAATTTTATCTATATACTCGTATATTTAGGCCAGTTATAAGCGTTAAAGTAATTTTCTGAACGGGACCTTATATAGGGGGGTAGGGTCAATTATGGGTCGATCCTCATAAAATTTGGTAGACAAAATTTGGTTCGTATTAAATTTATTTGTGTCGAATTTCATCGCTACACTCGTATTATTAAACTATTAATGAGCGTTGCACAGTGGTATAGGAAAAAAAAAAGAGGGAAATAAACGGGACGGGGTTATCGAAACCCGTTACAAAATGATTAAGAACATATTGGGTCATATAAAACACGTCACTATAATTTGATATCGACTATGCGATTTGAGAATTTTTGCTCAAAATTGAATATTTTATAAAAAATAGGGTTTTTTTGGATGGACCTGGTCCCCTCGGTATCAACAATTTTTAGGTTTTGTTTCATTTATCGTATTTTATGTAAAGTCAGCTTTCCAAAAAGTATAAATTCTATATACATCTTCTTAGAAACTTTTTAGATAACTTAAAAAGAAAAAGATACTTTTTTCCCAAAAAAAAATGGCAAAAAATCGCCTTTTTTTAATTTTTTAAATTAAAATGCCTATAACTTTGGACTCAGTCATGATTTTTACATAATTCTTTCACTGCTTGATATATAAACTTGTTGTTAAGCGAATAGAAAAAAATGGCGAAAATCGGGAATATTTGGACCCGCTATTATCAAAAAACTAAAGTAAGGACGGTAAAAATTTTAAAATTTTAATTTTCAAATGCGAATATCTCCTAAACTATAAGAGATAATTTACTGCTACGACGACATTTTTTATTGTGCTCGATGAGGAGATTCTATATACGATCGGAATCGGAACTCAAATGAAGAAATAGGATCGTTTTAAAAATTTAACATAGCCGAGGTGTCGTAATTTGAGGACCCCCCACCGGGCCCCTGGTTGGCCTATAAGGTCCAAATTCAAAACCTAAACTCGACAACACCTCCTCTTTGTGCATACCAAATTTCATCAAAATCGGATTAACCGTTTAGAAGTTACCGAATTATTTCCGTCTTTTTTTCCTATGCCACTGTGCGTTGCAGTCATTTTCTGAAGGGGACCTTATATGGGGGGTAGGGTCAATCATGGACCGATCCTCATAAAATTTTTTAGATAGATTTTGACTCATATGAAACTTACTTATGTCGAATTTCATCTATATACTAGTATTTTTAAACCAGTAATGAGCGTTAAAGTCATTTTCTGAAGGGGACCTTATATGGGGGGTAAGGTCAATTATGGACCGATCCTCATAAAATTTTGCATAGTGATTTTGGATCATAAGAATTTCATCGCTATATTCGTATTTTTAAACAAGTTATGGCTGTTAAAGCTGCTTTTCGAGGGGCCACTTGTATGGGGCCTATCCGAAAACGTGGTATTGCCCATTTTCAATACCAAACAAACCTTACCTATAAGGAATATTTATGTGAAATTTCAACCCTCTAGCTCTTTTCATTCGGACTCTATCGTGCTTTCAACAGACAGACAGACAGACGGACGGACAGACATGGCTAGATCGTCTTAGAATTTAATGAGGACCCAGAATATATATACTTTTGTGGGTCTATGACCAATATTTCGATGTGTTACAAACGGAATGACAAAATCAATATACCCTCCATCTTTTTTGATGGTGGGCATAAAAAGCAGCCACAAGAAAATATCGGAGAACAACATCAAGTATACCATTTTGATCGTCGTGAATTACATTTTAAGAAATGCGTTTTAAATTTTTGATTTTTATTTTTTTGAGCAGAAATAAGAATTATTTTTTGACTTTTATTTTTTCGAGCTGAAATAAAAGTTATTTTTTGACTTTTATTTTTTCGAGCAGAAATAAAAATTATTTTTTGAGCAGAAAAAGTTTTCGCTATAGAATCGTTTATTTTCCAATAATCAAAAAATAACTTTTATAACTGCTCGAAAAATAATTTTTATTTCTGCGAAAAAAAAAATAAAAGTCAAAAAATAACTTTTATTTTTGCTCAAAATAATAGAAATCAAAAAATAACTTTTATTGCTCTTATTTTGTGACTTTTATTATAAAGTCATAACAGTTACGGTCCCTGTTTGAATTTACTTAGTGATCTATACTCGACTACAATTGTGCCCTACATTGTTACATCTCGTGTAACAAGCCTTTAAATATTCTGCTTTGGTTCCATCAAACATAATCAACAAATACAACTTTCGGTTGGAATTTGCGCACTTTTAATTTGCGAATTGGTAGATGAAAACGACATGGTATATACGTTTCTTATTAATTTCATAAAAATTGTTCATCTGATTTTATTATACGAATTTGATAATGACCTTTTAAAAATATTACAAGATTTGATTTTCGAACACAACAAATCATATGTGAAAATTTTTGAGGAACAATTGAAACCAAAATATCATTTTCTTACACATTACCTACCCTACAGTAAGGCGACCAGATTTTGGAAATGAAAAAAGATGACATAAAAACAAGAGTAAAACAATTTTTTGAGTTAACATTTTTTTACATATTTTATTTTATTTAAAATAAAGACAAACCAAATTTAAAGATTTTAAGAACGAAATTTATTAAAGATGAATGATTTGTTTTCTTATTAAAATGAGAAAATTACGTATATAATTCCCATGTGAAAACTTCTCAACATTTTCGAGTAATTTTGTTGACAACCAATTCCAGTTCTCTATGTATTTTGAAAATAATCAGAATATTACTTCAACTAAAGATTTTTATGTTAAAAGATATATCTTTTTTTAAAACTTGTACATATAACAATTTTAAATTATTATTAAAAGTATTCAAATAACGAATATTTTGCGACAAAATTAACATCACTATTGCACATTTTCGTATTTACTTATTTATTTACAAAGTTTATAAATATAATAAGTTTTTTTATACCCTCCACCACCATCAGTGGTGATAGAGGGTATATATAAGTTTGTCGTTCCGTGCGTAACACCAAGAAATATTCATCTAAGACTCAACAAAGTATATAAATTCTGGGTCCTTATGAAATTCTGAGTCGATTTAGCTATATCCGTCTGTCTGTGTAAAACGCGCTCACGTTAAAACTAAGCAAAGGAAATCAACCAAATTCACCCAAAATATTTATTATTATCCTAAGCAGTTTGGAAAATTAGCAAAATCGGTTCAGCACGTAAAAAGTTATGAATAAAAATTTCAGACTACCTTGAAAAAAATTACGTTCTTTTCCTAATTCTTTTGAAGTTTTCTCAGAAACTACCAAAGATATTTCGATGAATTTTGTCACACATTATTTTTTCAGGGCAGTGATCAATTATGTTCAAAATCTTTACAATCGATCCAATATTTCCCATAGTCCCCATACAAAGGTATATATTCCCGGAAATTAGTTTATCGTTAATAACTCCCTCAAATATATCGGTATCAACACAAAATTTTGTACATGCAAATATAATATGAACATATGTCATACTATCAACGTAGATCTCAGTCGGTCCACAATTGGTCATAGCTCCAATATAAGGTCCACTTCCGAAAATCACCTAAACACACATATATCATTGATGAATAATGCTATAGTGAAAAAATTCGAGTTGAATATGTTTTGTATACATACAAATCATTCTACAAAATTTTTTACGGATCGGTCCATTATTGGTCATAGCTCCCATATAAGGCCCACTTCCGAAAATCATTTAAAAGCTCATATTTCATTGTCAAATAAAGCTATCTTTATACAATTCGACACAAATATGTTTTGTCTAAATATGAATCAGTCTACGAAATTTTTTCCGGATAGGCCCATAATTGGTCATAGCCCGCATATATTTCATTGAATTCTAAATTCGGGATAAAATTCGACACAAATATGTTTTGTGTATTATTGATCATAGCTCCCATTAGAGATGATCGATCCAGTGATTTCTAAAGAACGTCGTTCTAAGTGAACGTGATTTTTAAATCACTGTTCTTTAAAACAGTGACTGTGATCACGATTTTCACGTACAAAGCAAAACAATATTAATATCTTTTTTCTATTATTTTGGTTAAAAGCAAATTTTTTACAATAACAACGCATTTTATTGGGTCTTACATTAAGAATATACATAAATATTACTGAACAAAATAAAATTGGTGACATCAGAGCGAGAGGAGTTTAATGTATGAAATAATTTCGAATTGAAATACGAATTTATTTCAATAAAAATTAATTGAATTTTAGAATGTAAAAATTCAAAAGAACGACATTGCAAGTAACTGTTATTTGATCATTTCAGTCACAGTAGCTACCAGTGAATTATCAATCACCGTGATTAAATAACAGTCGTGAAAATATCGCTCATCTTTAGCTCCCATATAAGGCCCACTTCCGAAAATCATTTAAAAGCTCATATTTCATTGTCAAATAAAGCTATCTTGATAAAATTCGACACAAATATATTTTGTCTTTATATGAGTCACTCTACGAAATTTTTTCCGGATAGGCTCATAATTGGTCACAGCTCCCATATAAGGTCCACTTCCGAAAATCACTTAAACGCATATATTTCATTAAATTCAAAAGCTATAATGATAAAATTCGACTTGAATATGTTTGGTGTACATATAAATCATTCTACCACTTATTTCCCTGATCGGTCCATTATTGGTCATAACGCCCATATAAGTCACACTTCCGAAAATCACTTAACCGTTATGTCAATACCCACATACCCGGGTATGTTTTTCATTTTTGAAGTTTGATATATATATTTTAAACCGATTTATGACCGATTTTCCATTTTTACCTCGCGTATAAATACCCAACATACCCCGGTATGTATAAAAATTATATGTCAGTTATCGGACAAAAATTAAGTTTCATTATAAATTTTATGTTTTATTATTAGAATTATATATATTTTGTATCTTATGAAAAAAAAATTTACCTAAATAACAAATTTAGTTTCAAATACAGAGTCATGTGTCTTTATTCTTAAATTTGTGAAATATTTGTGGACCCTGTAACATTAACAAATTTGGGCCGATTTTGATGAAATAATTATTTTTTATTGTATATGGCTCATTAACGTAAAATTATGCTGATTACAATAATTTTATTCTCATATAAACAAAAATATTTAAGTTTAAATTTAAAAAATTTAATTTTTGACCATGACTTAGCAATCTTTTTTTGCAAAAAAGTTCCCTACATACGAAAGCAAAAACAATTTCTTTAATGCTAATCGATTATATACATCTTAATAAATAATATATATAAAGTTTTGTTCAGTTATCTTTCCCGGTCGCTGAGGAATAGCTTCTTGAAATCAAAATTTTGCAATGTCAAATTCTGTATACTGTACACTAAACGTTATGAAGGCGTTTTTCTTTAGGTTTTTTGCATATGATATTTTTGTTAATAGGAAAGCAATAAGAAAACTTCAAAAAAAATGCTAAAATTTAATGGTTTATGAGCAAAAACTATTTAATTTATATATACAGACGTTTTATTAAATTAGTTTTAATAATTATCTGTATTATACACTAGAAATGTATAGAATGATGAAATAGCCATATAAATTGTATGACATACCCGGGTATGTTGGGTATTGACGTACGTAATTTTTCTCGGGTATAGACAAGAAGGTTAAACGCACATATTTCATTGTCAAATAAAGTTATCTTGATAAAATTCGACACAAATATGTTTTGTATTCATATGAATCACTCTACGAAATTTTTTCCGGATAGACTCCCATAGAGGATCCACTTACGAAAATCACTTAAATGCATATATTTCTTTGAATAATAAAGCTATGCATATTAGAGGTCTGCATCGAATAATTTATCTTATCCGTCGATAATTGGTCACAACTCCCATATAAGGACCATTTCCGAAAATTACTCAAATGCACATTGACAATCAAAGTTATCGGGATAAAATTCGACATAAATGTATATTTTGTATGTATAAATCATTCTACGGAATTTTTTTCCGGATCGGTCCATAAGTTGTCTTAGCTTCTTTATAAGGTTATACTTCTGAAAATCACTAATTACCACTTAATTTGTTATTAAATGATTATATCCGTATAAAATTTTAAATGAGTATGTTCTGTGTATAGATAAATCGTTCTATTAAAATGTTTTTGAACTGGGCTATTAATATAATTTTTTCTGGACCTAATTAAAATTAGTTTGACATATGCATAAATGTTGGTACCCTCAATACGGAAACAAAAATTTTGCCAAGTTATCTAAAGATGAAATGGCTAAATGGGTTTTAATAAAAGGTAGCTTGCTGGTGGAGGGTATTTAAGATTCGGCATAGCCGAATATAGCACTCTTACTTGTTTTTCTTATTTTTATTGCAATTTTTGATAAATTATTGCAATTATTATACATATACATATATCTAATATCTAATATAGCATTATATTTAACTTACATATACACTATTAAAAAGGAAAATAAAATGATTTTGGCTATTATTTGATTCCAAATTGCCTAAAAATAGTGCTGACCAATTGGAATATTGTTAAATATTCATCTATTAATCCAATATTACCTAGATTAGAATCGATTTCCCAAAATATAATATTTTAAACATTTTCTGAGATTTTATTAACAAATTTGTAAACGATAAAATTATAAATGTTAGATTTTATTTTAAAAGAAATCATAATTAGTTTTTGCTATCAACCTAAAATAAACGAAAAAAGCTGAGATCTGAGAAAAAAATTTTAAAAATCAACTTATTGTTGGCTTAAAGTTGGGTTAGCCTACAATAAAAATCTTATATTTGTTCTAATTTACAAAAATAAATATTGACCAATGTTTTAAAAATTAAGATGACATATTATGGAAATAGATGACAGAAAGAGGACATAAACTTTAAAGATGACACGCACTTAAAATAGATGATTGTCCTCTAAAAATAGGACGTTGGTCAGCTTACCTACAGCCATACAAAAATTGGTCCTCTTAAGCATCTCTGGCACTTTTTAGGAGGAATACCTCTAAAACGATGCGTTGCAATATACTTAATACGAGTATATTAAAAAACAATTTTTTTGAAAGATCCTCAGTTCCCTACCAGCGCACATAGGTTTTTGGCCAAAACTATAAAAATATTTTTTTACATTGAAAATATATTATGTATTAATTTGTGATAGGTTTACATAAATTTTCGCCTTTTTAACCCTTTTGTGACCAATTAAAATATTGAAAGTATTTTTGAAATTTTTTATTTTTTGATGTATATACCCAGTAAAAAAATTTTAGACTTTAGGAAGCTAAAAAGGGAACTAACTGCATCTGTATTCGCTTACTATTAAGCCTTACTGAGAAGCAGGAAATAAGGGAATACCAATGATAGGAGTAATTCTACAATGTATACTGAAAAAAATTAAAAGCTTACTACAAGATTTTTATAAAGAAAAAAAAAAACATTACTTTTTATAGTTGTATACATTTTTGAATCTAAAAATATTGCAGGAACTTATCATTTCCTTTTTCTTGTTTTGTTATTCTTGAACAATACATGAAACAAGCTAAATGTGTATGAGTACTTTACTTGCTGATGTTTGCTTTAATTGTCGCGAGTCTTATTATTTTTCCCTTAATTTGTATTAACATTTTTTCTTTGGATGTACTCTTATCAGCTTACGATTTTTTTTATCAACACCTAATCCATAATAAACTAACAAAAATACTCAAATGTTTTCTACACACACATAAAGATCGTTTGTAAACATTCTCACCATCCAATGTTTAACAAGAACCAGCAACATCGGTTTGTGTCTATGCTAATCTGTTAAGGCTAGTATGCATGTTGCGTACAAAACCGCTTGTAGACAGATGTGATTAAAATAAAACAAATTATTCTTATAAATATATTATAATGTTATAAACAGAGATTTTGTTTAAATTAATTTACATTTTGTTCCAAGATTCTGTAGGGATACATGGTTTTAAACAACAAAACAACTTCTGGTTATCTTTTGGATTTTTTTTGTTATGTTCTAAAGTAATAACTAGGTCTCTCTAAGGGAGAATATATTTCCCAATAGTAAAATGGGTATAGGATATAACCTACTAAAAGATTGTTTTGTATCATAAATTGCATCCCGTTTATTTTACAAAAGCCTTCGTTAAATAATTATTTGAGTTGTCAAAACTTGTTATTAACAGAAGGTGGCAATATATTCAATGTCATTTTAAGGCAACAGAGGTGTTATATAGCCTGTTGGCTCTGTAAAAACCCTTTTCCGGTTTGCTTTGAAGAACAACACAACTATACGCATCAGCGCAACTTTGTGAAATAAAATTATTACCCTGGTGCTTACTTTAAAAGATAAAATTTCAACTCCGAGAAATACATTTTTTTTAACATCACGAAAATTAATAAAATTGTTCTCTACTGAATCTTGAGGAATAAAGGTAAATGTTAAAATTTATGGTAACTTAAGATGACAAATCTGATTTTTGTTGGAATTCAGAGATTATTGGAAAACTATCAATTTCATGGTTGTTGAAAAAGTTGAAGTGTTCATGTGGACTATTTGTTTCGATTTACGCTCGAGAATCCGGAAACATCTAAACAATCCTACTTTTGTTAATTTCCATAGCAAGGTAAAGATATTACATTTTACATTCAGTATTTAGTTTTTTGTTACTTATGAAATTTTTCTTACAAGGGGAGAGAATTAACAATTAACAAATGCAGAAGATCAGATCAATTTTATATACCGCAAAGTGTGACTTATTATTACAATACGCAAAATACCTAGGGAAGGGAAAATTTGCTAGCTTGAAACAAAAGAATTTGTATCAAATACCAACAAATAATGCACCAAAGGTGATAGAAATTTGAATTAACTAAAAAACTAATTCCCTGAATCCTGTAAAACCCTATATCACCTTAAAAGCTAGCTCCAGCCAGGAAATTGTGGATGAAAACAACGTGAAGTTTTGTATTGAATCCCTAATATGTGGACGACAGCTTATGTAACTATAGTGTTGTTTATTTTGAAATTAAGAAAAAAAAAACTACTTGAAAGCAAATTTCCTAGTGCATATTAATTACAGAAAACTCAAAACATAAAATCTTAATCTAGACAAATAAAAAAAAAAATTGGAATAAATAACAACTTAAATAAATGTTAATCCAAACCTAAAATTGTTAACTTGGGTTATAAAAATCATCAAACTAATTGAAAAATATCTTAAAACTAATTCAAAAATACCATAAAACCATTTAAAATCTCTTAAAAATTAATATTGCACCGGGAAGTTTATTTTTTGGTAGCTTAATTAAGTTAAAATAATTTACCAATAATTCTAATTTTAATTTAGCATAAGTTAAACAAAATAACTATCTTCATTGAATACCCATAATAATATTTACAAGCATTACACGCTTTTGGTACATTCATACATACATCATTCTCTTCAGTACAAGCAGTTGCAGAGGCCTCTACAAAAGCTGTTACATACATATTAACCTGTTAATTTGGTGAGTGAGAAAATAAAACATTATTTATTAATATTCTATGTATGAACGTATGTACATGTATTAATGTTTAACAAAGCAAAATGCAAATTGTTGAGATGCAGCGAGTAATGTAAAACAATTAACAAAACATCTTTACATTTCTCCAATCTCCAAATATTATTATTTGTACCCATAACAAAGATTTAAAAGTTAAAATATCTAATTCCTTTAATTTTTTAAATTCATCATAGGATTTGTTAAAGTAGTAAGATATATTCAATTAAGGAAAGTACATTTTCTTATTTCAACTCAAACCAGTATTCCTAATAATTTAATTGTAAATTAGAATCATTATAATAATTCTATTGCTTATAAGTTGAAGTAAGGAAATAAAACTTGAGTATCCCGAAGTTAGTTTCCGGATTTATTAAAGTTTTAGTGGTTATATTTATATTTGTTTGTTGTAGTTTTAAGCAACTCATTCTGAGTAAAATGCCAACAGACTTTATTTTATGAATTTTAGAATAGGTTAGGTTAGGTTAGGTTGATAGGAGGATGTATACTACATCAAATCCGAAGAAATACACCTAGGCCACTATCGGGCCTGTTGTGCGCTCCAATTCAAGAAAAAAAAAAATTGTTCACTGAATGTATTATTTTTCCATGTTCAGAAACTCAGTTTCCTGGACGTAATTCCTAAGAATCTTCCAATCGGTGTTGGTTAAGAATGTTATTTCCGGAATAACATCACTTCCAAGATACTTGGATCTAACTTCGACGAATGCCTGACAATGGCAAAGAAAGTGCTCCAGAGTTTCACTGTCCTCTCCACATGCTCTACATTCGTCTGAATTCGCACGTCCAATTTTGTATAGATGTGCTCGTAATCCTGTGTGTCCACTGAGAATACGTACCATCATACTAACCTCAGACTTGCTCATTTTGAGAAGATTTCTCGTCTTGCTCTCATCAGGGTCACCCCATAGAATCTTTGTGGTTCTACCCACCGTTTCATTATTCCAAGAGGCCTTATGGGATTCTCTCATCCATATTTTTAATTCAGCTTTTGTTGCGTCGAATGGTTTTGCGTTTGTCAGGTTAACTACATCGAGCTCCCTTCCCTTTAAAGCTATTACATTCGCCCTTTCGTTGCCGACTACTCCCGAGTGGCCTGGTACCCATATGATATAAACCTTACCTCTGGGAGAGTATTCAGTTAAAGCTTTCTTACAATCCAATACGGTCTTAGATTTAATTCTATCACCTGATATCGCACAAATTGCCTTCTGGCTGTCGGTAAATATATTAAGCCCTGTGGGCGCCATATTTATTCTAATCCAATTTACACATTCCGTTATTGCTCGTACTTCTGCCTGGAAGCTTGTGTTATGATTAGGTAAACGGTGGTATATTTCTGTTTCTGGGTCTTCAATATAGAACCCCAGACCCACTTTGTCCCCTAATTTAGAGCCATCCGTGTAGCAACGGATTCCTACTGGTATTTGCTCTAATGTTCCGCTTGACCAAGACATTCTATCTGGGATTAGCGTTTCAAAGTTTCCGACATATTCAGTGTCTGGTATGCGATCAGGCACGTCCGATGAATGTGTATAACCTTCCAATGTGTCCAGTATACATTGATGACGTGTCCTATAACCGTTTTTGGCTAGTTCGCCTAAAGTAAAGAGCCGTTCGGCTGTAAGCGCCGCCTCATATCTTATATATGTTTCAATGGGTGGAATATCTAGCAACGTTTCCAGAGCCTTGGTTGAAGTAGTACACATGGCACCACTTATACCCAAGCAGCATGTACGCTGAACTCCCTGTAGTAGTTTGATATTACACTTTTTGTCCAAAGCAGTCCACCAGATAAGCTAGAATTGGTCTAATTACACTTTTATAAAGCCAATTTGTCATAGTAGGACTAAGACCACATTTCATGCCTATGGTTCTCCTACATATCGCCCAGCACCGATGTGCCTTGTTGATCCTATCCTCTATGTGGTGTCTCCATTTTAATTTCCGGTCAAGTATTACACCTAAGTACTTAACTTTGTCTGTCACCGGTATCTTCTTGCCCAAGAAGCAAGGTTCAGTATATGTAGAAATTTTTGTCTTTCTTGTGAAAAGACAGATTTCCGTCTTCGCCGGGTTAACATTGAGGCCTCTCGGTTGAGCCCAGCTCAAGGCCGTATTCAGAGCCTCCTCAGCTCTTCTACACAAGTAATTTGGATCCTTTCCCTTTAAAAGTATTACGACATCGTCTGCATAGCAGACAGGTCTAAGTCCTTTCTCGGTTAGGGTCCTTAGGAGGCTATTAATCGTGGTGACCCAGAGTAAAGGTGACAAAATGCCACCCTGTGGTATACCGCGAAATACCTTTTTCCTGATAGTTATATCGTACATCTCGCAGCTTATCCATCTGTTCCTTAGCATGTAGTTGATCCAGTTACGGAGCACCCGGTCAACATAAAACTGGTCTAGGGATTGGATAAGGGTATCAGTGTGCACGTTATTGAAAGCGCCTTCGATGTCAATGCATACTGCCAGTGTATACAGTTTGCTATCGAAAGATTCACCTATGTAGTGGACAACTTCATTTAAAGCGGTTTCCACCGATCGTCCCTTTACATAAGCATGCTGCTTATATTTAAGGTCTTTGTATGGTATGCTGCTTTTAACCATGCTATCGACTATCCGTTCCAAGGTTTTAAGTAGGAAGGACGTAAGACTTATCGGTCGATAGGACTTAGGTGTCGCATAGCTAGGTTTCCCTGGTTTGGGTATAAATATTACCCTTGCATCCTGCCATTTAACTGGGGTATATGCCAATTTTAAGCATGCAGTGAATATCTGTGACATATGTACGGAAACCAGTCCCGCCTCCATCTGCAAAAGTGCCGGGAAAATTCCATCCGGCCCTGCAGCTTTATAGGGAGCAAAGCTCTTGATTGCCCCTTTAACCATGTCAGTTGTAATAACTATTTCCGTGTTACCCTCCCCTTCCTCCAATATCGGTTCATCTATGTTATTCGATTTACCGGGTGGGAAATGAGAATCCATTAGGAGTTTCATTGTCTCCTCCATATCCTCAAGCCTCCTGCCCGTGTCATCGATCATAGATTCCGGTTGGACATGAGTTTTGGATAGGAATTTTTTATCTTCGATACGTCATTTACGCTATCTACCTGTTCACAGAAGAGTTTCCAGGAGTCTCGTTTGGCTTTTCGAACGATTTTCTTATATTCACCAAGTTTATTACGATACTCATCCCAGTATAATGCGGTCTTTTTACGCCGTGCCCGGTTAAATAGTTTGCGAAGAGTCTTCCCAAGGTTCCGGATCTCCCCAGTTACCCAGGGTTTTTCCTGGGCAGATCTCCGCTCTCGCAGAGGGCAGCTGTCCTCGAACGATTCAACCAGGGCACTTGAGAACGTTTCCACTTTGGCATCTATATCCTCTTTATTGCGACATTGAAAAGTGTCCTGACCTAAACGGTTCTTTAGTAAGGTCCCGAACATTGTCCAATTAGTTTTAGACTTATTCCGAAACTTTATCGGCTTTGGTGGCGGCCGTAGTATTTTGAATCTTATGTACCGATGGTCAGAAAAGGAGTGCTCGTCCGAAACTCTCCAATCCTGAATTTCGTTTATAAGCTCTTCTGAACATATAGTTATATCTAATACTTCTTCTCTGATTCTATTGACGAAGGTAGCTTTATTACCTAAGTTCAATGTTATCAAGTCTTTAGTATTAAAGAAATCCATGAGGGCTTGTCCCCTGCGATTGGTGTTTGTACTACCCCAAGCTACATGATGCGAGTTGGCATCACAACCTATTACAATTTTCTTATTTTTCCTTTGTGCCTCTTCAACCAGTTTCATCAGATCCGACGTTGGTGGTAGTGTCGGAGAATCGAAAGGCAGGTAAATAGATGCAAGGAATATGTTGCCACGACCTTGCTTCAGCACCGTTGCATCCGATGTTGATAATCCTGTTGAGAGGAGAAAACATAAGTTCTTGTGACATAAGATACATGTTCTCGGGCGAGATCCTGTATCAGCGTAGAAAAGTTGGAAATTTACGTGATTTAATCCAGAAACCTTGTTGCGAATCGTCCGGTTTTGACAGCCCTTTCAATCGGCGCCTTCCCAATTTTGAAAAGGGCAACTACACTTTCTTCTGGCGAGTTAATGGTAAATTCCTCGATTTTAGGATTTGACTCCTCAACGTTATCAGTAGTGGATACTGATGCTGTGGTCTTAGGTTTTTTAGTGTCCTTTTCGAGGCTTGTTGTAACAGCCCTTCCAATCGGCACCTTCCCAATTTTGAATATGACAGATTTAGAGGCGAAGTAAGCCCTACCTTTATTCTTGGCAAGACTAGCCATGGATTTCTGGTCGATACCTATTACAAATAAAGTTCCCTCAGGTTCTTCTTTCCTGTAAAAGACATCCCATTTTTCTACGGCCAGCTCAGCATTTTGACCTCCAAGAATTTCCAGTATACGTTCATTAGCCAGTTTACTGCCAGGATGACGACGACACGTGACTCGCGAGTAGATCAACACTTGCCGCCGGTACTGGGTTATTTAGGCCCTGCACCGTAACTTTTATCTTTTGATTTTTATTTTCCATATTTGTTTTTTTTTTTTTTTTCAGTTTTTTGGTCCGCGGGGAATATAATATTCCCAGGTGGTGGACAATCTGCCCTCCCTCAGCTTAAGTGAAATTAAAGCTGGGAGAGGACAGATGGTCCATCACCACCCCCTATCCGCCACCCGGGGACGCGCTCGGTAGGAAAAATCTGGAAAACTCCCCCGAATTTTAGAATAACTCTATTTTTTTTTGACATTGTTCTAATGTCTTACATTAGAACCGTAATTGGTAATGTAAAGTTTAAGACTAGAAACGGGTTTTTGTCAACTCTTATAAATAATGATAAAAAAAGTTCTATAATAAAATGAATTTCATGATGAATTACTAGAACATTTAACGTTTTCTTCCTGTAATGTGATGGGGAAGTGTTAGTAAATAAATCAGGGATCTTAGTTAATTATTCAAGCGCCCTTAAGATCAAAGGAAGGGTGGGTTACGAGGCGTGTCTCTACCGAATGACATCTAGGAGAGACCCAGATAAGTTTTCTATTGTGTTCGGTTGATATTTTCATTGTTTTACAGTTTGTTGATCTAAATAATTGGGGTTTATTAGTCATCTTATGTGGTTTTTATGATCAATTCCGGTCCATCCAATATTATACAGGAGTCTATAAAAATATTTATGTTTGAAACTAGTTACTGGCAAGCGAGATAGAGAGGACAAGAATCCCACCCCACCCGACTGACCGCTAGCAATAGCAATGGCTCCTAAAGTCTATCTATCTCGTAAAAGAGCAACATTCGTCAGTATGTGTTTTGTTTTCTTTTCTAAACAGACACAGTAAATTATATACAAGTTTGTTCATTACACTATCCCTTACAGAGAAGCAGGTTGCAAGTGAAGTATTTAAATAATATTTAAGCTTACTCTTGTCCCTTACAAGGAAGCAGGTTGTATTGCAAATACTATTGAAATCGGCAGTTTTACCGAGTCTTTTCCGACAAAAAAAAAACACATTTTAAATTACTTAATATAAAATGTTTAGTCATCGAGTTGCATTTGTTTAGATAAGACGTGAATAAAAGTGTAAAAAATATTCTTATAAAATATAAAAAGATTTTTATTATAAATATAAATCTATAAAGTGATTTTAATTAATTAATACATTTTCAATGTAAGAAATATCTTCTTTTTAAATTTATTAAAGTGTGTGTTTATTATAGTGTATGAACAGAATTTAAATAATTTTTTGAACGAAATATTTTCAATTATTTGCTTTTTCTTGTTTCTGTTTTTTAATACTTCTGCTTTTGTCCATGTACAGTTTGTGTTGTTTTGTTTTGTGTTTATGTTTTGATTTGTAGAAAAGTTAACGGAGTTTTGTTTTTTCTTTTTGAAATAGTTAGTTCTGTTGTTGTTAAATAATAAATTTAATAAATTAAAAATAAAAGAGGTAAATAAACATTTATTTAATCTCTTGAAGGCAACAGAAAATAGTCCCGATGAAATTCCAAATATCGAAATTGTTTTTAATTTTGAGAATTCAGAAGTAGATGTAATAGCTGATGATAAAAATGGGACATTAAGAGAAAATATAAGGGAATGGTATATAAAATATCGCCCATCTGCGGCAAGCATATCAGCCATTTTACATATTTTAAATAGTATACATTCCGAAATAACATTGAGTGTAGAATCCCATGAAGAAATGATTTCATATAAGCAATACTGTAATAGCTTCACATCAGCTATTAATTCACTTCATCTGGAAAAGCATTAGGGAAGAGCTTTTTGTAAACAATGAAAGAAGTAATGCCATAGAAACATGAAATAAGTACTTACTTATAGCTGTTACTCACAGCTGAATGTAATGAGTGAAAACACGCTTCATTTTTTAAAAAGTAATGCTTCCAAGTGGGAATTCGCTATATAAAAATCATGCCTTATCGAAGCAGGTTTGTAAGGGAGGAAATAGTTTCGTTCCCTTACAAACCTGATTGCACGTAAGCTCCAATTTTTACTGGGTATGTACATCCTCCTTTCAAACTAACTATGTTAAAATTAATTAATGGCAAATATTTTCCAACAAATTGGTCTAATTTAGATTTATTATATTTTTCTCAACACTTTTAACCATTTTGTTTTATTCTTAATTAAAGACCCTATAAAAATTCGAACCAAAAATAATATAAAAAAATGTTTTTTAAGAGAATATTATATTAAAAAAAAAATACATATTTTAATTAAACGGGCAAGTTATAGCGAAATAAATTTATTGTAAAAAAATATTTTTGAGAAAACATATTTTTTAGGCGAAAACTATATTTAAATAATGCGTATTTTTTATTAAACAGGCAAATTATGGCAAAATAAAACAAGTAAGAAATTATAGTCGGGCGTGGCCGACCATATGATACCCTACACCAGTTATGAATATTAAATGTGATTTATTTTTCATAATAAAGCATTTATCTTCAATATTCCCTTGTTCCGATACATTTAAGCAATTTATGGATGAAAAACTAATTTTCTGAAAGAGGCTTTATATGGGGGCTAGGGGCAAATATGGACCAAGCCCGATAAAATTTTGTGAATATATTTATATTGACATAATATTTTATTGTGCTGAATTTCATCGCGATATTTGGGTTTATAAGCTAATTTGGGACATTCAAGTAATTTTCTGAAGGGGACTTTGTATGGGAGCTAGGGTCAAATGTGGCCCGATCTTTATGAAATTTGGCAGGGTCATCAAGACTTCTATAAAACTTAGTTATGCCGTATTTTATCGATATATCTGTATATTTAACATAATTATGAGCTCAGAAGCCCTTTTCGGGGGGTTCTGTTGTATGGGGGCTAGGTGAAATAATGGACCGATTTTAACCATTTTCAATAGGCTTCGTCCTTAGGTCAAATAAAACGTGCGTGCCAAATTTCATCCAATTATCTTGAAAATTGCGACCTGTACCTTGCGCACAAGGTTTACATGGACAGCCAGCCAGCCAGACGGACGGACGGACGGACATAGCTTAATCGACTCAGAAAACGATTCTAAGCCGATTGGTATACTTTAAGGTGGGTCTAGGACGAATATTTTGGTATGTTACAAACATCAGCACAAATCCAATATACCCTCCCCACTAAAGTGGTGTAGGGTATAATGATTGCAAATATTTCCTAACACATTGGTCTAATTTTGATTTTTAATATTTTCTTCAACACCTTTAAACATTTTGTTTTATTCCTTATTGAAATCTATGTACAAATTCGAACCAAATAATTTTTTAATGAATAAACTATATCTCATATATTTTGGTCATCAGCCATACTTTTTTATATTTAACGTTTCACAAGTAAAATCTATATTATCATCATTAATTTAAATAAGTTATATCTTTAAGTATTCTTTCCTTAATTAAAAGAAAATGTTGGCATTTTAGAAATATATTTTTAAATTTATGAAAAATATTTTACTTTTGTTTTATCGCGGTCTAGTGTGAAGTAGTTTTTCCAAAAAAACAAAAGTCCATTTAGAATCTTTCAAGTGTTTACTTCAACACAGCAGTACCAATAAAGTAATTGCGCGATTTGAGTTTTGGCCATAAATTGCGTATCCCTAGATTTATGTGCAGCGATTGAAAATATTGATCTCAGTACAATATGTTAAAAAAATTCTACAATCTTTTCGAATTAGGTGTCAAAAATTTCGTAATCGCTCAAAATTTTTTCAAAAATTACACTAAGATCAGGATTTTCAAAAAAAACTTCAAGGCTTTGTTATATTGAAAGAAATGAATGCATATTATTGAATTGATTTATTTTTAAGCTCATTTGAAAAATTGCAAGAATTTAAAATAAATATCAACAAACTAAAAATAATGTTTTCATTTATATTGTATACTTTACCAATATTTGCGACAAAAGTATATTAAACTGTTGAGGCTACAATTTCTGCATTTGCGATAAAAGTATATTGAACTGTTGAGGCAACAAACAAACTTAATTTTTAAAACTTAATTTTTAATAAAATTTATGTACAGATTTTAACACTGGCTTTGAAATTTAAAAAATTATTTTTAAAGGAATTGTTTTTACAAAAGGAGACTTTGTACATTTTACAAATCTTAAAGAAATTAATCTTAATAATTGGAAAATGATACTTCAGGAGTAAAAACTTATTTTTTTTTTTTAAATTTCAAGACTTTGTTATATTGAAAGAAATGAATGCATATTATTGAATTGAATTATTCTTATTGAACTTCTTATTGTGATACTGGTATCAGGAATGTTCCCAGACGTGATAAGCTAATAGAAGTGAAAATTTTGTTCCCATGAAATTTTCATTTCCCTCGAAGGGAAAATTGCTATCTTGAACTGGTTGTGAACAATTCATTCACAATAGTTGATTTTGTATGGAACAGCCGTTCAATGTTTACAAAATTCCTACAAATTTCACAACAGGGAAATGTTTTTTCCCTAAAAAAAGTTTGTGAACCAAAAAGGGAACATATTTCACGTGAAATGATAATTGGCGATAGGGGTAATTATAATAATGCTTTGGTGATACTCAATAACTGGACCACATATAGGAGTAAATCCAAGCCAGACAGAATTGGTACTATTCACAACAATGGTCAAGAAAGTGGACTTCAACTAAGAAGAAATTTGTTGTAGATCAGCTAAACAAAGTTCAGAGATCGGTATGCGCTAGGATAACAGATGCTCTAAGAACTAGTCCTTCAGAAGCACTGAACACTATATTGCACATCCTACCTATAGATATGCATATAATGACCATATCAGCTTACCTCCAATCTTGAATCAACCGTCCGACTATATTACCCCACACACGGACTTTGCGGTATTGGTTCTAGTGTCTTCTGTGAAGATGCTGGGCTAAGTACATCTCACCGTATGTATGTATGAATGTATGTATGTATGTATGTATGTATGTATGTATGTATGTATGTATGTATGTATGTATGTATGTATGTATGTATGTATGTATGTATGTATGTATGTATGTATGTATGTATGTATGTATGTATGTATGTATGTATGTATGTATGTATGTATGTATGTATGTATGTATGTATGTATGTATGTATGTATGTATGTATGTATGTATGTATGTATGTATGTATGTATGTATGTATGTATGTATGTATGTATGTATGTATGTATGTATGTATGTATGTATGTATGTATGTATGTATGTATGTATGTATGTATGTATGTATGTATGTATGTATGTATGTATGTATGTATGTATGTATGTATGTATGTATGTATGTATGTATGTATGTATGTATGTATGTATGTATGTATGTATGTATGTATGTATGTATGTATGTATGTATGTATGTATGTATGTATGTATGTATGTATGTATGTATGTATGTATGTATGTATGTATGTATGTATGTATGTATGTATGTATGTATGTATGTATGTATGTATGTATGTATGTATGTATGTATGTATGTCTGTATGTGTATGTATGTATGTCTGTATGTATGTATGTATGTATGTATGTATGTATGTATGTAGTATGTATGTATGTATGTATGTATGTATGTATGTATGTATGTATGTATGTACCCTATAGGATTTTGTGAGTAACTAAAAATCAAGTTAACTTTTTGATAACTTCTTATGACTAGCTTCAAAGTAACTCAAAAATATCGAGGAAATGAACAAACATTTCAATAAAATTTTAAATAAAAAATAAAATAGAAACTCGTATCAAATTGTCAAACAATTGTATGAAAAAATGAAATTATGAAAAGAAAAGTTGTTTCAGCAATGAAAATGAATTTATTATTATTAAATTAAATTTTCAGGAATATAAGACATAGATAATGGTGTATATAGGAAGGAAATGTTGTCTGCATATTGAACGCATTTATAATCACTAACATTTTGTTTAAAAATTGTATAAAAATATAAGAAAATTGCACAGGTAACTCACAGCTGATCTTTTATTTATGCACTAGAAGCTAACTCATCTTGAGGTAACTTCTGGTTAACTGAAACTGATGTATAGTGAGTGAGTACTGACTCGTTCCTATGACATCACATTGAAAAACTGAATAGTATTTTATAAGCAAAATGGTTAGCTTTTGAGTCACCTCTGACTCATTTGTGGTTAACCATAAGTTAGTTTTAAGTTAACTAAAAATCCTAGATTATAAATGCGTTCAATATGCAGCAACATTTCCTTCCTATATACACCATTATTTATGTCTTATATTCCTGAAAATGTTAATTTAATAATAATAAATTCATTTTTCATTGCTGAAACAAATTTTCATTTTCATAATTTCATTTTTTCAATACAAATTGTTTGATAAATTTGATACGAGTTTCTATTTAAAATTTTATTGAAATGTATGTATGTATGTATGTATGTATGTATGTATGTATGTATGTATGTATGTATGTATGTATGTATGTATGTATGTATGTATGTATGTATGTATGTATGTATGTATGTATGTATGTATGTATGTATGTATGTATGTATGTATGTATGTATGTATGTATGTATGTATGTATGTATGTATGTATGTATGTATGTATGTATGTATGTATGTATGTATGTATGTATGTATGTATGTATGTATGTATGTATGTATGTATGTATGTATGTATGTATGTATGTATGTATGTATGTATGTATGCATGCATGTATGTATGTATGTATGTATGTATGTATGTATGTATGTATGTATGTATGTATGTATGTATGTATGTATGTATGTATGTATGTATGTATGTATGTATGTATGTATGTATGTATGTATGTATGTATGTATGTATGTATGTATGTATGTATGTATGTACGTATGTATGTATGTATGTATGTATGTATGTATGTATGTATGTATGTATGTATGTATGTATGTATGTATGTATGTATGTTTGTTGTATGTATGTATGTATGTATGTATGTATGTATGTATGTATGTATGTATGTTTGTATGTATGTATGTATGTATGTAGGACTAAAAGGGTTAATGTAAATGCAACACTGTTACTTTGATTTGGCAGCAGACGGACAAGTAGACAAACAGGACAGAACAATAACTTTTGATTTTAACAGACAACGACAGATAGTTTTTAGTTTAGTTTAGAAGTTTAACTCAGTCAGTGAAGAATAAATAAGCTTTCACACGGAACGAACAACAACGCGATCGCAAATAATTTAAGTTCTTTTAAGTTAAATGTTGTTAATAAATGAAACTGATTAATTTTTAATATAAGACAAAACTGGTTTTATTTGTGTTGACCGTGGTTTTATCCCGTAGGTGAGAACCTGAGCCAGTTCTCCCCCCTACAAATTAGAACAGAATAAAGGAGCCCTAGACAATGTGTAATGTTGTTGTGTATCGTGTGTTAGAGGAAATTTTTTAAATTGCGCTATCAATTAATATTTGTGTGGATTACTAATATATTAAATTGCATCATCAATCAATATAAGTGAAGATGAAAAACGTCATAGAGTGAAACACAGTGCGGAGGAGAAAACTATGAAAAAAGGCAAATAGTAACGTCCAATTTTTTTTGCGTGTGCTTTGGCGTAGTGACTAAGTATTTAACGCAAGCGTATTAAAACTATGTGTTGAAAAACTGTGTTGTTGTTGTTGCTTTGAAGATAAGATACACAAGAGAGAGAAAAGATAAACCCACCCTTAAATAATATTTTTTTTTAAAGTGAATAAACAAAAAATTAAATGAAACAAGTTAGAGTGCTATATTCGGCTATGCCGAATCTGCCATCAAGCTACTTTTTTTTAAAACCCATTTAACTATCTAATCTTTAGGGTACCAACACACAAATATGTTTGTACCAACATTTATGCACTAATTTTAATTAGCTAACTAATTTTAATTAGGTCCAGATAAATTTATATTAATAGGCCAGTTCGAAAACATTTTAATAGAATGATTTATCTATACACAGAACATACTCATTTTAAATTTTATCCAGATATAATCATCTAATAACGAATTAAGTGGTATTAAGTGATTTTCTTAACTGACCAAAAACGGCGATACCGCCCCATCCATGGGTTAAATACGCCAAGAGGATGGGGCTGTTTTATATTTTAATTCATTAAACAAAGTATAATAAACCAGATATTTACTGTTTATTTCACATAACTTAACAAAAAAATTAAAACAAATTATCATTGATTTTTTCTATATTTTAAACAAATTTCGTTCTACATCACAAGCATTACATATATTTGGCGAATGTGCCCCAAGGGCAGTTCTGGGGTTTAGTTTTAGTTTAGGAAGTGGCCCTTATATGGGAGTTATGACCAATTATGACTGACTCATATAAAGACAAAACATATTTGTGTCAAATTTAATCGTATAGCTTTATTTGACAATGAAATATGTGCTTTTAAGTGATTTTCGGAAGTGGGACTTATATGGGAGCTATGACCAATAATGGACCGATCCGTAAAAAGTTTGGTGGAATGATTTGAATGTACTCAAAACATATTTGTGTCGAATTTTATCCCGATAGCTTTGGAATTCAATGAAATATATGCGTTTAAGTGATTTTCGGAAGTGGACCTTGTATGGGAGCTATGACCAATTATGGGCCTATACGGAAACAATTTAGTAGAGTAATCCATATTTAGACAAAATATATTTATGTCGAACTTTATCACGATAGCTTCATTTGACAATGAAATATGTGTTTTTAAGTGATTTTCGGAAGTGGACCTTATATGGTAGCTATGACCAATAATGGACCGATCCGTAAAAAATTTTGTAGATTGATTTGTATGTATACAAAACATATTTGTGTCGAATTTTATCCCGATAGCTTTATAATTCAATGAAATATATGCGTTTGAGTGATTTTCGGAAGTGGACCTTATATGGGTGCTATGACCAATTATGGGCCTATCCGGAAAAAATTTCGTATGGGTATGGTATGGGAGCTATGACCAATAATGGACCGATCCAATATATTTGAGGGAGTTATTAACGATAAACTAATTTTCGGGAATATATACCTTTGTATGGGGGCTATGGGAAATATTGGATCGACTGTAAAGATTTTGAGCACAATTGATCACTGCCCTGAAAAAATAATGTGTGATAAAATTCATCGAAATATCTTTGGTAGTTTCTGAGAAAACTTCAAAAGAATTAGGAAAAAAACGTAATTTTTTTCGAGGTAGTCTGAAATTTTGACTCATAACTTTTTACGTGTTGAACCGATTTTGCTGATTTTTAATACCAAACTGCTTAGGATAATAACAAATATTTTGGGTGAATTTGGTTGATTTTTGCTTAGTTTTAACGTGAGCGTGTTTTACACAGACAGACAGACGGACATAGCTAAATCGACTCAGAATTTCATAAGGACCCAGAATATATATACTTTGTTGTGTCTTAGTGATGGTAGTGGAGGGTATAAAAAGTTTAATACTGTGTTTCAAAGAGAACGTGAGAACAAAAATAAACTGAGTGTCTGTAAGAACAATAGAAGTGAAAGACTGAGTGTCAAAACGACTGAGTGTCAAAAGCGTCAATAGACTGAGTGTCGAAAATTATCACGTGGTGTTAAATAGACTGAGTGTATGTAAGAACAATGGAACTGAGTGTCAAATAGACTGAGTGTCAAATAGACTGTGTCAAATAGACTGAGTGTCAAAAGCGTCAGTAGACTGAGTGTCGAAAATTATGACGTGGTGTTAAACAGACTGAGTGTCGAGAAGAATAATAGAAGTGAATGACTGAGTGTCAAAACGACTGAGAGTCAAGAGGAACAGTAAATGTGGAGGAATGGGTGTCGAAATACATTGAGTGTCATAGAATTGTGACTGAGTGTCAAATAGACTGAGTGTCGAAAAGTACAATAAAGATTGTGTATTGAGATAAGTGTCATAAAGAGCGACAAAGTGTCCGTGAGCGAGAATAACGACTGAGTGTTAACATAAGGAGAGGAAAACGTGTTACTGAGTGTGGCAAGTCTAATTTGAAAGAAAGAAAAAGAAGAAAGGGAAAACGGAAAATTTATGAACACTCATTTTGCATTGTGCGCAGTTGCAAATACAAAAACGGTTAAAACAACGAGTGTTGGACTGTACGTTGTGAGATTTTGAACATTTTGAATGGACAAGTGTCAAATCTTGCTCTAACAAGAATATTTTGAACGAGAAAGGGGAAAAATATAACCGTTGTTTCTAAAAGAAGAAGTGTGAACATAGAAGCCGTGGGAAAAAGTTGTTGCTTTTTGCTTAGTGAAGTCATTGCAGTTTGCTTAGAGAAGAAGTGAGCAGAGGCAGAAGCAGCGTATTCATCATTATATAAATACTTTGTGGATATCTGTAAGATAAGTTATCTTTAATTATATTTTATTTAAATTTAAAGTGAGGGAAAATATAATTGATTTTTATTAATTGATTTTGATGAAATTGAGGTGGATTTAAATTTGGATTTAGATTTGATTGATTTTGATAAAATTAAAGTAAATTTCGATTTTGAATGGAATTTAATTGATTTTGATAAGATTAGAGTAACTATTTTAAATTAAATTAATTCTAATTGATGTTGCAAAGTTGAAGTAAATTTTGATGATATATTTTATATATAATTTGGAATTCCAATTTGATAAATTTCTGAATATTTAGTATTTTGTACTATTGTTAACTATATTATTATTATCATATAATTTTATATTTTGTAAGTGTATTTCTGCGATCGTTTAAATGTGTATTTCTGCGATCGTTTAAAAATGGGCAGACCTACGATTTTAGGTATGAGTGTTGCGGAGTTAAAGGCTAAGTTAGGTCAACTTGGTTTAGATTTACAGGGATTGAAAAGAGAATTGCAGGAACGGTTGTTGGAATACTATGAATTAGATTTTACGGACGCTAATGAAGATTTGAATGGTCATAATGTTAGTACAGACGGCAATCCTGAGATGAGCGATAGGGTCTATATTGCAGATGATGTTGGCGGTGTTTTGCATAAGAGAATTTATACATTGAAGGATGTTGAGGATAGTTTATCCGTTTTTTCTGGTACTATATCACCTGACATCAGTGGTTAATAGAATTCGAGGAAATGACGGGTATAGTCAAACGGACTTCATTGCAGAAGCTGGTATACGGAAAATAGTTATTGGTCGGCGCGATGAAACTTTTTATAAGAAATCAAAATGGTGTAGGAGACTGATCTTCTCTGAAGAAGTTGCTTTTAGAGGAATTTAGTGGTGATTTTTCTGCTGCCAAAATAATTCGTCGAATATTTCATCGATGGCATACCTGATTCGAGATTTAACAAGTCGATAATGTAAGCGATCTGAAGAAACAAATAAAGATTTATGAGAACGTTCGACTCAATCCCCGTTCGTTAAATAAGGGAAAGGAGGCTGTGGTGACGGAGAAGAAGATCGGAACAAAGACAAAAGAAGATACCGAGAGAAAGTGTTACAAATGCGGCAATAAGGACCATATGGCAAGAGAATGTCCAGAAAAACAGGTGAAATGTTTTAAATGCCAGCGATTCGGTCATCGATCATTCGAATGTAAGTCCAAGAATTCTAAAAAGGGTGCAGTAAAGGTAGAGCGCGATCAAGCCAATATGGTGAAGAAGGGACCAGGTTTAGTTTATAAGGATGTTCAGATAGGAGGTAAAACCTTATCAGCTCTAGTAGACACAGGTTGCGATATATGCCTTATGAGATTTGATACTCAGTTTATTTTCGGTGAGGTTATCTTAGTCCCTGAACGAGTAAAGTTGAACGGTATTGGTGATAGCGAGATATTCACTATAGAACATTTTAATTGTTTGGTCGTGATAGATGATCTCAAATTTGACGTGACATTTTATGTTGTCGGGGAACGCGATATCCTCCATTCTATAATGATAGGAAATAGCCGCCGGAAAGCGAAAGCTACGCATTTTTTAGAATACCTAAAGAGGGAAACTTATTGTTGGAGGAATTTGATAGCATATGCTTGAATGTGGAGGAGTATAAACCAGATCGGCAAATCGGTTTAGATCATCTGGAGAAGAAAATTAGTGAGGAGGTGTATGAGATGGTAAAGGAATAGCGATCAGTAAGATATCAACAGCCCCGTTGAAATGAAAATAGTTTTGAAGGATGATATACCGGTGTATCAACGCCCAAGACGTATGCTATTGGTAGATCAAGTCATTGTAGATAATCAAATTAAAGAGTGGTTAAAGCAGAATATAATTCAACCCAGTACTTCTGAATACTCATCGCCTGTAGTGTTAGCTGCAAAGAAGGATGGTACAAAGCGCTTATGTTGCGACTATAGGAAGTTAAACCAAAAGGTAATTAGAGATCATTTTCCTAATGGACGAGGTATTGGATAAGTTACAAAAGGGTAAAGTTTACACTACATTGGATCTTAAAAATGGATTTTTTCATGTACCTTTAGAGAAGTCGTCCCGAAAATATACCTCGTTTGTAACCCACAACGGATAGTATGAATTTTTGTTTGTACCTTTTGGTATCAGTAACTCACCAGCTATATTTACGAGATTTATTTCTGCCGCGTTACGAGATTTAATACAGGTTATACGATTATCGTATACATGGATGACATCATCATTCCCTCCAAGGATGTGGTCGAAGGTCTAGAGAAGTTGAAGATTGTTTTGAATAGAGCAGCTGCCAGCGGTTTGCAGATAAAGTGGGAGAAGTGTCAGATATTACGTGAAGAGGTTGATTTTCTTGGGTATGTGGTATCAGGCAGTTCGATAAAACCGTCTGAGGAGAAGATTAAGGCATTTAGGAATTATCCCATTCCTACTGATCGGAAGACTGTTCAAAGATTTTTGGGGTTAACCTCATATTTTAGGAGATTTATCGAAAATTACGCAATAAAGGCTAAACCATTATCCGATTTACTTAGGAAGAGCGTACCATTTAGAATCACGGACGAGGTTTTAATTCCTTGTCAACAACTAAAGGAAGCATTGGTAAGTGTTCCTGTTTTAAGACTATATGATCCTGACGCGATAACCGAGGTGCATGCAGATGCCAGCAAGTTTGGATGCTGTTGCAAAAGGGTGTGGATGATCAGGAACTTCATCCAGTTCAGTTTATGAGTCGAAGAACTAGGACATTCGAGGAAAGATACCACTCTTACGAGTTGGAGATCCTCGAGATCCAGTTTGAGGTCGAGATAATAAAGTTGGCGCAGAAACAGGTCACTATAGCGTGATAAGAACGCAAGAGCTAGTGGAAAAGCAGTATTATATCCCGCATCAAAGGTACGAAAAGTTGTGAAGAGTTGAATCGATTGCGTCATCACCGAGGCAAAAGCAGGTAAAAAGGAAAGATACCTCAACCCGATTGACAAAGATGAAAGACCCCTGATGACGTACCATGCTGATCATGTAGGGCCTATGGTGGTTACGAAAAAGGCTTATAATCATATTTTTGTGGTAGTCGATGCTTTTAGTAAATTTATATGGCTATATCCAACTAAATCTACAGACTCAAAGGCAGTTATTGAAAGTTTGGAGAAGCAGTCATCAGTTTTTGACAAACCAATGAGAATCATTACCGACAGAGGCACGGCATTTACGTCACAGGCTTTTACTGATTTTTCCAAGGAAGGAAATAATCAGCATCTACTTATAGCAACCGGTGTGCCTCGTGGAAATGGACAGGTTGAACGTATAAACATGTGCGTAGAGTTCAGGTGATCAATTCTACGGTTTCGAGGAGTACTAGATATACACCATTTAAGTTATTGACTGACATGCGAGAAATGTTGAACGAGGAAGCAGTGAACGAGTTCGATGACTACCGAAATGAGATCCGAGCCAAAGCCGAGGAGAATATTTATCAAATACAACGGGAAAACTGCAAATCGTTTAATAGTAAGCGAAAGCTAGAAGAGACTACGAAGTAAACGAGTTAGTCGCCATTAAGCGGACTCAATTTGGTACCGGACTAAAGCTAAAGGGCAAATTTTTAGGTCCCTATAAGTTGATTGGCAAACTTCTCCCCGGAAGGTATGAAGTGGAGAAAATTGGTGACCACGAAGGTCCGAATAGAACAACATCAGTGGCGGAAAATATGAAAAGGTGGCAATCCGAGTCGTATTGCCGTCAGGAAGGCCGAATGTAGGACTAAAAGAGTTAATGTAAATGCAACACTGTTACTTTGATTTGACAGCAGACGGACAAGTAGACAAACAGGACAGAACAATAACTTTTGATTTTAACAGATAGTTTTTAGTTTAGTTTAGAAGTTTAACTCAGTCAGTGAAGAAGAAATAAGCTTTCACACGGAACGAACAACAACGCAATCGCAAATAATTTAAGTTCTTTTAAGTTAAGTATGTATGTATGTATGTATGTATGTATGTATGTATGTATGTATGTATGTATGTATGTATGTATGTATGTATGTATGTATGTATGTATGTATGTATGTATGTATGTATGTATGTATGTATGTATGTATGTATTTTAAACACACTTTTAATGTGTTTAAAACCCCGAGAATAATTAAGATTTTACAAACAAAAAAAATATTTTTTTTTCTTTGACATTTCATTTTAATTAAAACTGAAGAAAGAAAAGTTGTAAATTTTTGTATAAAATGAAAAAAGTATTTCACATACTTTTTTTTCTTTTTCCATTAGTACAGAAAAAAATAACAAAAATACGTGTTTATAATATGTTTTAAGTTGAAATATCTTTTGAAAAAAATTAATTAATTAATATTTTCATTCACAAGTAGATGAAATCCCAGTAATAACACACAAAAAATAACGTATCAAAAATACATTTATTATTTAGTACTTTTTGAACAACTGTGTTTACTTTTGTGCTGTTAATACATTATCACCAGTTAGGTCTTTGACAGGGAACTAAGGTATTTGACTATCCCTTTCGCCTATATGCTACTATATCGTTTATATGCGCATACATAATTATGTTGATTTTTTTTTTTTTTTTTGATTTCGAGTAGACAAGTAAAATTTTTATTAGTCTGTTTATAATTTTTAGTAGTTAAACAGCTACTATTCTATTATTTATTTTTCTCCTTTTAATTTTTAATTACTTTTAAGCGTTGCCAATTTGTTTACATATTTCACTTTTATGTCTACTCAAGACAACTTTGGATTTATTACGAGTGATAATACTTTTTTACGTTTCCAGTTATGTAATATTAATCAAAATTTTAATATAGCTCATTTAAATTGTACTAGCCTAAATTTAAATCCTAACTCTAGTAAATTTTCAGAGATGAAGCGTATTTCAGATGGTAATTTTCTACATGTTTTCGGTTTCAGTGAGACTTGGTTGAGGGAAACAGTTTCTAGTAGTGTTGTAGATATTTCAGGTTATGTCTGTCATAGGAATGATCGACCCTATGGAAGGGGTGGTGGTGTTGCTCTATATATCTCTAGGAAAAATTAGCATAAAGTGGTATACATGGGTAGAAATTATGGAATTGTTGAGTGTCTGTTTGTCGAAGTTACTTTTGATGATATTAAAATTTTGGTAGGGATCGTATATCTTCCTAATGGAGACTTTGTTTCCCTTGAGAGTTAAATATCTGATATTCTTGTTAGATATTCAAATATTGTTATTATGGGTGATTTCAACAATAATTTGTTTGATTCGATTAAGTCCTTGAGGTTTAGATATTTGTAGGAGAACGAATCTTTCTCCTATTCACAATTCAATACCTACACATTTTGATCTTCGTCATAATTCATCATCTCTATTGGATTATTTTTTGGTGTCTTCTCCGGATTTGGTGGAGAAATCTGACCAATTTCAGTTTCCGAGAATAACTCGTCATTCTTTCATTTTTTTTTGTCTTTTAAGGTGCCGCTACCGGTTGCTGCACAATTTTATGAATTCTATGATTATGATGCAGTCAACATAACCTCATTGGAAGTCATGATGTTGGATTGTGACTTTGGTTGCATGTATTTAACTGATAATGTTGATGAGCAATTAAGAATTTTAAATGAAAATATGCATTTTCATTTAAAATTCTTATCTCATGGTGATGATTGAATTGAGGCGCCTGAAATAGGTTATCATTTGTCAATTAGAGACCTTGCCTATAGGGCATAGAAATGAAAGTAATTGGAGAATATTCTGTCAGTGTAGAAATAAGGCTAAGTCAGTAATTAGAAAATATAAAAGAAGGGCGCATAGTGCATTATTCGAAGATGGTGACAGTAAGAAGATTTGGTCTATTTTGAATAGGGATGGGGTTGTGGATGGGACTGATAAGTATAATGTGTTGTTGGCCCTGATGATTTAAACGATGCTTTCTCCTCTAATCAGTCTGTTGATTCTGATGGCTTTTTAGATTTTTCCAGTATTTCATATGATGGATTTTCTTTCCGTTCTATAGATATTTATGAAATGTTTGATGCCTTTGCTCTGATTAAGTCAACTGCTGTTGGTTATGATCGTTTTACGCTCAACTATTTTAGTTTCCATTTTTAAGTCGATTAATCGTTCCCAATAATCGATTATTTTGATCGATTACGACTATTTTTAAGATTTTTTTTATATAAAATGTTTTCCAGTTTTTAATTAAAAACAGGTAAAAATGTTATATTCGTTCGAAATCTAATTAAAATGTTAGATGCACCTCAAAAAAAGGTGCTTTAATTGCCCTTCTTAAAATATTTATTGTTATGGGGTTTACTGTTGTCCCTTCGTAAGCTGGACAGTTTTAACATATTTAGAAGGAAAATTCACCCAGCTTGAAAAACCATTCTTTTATTTTATAATGCTTCCCAAAATATTTTGAGTATTCGTGACTTGTTACAAAAAGGGTCCTTTTTAGATATATTTTAATTTATCATTTAAAAGGTTTTTTTAATCCGTGTTTAACAGTGCACTATGGTTCAGATGACCACTTCTTGGCCAAAACTAAAAATGTGTCCAAAAAATATTTTTACGGTGTTCTAGATGGTGTAATAGATCTACTATTTTGCTTAAAATTTAAGTGTAATGACAGAAAAATATGCCAATTTACATAGTTAAGAAATTTAAGTTTTAACAAAAATTTAAAATATGGAGTTATTATTTTAAACCAGAGATGGGGGTAATGCACTAAATATTTAGTTAAATCAATATTTCACTAGCACTAACTATTATTTCAAAAAATATATTTTTCACTAATTTTCATCAGCTTAGTGGTAGTGAAGCTTATATATTTAGCACTAATATTTTTTTTAGTGATAATTTAATTTTTTAACTATAACTTAATTGAGTGATAGTGTAGAAAAAAGCACTACACTCAAATAGTTAAAAATTTGAACAGTCACTAACAAAAGGCTGCAATAATTTTCTTTGCACTAATTTTTTAAAATGAAAATTAAAGAATTTTTAAGACAATAAATGATTAATTTTTTTAAAAGATACATCTATTAAAATGGAAAATACAGATTTTGATAGCGATGACACTATAATGGACCCTACATAAGTAGTTACTCCAAAAACATTTCATGCTTTAAAAAGAAATGAAACACCTGAATTCCAAAACTGTTCCAGTATAACGATTATTTTCTTTTAACGGAATGGTGGACTCTCCTCGGAGAAATAAATTAATGTATCTCGATTGCCACTTCAACTGAGTTGCCAGTTGCCAAAATGAAAATAGTGCAGGAATATTTTTTGAACTAATAATTTAGCGTAGAAAAAATATTTCACTAGGCTGTAAAAACAAATATTTTAACTATTTTAATTTAATTTATTTCCAAAATAAACCTAGCCTATTGGCCATAATCGGTTACAAATTTCTACTTAAAATATTTTTAGTTAAAAATTTTAAATATCACTATCACTATTGTTGAGTGAGGCTTATATTTTTCAATTCATCACTAAACTTAAATAAAAGTAGTGAATAATTTTGAACTACCACTAATTATTAGTGATAGTTAAAAATTAGTGCACTACCCCCATCTCTGTTTTAAACCTTTAGACATATTTCAAATTTATCGAAAAAATAAATTTGAGTTATTAATTAAATTAAGCCATATTATAGTTATAAATTACTATCCAACTTTCAATTTTTATTCTCCAATATTTAACGATATTTGTTAAATTTTGGAATATTTAAAGAAAATACCCCTTTATAACAAAATGTCAGTTTTCCCGAAAATCGTAAAAATTCGCAAATACGTACCCCCACATTCTTTTTGGGTCAGCGTTTTACTTTAATTACACTAGTTTATTTTGCTCATGATATAAAACCTATATGAATTTCTTTATTTTGGCCGTCTAAGTCCAGAAAAAATATTAAAAAATTTTAGGACGTAGAATTTTTGAATTATTCATAATGAAAGAAAATGCTAAAAAAGTGTTAAATTAGGAGGAAAAAATTGGATATTTAGAGTTGTAGTTATTTTTTATATAAAAATTTTACTGGTCTTCCTTACAACACTCTAACAATGGATTCCTGTCACGAAAATATTAAAAATTACGTTGCAATAACCTTAAATCTTTGTGAATATATGCCATTTTTATCACTCATACTTCTAAGAGTTTTTTAGAAAAAGTATAAATGGAATGTAAGAAATGAATTATGAGGGATAAATACAGATCCGTAAGTTTGTAATTCTGGAATAAAATGTCAATAATTTTTTCGAAATTAATTTTTCTTAATTTTTAAAAAATCGTAACAAAACAATTACTAAAAATCGGGTAAAAAACTAAAAAATTTGTAAAAAATGGGTTAAGAAAATCCTAAATTTTATATTATAGAATTTTTTTCCGAATTGGTTGTTTGATTCCCAAAACAGGTGCAAGCACCCAAAAAACAATTCTCCTTTTCAAATATTTTTCCAGCACTACTGAAGAAGGATGCTTGATAAAAACCACTTAATCTCAAAATTTCGACGTATAAGAAAAAAATTAAAATTGTTAATTAACCACTGGACATAGCCCTTTCCCAAAATATATGTTTCATTCCATGAGCAAACAAAAAATATTAATTTGTAAACTTGTGTTATTAAGGTACTTCCTTTTATCTTTTATATCCAACATTAATTATACCCTACACCACATTAGTGGGGAGGATATATTGGGTTTGTGCTGATGTTTGTAACATACAAAAATATTCGTCCTATACGCACCTTAAAGTATACCAATCGTTTCTGTCCGTCCGTCTGTCTGTCCATGTAACCTTGTGCGCAAGGTACAGGTCGCAATTTTCAAAGTTAATTGGATGATAATTGGAAGCCTGTTGAAAATCGTTCAAATCGGTCCATTATTTTACCTAGCCCCCATAGAACAGAACCCCCCGAAAAGGGCTTCTGAGCTCATAATTATGTTAAATATACAGGTATATTGATAAAAAGCACAACTAAGTTTTATACAAATCTTGAAGACCTCGCTAAATTTCATAAAGATCGGGCCTCATTTGACCCTAGCTCCCAATGCCCAAAATTAACTTATAAACACAAATATCGCGATGAAATTCAGCACAAATAAATATCAAATAAATATTATATAAATATATTCACAAAACTTTTCGGTCCATATTTGCCCCCATACCGCAAATAATCGATTTGTACTTAAACAGTAATATTGAATATAAATGCTTTATTATGAAAAATAAATCACATTTAATATTCATAACTGGTGTAGGGTATCATATGGTCGGTTACGACCGACTATACATTCTTACTTGTTATACCCACCATCAAAAAAGATGGGGGGTATATTGATTTTGTCATTCCGTTTGTAACACATCGAAATATTGGTCATAGACCCACAAAAGTATATATATTCTGGGTCCTCATTAAATTCTAAGACGATCTAGCCATGTCTGTCCGTCTGTCCGTCCGTCTGTCTGTCTGTTGAAAGCACGATAGAGTCCGAATGGAAAGAGCTAGAGGGTTGAAATTTCACACAAATATTTCTTTTAGGTAAGGTTTGTTTGGTATTGAAAATGGGCAATATCGGTCCATGTTTTCGGATAGCCCCCATACAAGTGGCCCCTCGAAAAGCAGCTGTAAAAGCCATAACTTGTTTAAAAATACGAATATAGCGATGAAATTCAACATAAGTAAGTTTTTTATGATCCAAAATCACTATGCAAAATTTTATGAGGATCGGTCCATAATTGACCCTACCCCCCATATAAGATCCCCTTCAGAAAATGACTTTAACGCTCATTACTGGCTTAAAAATACTAGTATATAGATGAAATTCCACATAAGTAAGTTTCATACGAGTCAAAATCTATCTAAAAAGTTTTATGAGGATCGGTCCATGATTGACCCTACCCCCCATATAAGGTCCCCTTCAGAAAACGACTGCAACGCTCATTAATGGTTTAAAAATACGAGTGTAGCGATGAAATTCGACACAAATAAATTTAATATGAACCAATTTCTGTCTACCAAATTTTATGAGGATCGACCCATAATTGACCCTACCCCCCTACATAAGGTCCCCTTCAGAAAATTACTTTAACGCTTATAACTGGCTTGAATATACGAGTATATAGATGAAATTCGACATAAACGCGGTTTGATGGTGGGTATATAAGATTCGGCATAGCCGAATATAACACTCTTACTTGTTTTTTAATTAGTTTTTTTCGCTTAAGTTGAAAAAAGAATCTGAAAAAATCTGTATTCGAAATTACATTTTATTTTTTTATGAAAAAATCAACTTTAGTGGCTTGTTATTAAAGAGTAATTTAATGTTGATGGAAAAAAATACATTTTCTATAGCTCCGAAGTTTGGCCTACAATACTGCATTGAAAAATTTGTTAAAATGTGACATAAAAAAATAGTTTTGGCCAAAGAAAGTGGTCGTCTGAATCATAGTGCAGTGTACAAAACTTGATAATGTTGTGCATTTTTTTATTTTTATAAAAACCTTACAATTATATACATATTTTGTTTGGAATATGACAATTATAAGGAGGCCGTTATTTATGATTTTCACCATTGGATGCGGCCTTACAAATGATAATCCATATATATTGTATCAAAAATATATATGGACAATTTCGTGTCAAGTGACCCAACTCAAAAAATCGATTTGGATGAAATTTGCACCAAGGTTAGTACTATTGTATAGACACAAATTTTCAGCTCTATCGGTCAAGAACTGATGTGAACCTACTTACATATATCACTAAAAAATTTCATTGAAACTAAAATCGTGTTATTGTTACCCCACGAAATTGCCATATACTAAAATTTAAAAAATAATTAGAAAATACCTTTTTTTAAAATTGGTCCAGCTTACGAATTGTTATTGCTAGACTCAAAATACCTATATTGAAAATCGTTCTAAAACAGAGCAAAGTAAATTTTAAGAGGGGTAACAACACGATTTAAGTTTCCATGAAATTTATTAGAGATATACATATGTATGTAGGTTCACATTATGGCAGAGCTATGCCATGGTTCACATAAAACTTGTTTGTGTAGAATTGTATCGCTATACCTATAGGTTGTTGTGCTTTTTTATAGAGACTGGCGACAAATGTGGACCGATTTTCATAATATTTAAGAGAGTTATAGAAAAATAATTTGTGTAAAATTTGATAATTAAAAATTTGAAACATTATGCTTTTTATTTTGAGGAGCAAAATTTTCGATTAATCGATGCAGAAAATCGATTTCAGTATAAAATTGGTAGTCTAGAATCGATCACAAAATAATCGATTTTTTACAGCAATAATCGATTAATGGTCATAATCGAAGTCGATTTACCATTCCCTAGTCGTGATGAATTTAGACCTATATCTTTATTGCCTATCTTATCAAAGATGTTGAGCATCTAATGAAGATTCAACTTGTTCAACATATTGATGAAAATCAACTGCTTCATGATTGTCAATCGAGTTTTAGGTTCAATAGGAGTACAACATCGTTGCTTCTTGGTTTAACTGACAACGTTAGGAGTAATCTTTCTGGAAAAGGTATTTGTGTTTTATTATCTTTGGATTTTGCTAAAGCCTTTGATAAAGTAAATCATTTGCTTTTAATTAATAAGTTGCATAGATATTACGGTTTCTCCAGATCAGCTTGTAGGCTAATATATTCGTATCTATCTAATAGAATGCAGTATGTTTATTGCAATGGTCGTTGTTCTGGAATGCTGCCAATTTATAGTAGGGTTCCACAGGGATCTGTTCTTGTTCCTCTACTTTTCATTTTGTTTATGAATGATCATTTCAGTATGGTTTCTGGTAATATATGATGTTCAGCTCTTTGTTTTACTGTTGGACTGCTTTTGAATTGGGTTACTGATAATCGCCTTTCTATAAATACGGATAAGACTAAGGCAATGTTTTTCAGTGAATGTTATGGTTACAATTTTTCTGTTAACTTTGATGGTATAATGATAGATTTTGTTGATAGACTTAATTGTCTTGGTGTAATTATTGATACTGGGCCCAAATTATGACATACGATATCGATCGAAATATCCATTTAGATTCTATTGAGGTTTCGATCGATACCGTTAGCCGTAATTTGGGCCCTGGTTTGAGCTTTGAGGGTCATGTTAACACTGTTATTCCTAGGGTTAATTTTACTTAACGTAAATCATATAAATTGCAGACTCCAGGGCATTTAATTAGTTTGTTTCAATTCTGTAGATCTACTAGGAGTAGAGAGCTGAAAATACCTAAACTGACTCCGATATTGAAACTTTCGTTTTGTGTTAGAGTGGCACGAGCTTGTAACAAGTTGCCTATTTCCTTGAGAATATTTGATTATTCTGCTAATACGTATAGAATGAAGCTATTTCAAGAACTCGCTTGTAATCGTTTGATTCTGTAGGTATTGTTGAATTGATTTTTTTTTTTTTTTGTGAAATTTGTAACTGGTTATATCTTTGTATTATTCTTGCAAATTTATTGAATGTCTTGCAATGTGCTCTTTTATGGTTTGTGGTAGTGTCCTGATTTCTTGATTTTTGTATGTTACATTGGTATCAAACTTGTAATTTTTAACATATGATGCGATGTGTTGATGTATGTATTTTAATGTGGTGTAGATGCCTGATTGCTCTTCCTGCTTTTTTTATGATGTAGATGGGCAATATGTGAATGTTTGTATTGTGTTCGCATGGATGACTTTTTTTTTACTTTTAAAGGGGCAATGGTTAATTTTGTTGTATGGTTTTATTATGGTAAAATTTCATGATGTTTCGATGTTTTCATGTTTCTTAAAGAAATTAAATTTTATCTTTAATTGCAGCTCTATATTTAATTGTATTTGTACTATTTTTTTATCCTATGGTAGTGGACTGGGTGGTTGTGGCTTCTGTTTAACTGATCAATATTGTTTTCATTTTTTTATCATCATTTTAGGATGATTTTCAGTGTCCCAGTTTTAAATGTGATTCTTGTTCGGGAATCATGCTTTGTATGATAGTGGGAAACTCTTCATTAATTTCTTAATAGCGGCTTTTCAATATCTGTGATATATTATGTAGGATCCATATTGTTTGATTGCATTTTGAATGATATTTCATGCTCTGGTGAACAGTGGTGTATTATATATGGGTTTCTCTTAAACGTAACTTTAAATTTCTAAATTCTACAATGACGACTACTTTTATTACATATTGTGTTTTGTGATTGATGGGCCATCATAACGTGACCAGACATGCCGCCAAAAGCAGGATTATCCCGCTAGATTTCAATCCCGCTTTTTAATAACAAATCCCACTTTTTGCTACAAATCCCGCTTTTAACAGGTCAATTGTCCTTAATTTTATTGTAATCAATTTGGGATTTACTATTTAAAAGTTTAAAAATTAAACTTTAAGTTAAGAAATTTTGTTAGAAAATAGAATGTCTGTTCATTAACAAAAATTTGTTACAAATTATCAGAAATTGTTTTTGTATTTCAATATAAATTTCAAATATTTTTGTGAAAATTAGTAACAACTTTTAGTTATTGAACAGACAAAAAAATTAAAAATAAATACTTAGAGTGTGTGCCAATCGGTAACAATTTACTTGAAAATGTAAATTTTTGATAGATATGAGGTGAATAAAATTTTACTAGCTCATCGGGCTACATAAATTTTTGACAATTGAAAAGAAAAATTTGAAAATACAAAAAATAAAATATTTTATAATTTTAGTTTGTAATACATTTGTGATTGTAGAAATTTATTTTAAAAATAAAAAAATCAATAAAAGAGTTTCTTTTATTAAAATAAATGCAGATTTTCTTGTGAAATTAGTGACAATTGTCAAAATTTAATGTAATCAAAAAAGATTTCGTTTGGCACAGCAAAGGTGATAATATTTTCCACCATAAGAAAATTTTATTTTACCATAGAACTTTGCTGCCGTTTGGCACACAGTCTTATTCTAGTATTTTTTATTAATTTTTCAAAATGTGGGTAAAAGTAGACATCCACTTTTTAAATAACCAAAATGATTTTTAAAGTTAATGGCCTAAAAAAAATTATTATTTTAAGTAACAAGTTCACATTGACTTTTCGGACCCATGAATTTTAACTTACATATAAAGCTGGAAAATTGAATTTATTCTTACTTAAAGTGACTGTGTAGTGGTAGTTTTCCATAGATGACCACTATATGTTTCCTTTTTCTCAAGTGAAATCGTGATTCATATCGGTTTACGCCAAATTTTTCACTCAAAAGAACGAACCAATTTCAATCATATATTCTTATCATCTAGAGCTTTAATAATAGTTCTTTTTTTGTTATAGTTAGTTTGTTATAGTTACGACTATTATAAAACTCGTATTGTCATAAATTTACTGTTTTATTATGGTAAAATTTCATGATGTTTCGATGTTTTCATGTTTCTTAAAGAAATTAAATTTTATCTTTAATTGCAGCTCTATATTTAATTGTATTTGTACTATTTTTTTATCCTATGGTAGTGGACTGGGTGGTTGTGGCTTCTGTTTAACTGATCAATATTGTTTTCATTTTTTTATCATCATTTTAGGATGATTTTCAGTGTCCCAGTTTTAAATGTGATTCTTGTTCGGGAATCATGCTTTGTATGATAGTGGGAAACTCTTCATTAATTTCTTAATAGCGGCTTTTCAATATCTGTGATATATTATGTAGGATCCATATTGTTTGATTGCATTTTGAATGATATTTCATGCTCTGGTGAACAGTGGTGTATTATATATGGGTTTCTCTTAAACGTAACTTTAAATTTCTAAATTCTACAATGACGACTACTTTTATTACATATTGTGTTTTGTGATTGATGGGCCATCATAACGTGACCAGACATGCCGCCAAAAGCAGGATAATCCCGCTAGATTTCAATCCCGCTTTTTAATAACAAATCCCACTTTTTGCTACAAATCCCGCTTTTAACATATCAATTGTCCTTAATTTTATTGTAATCAATTTGGGATTTACTATTTAAAAGTTTAAAAATTAAACTTTAAATTAAGAAATTTTGTTTGAAAATAGAATGTCTGTTCATTAACAAAAATTTGTTACAAATGCAGATTTTCTTGTGAAATTAGTGACAATTGTCAAAATTTAATGTAATCAAAAAAGATTTCGTTTGGCACAGCAAAGGTGATAATATTTTCCACCATAAGAAAATTTTATTTTACCATAGAACTTTGCTGCCGTTTGCCACACAGTCTTATTCTAGTATTTTTTATTAATTTTTCAAAATGTGGGTAAAAGTAGACATCCACTTTTTAAATAACCAAAATGATTTTTAAAGTTAATGGTCTAAAAAAATTATTATTTTAAGTAACAAGTTCACATTGACTTTTCGGACCCATGAATTTTAACTTACATATAAAGCTGGAAAATTGAATTTATTCTTACTTAAAGTGACTGTGTAGTGGTAGTTTTCCATAGATGACCACTATATGTTTCCTTTTTCTCAAGTGAAATCGTGATTCATATCGGTTTACGCCAAATTTTTCACTCAAAAGAACGAACCAATTTCAATCATATATTCTTATCATCTAGAGCTTTAATAATAGTTCTTTTTTTGTTATAGTTAGTTTGTTATAGTTAAGACTATTATAAAACTCGTATTGTCATAAATTTACTGTTATATCATTGCGTTGCATTTTTTGTGCACGCGAAAAAAGTTCACTATTTTAGCAAATATAAAATATTTCACATTGTGTAATAGAAACTGAAACAAAATGTTGGTTATTTGGAAGCTCTAAGTGAAGAGAATAAACAGCAAAAAGAAGAGATCGATTCATTGCCGTTATTTCGGAATAGACGAAATCGAAGATCATATCGTCACGTGTTGCATTTTTTGTGCTCGCTACTGTATGTATATTCAGGGTCCTTATTAAATTCTAAGACGATTTAGCCATGTCTGTCCGTCTGTCTGTCTGTTGAAAGCACGGACGGAAAGAGCTAGAGAGTTGAAATTTTCCATAAATATTTCTTAGAGGTAAGGTTTGTTTGGTATTGAAAATGGGAATATCGGTCCACGTTTTCGCATAGCCCCATACAAGTGGAAAATAAATAACATTTTATGAGGATCGGTCCATAAATGACCCTACCCCTCTGTTAGGGGTAACCCTGTCAACCACTTTACAATCTGGCATTCTTATTTACTACTGTCACATTTGAATTATACTTATATAATTGCTTTTAACCGTCCATCTCAACTACGCGTCTTTTTCATAGTTTTGTAACATTCTTTAATAAATACATTTTAAGTTTAATATTAAAAGTTGTCTTTTATTTACACAAGCATAAAAAGTACAACAAAAGTGGCGACGAGTGAAAATCGGAAATTAATGACTTAATTTTTCGCGAAAACGACATAATCCTAATTTGTTGCTGGAAAGTAGACTACAACGCAATAATGTCCGACGACAAAATTGTTCAACTTATGGCGCAGCAGACGCAGATGATGGATTTTCTAGCAAAACTGATCCAAGGACAAGAATCAACAAAATGTTTGTCAGCAGACCAACAAGCAAGCACCAGCAGGGCAGCATTAATAGAGTCCCTCACACACTCTATGACAGATTTTGTCTATGAGCCTGAAAGCGGATTAGTTTTCCAGGCATGGTATAATCGTTTTATACACGTCTTCGAAAGAGAAGCTAGCGTTCTTGAAGAACAAGACAAGGTTGCACTTCTCTGGAGAAAAATGTCCGACCGTGTACACGAACGTTTTAAAAACTACGTGTTACCAAAAAAGCCTTTTGAGATGACTCTCAAGGAGACAGTGGAAAAACTCAATAAACTCTTCGGTAAGTATGAGGATTTCCGAGAATACGCCAGTAAAGTAAACCTACAATGTGAACTATTCAAATTGGGCGAAATGAAAATTGACCAATTCAAATGTCTTATTTTCGTCTTGGGTCTCAAGTCGGGCAAAGATAACGACATTCGCATACGTTTACTCAAACTACTAGATGACTCAAAGGATTCCATGAATCTAGATCGACTTGTGGACGAAACACAGAGAATTCTCGATCTCAAAACCGACAACACTATGATTGAACATCAAACAAAAAGTGTATGTGCTATTGGTAAGTCCATGAAAAAGCCCCAGCCTACTACTAAGGTACCGAAACTACCATGGTGGGCTATGTGGAGACCTACATTATGTCAAGTTCTGTCCATTTAACAAGCACAAGTGTTCTACTTGTCATCAAATGGGACATAAAGACAATTATTGTGCCAGTGCTAAAAATGGTTATACACCCAAAACAAATTGCACTGACAATAACAACGGCAACATCAAAACTAAAACGCCAAAGAAGTTCAACACTTCAAAGTCAAGCTACCGCACCAATGCCGTATATTCTACAAAACGGTTACAGTTTCAAGAACTACGTAAATACATTGAATTGGGGATTAATAATCAACCCGTTCGATTACAGATTGATACTGCATCTGACATATCAATAATATCAACAACAACTTGGGAAACTATTGGTAAGCCTGAGGCATTCACTACCAATGACAGCGCCAACGACGTCAACACTAACAAAATCAATCTTCTCGCCAAATTCAATTGCTTTGTTTCTCACGTTGATGCTACAATGGACCTTTAATGCTACATTACTGACATCGAAGAATTGAATATTATGGGCATAGATTGGATCGAATCATTTAAGCTTTGGGATCAACCAATATCAACTTCCGTAGATACATCTAAATGGGCTGCACCAATCGTTGTTAGCCGAAGAAATGGTAAGACAAGAATTTGTGGAGACTACTCCACCGGTCTCAACAATATGATAGAGCCAAACCAATATCCTTTGCCAACGCCTGAGGAAATATTATCACACTGACACGATAGTACCGTGTTTACACACTTAGACTTGTCAGACGCCTATCTGCAAGTTGAAGTCGATGACGAAAGTAAGGACTTGCTTACTGTTAACACCCACAAGGGTTTATACAAATTCAACCGGCTCACACCAGGTATAAAATCCGAACCAGGGGCCTTCCAACGTATAATGGACCAGCTCTGTGCTGGCATTAATAGTGAAAAAGCTTATATAGATGATATAATGTTATCAAGTAAGGCTATTTTTGAACATAAAATCAATCTTGATAAATTAATGCAGCGCATTCAAGAATTCGGATTTCATCTTAAATTTGAAAAGTGCCAATTTTTTAAACCACAAATAACATATTTGGGTCAAATTATTGATAGTCATGGTATACGACCAGATCCTGAAAAGATCAAGACAATTCAGAATCTCAAGATTCCGGAAAATATAACTGAAGTACGATCCTTGCTAGGTTCTATAAACCATTACGGTAAATACGTTTCCAACATGAGAAATTTACGCAAGCCCCTTGATGATTTACTCAAAAAGGAACAGCCATTCCAATGGACAACACAGTGTCAAAGATCTCTAGATGAATTTAAAAGCATTCTGACATCAGAATTACTTCTAACGCATTACAACCCAAACTTGCCAATACATGTCGCAGCTGATGCATCCTCCCATGGTATCGGGGCAGTCATATACCACACTTTTCCCGATAATAGCATCAAAGCCATACAACATGTATCACGTTCGTTAACACCAGCCGAAAAGAACTACAGCTAAATAGAAAAGGAAGGATTAGCGCTTATATTTGCTGTGCAACGTTTTCACAAAATGCTTTTTGGAAGGAAGTTTACACTTCACACAGACCACAAACCGTTATTGACAATTTTTGGTTCCAAGAAGGGTATTCCCGTTTATACCGCCAATAGTTTACAACGTTGGGCACTTATTTTACTTGTATACGACTTCGAGATAAAATACACCAACACACAAGATTTTGGGCATGCTAACGTATTGTCACGTCTCATTGACAATCATCAAAAACCATCTGATGATGTTATCATCGCATCAATTTCGATGGATAATGATATTAGAAGTGACCTCAATGAATCTGTTTCAGCTATTCCTGTTTCTTACAACATGGTCGTTCAGGAAACCAAAAATGATGCTACTCTTCAGAACGTTATTCACAACATGAGTCATGGTTAACCTGAAAATAAAAGTATAGATTCGTCATTACTTCCTTTCTACAACAGACGATATTCACTCTCTCAAATGATGACGTCATACTATTCAACAACCGTATTGTAGTTCCAACAATTTTTCGACCCAGAATACTCAAGCAGCTACATAAAGGACACATCTCAGCTGAAAGAAGCAAATCCATCGCTAGAAGCTATGTGTACTGGCCGAATATCGACAAAGATATTGAGGACTGTAATAAAAGGTGTGCAAATTGTCAACTTAATGCTACAAATCCAGTAAGAACAGATCTCTGTTCGTGGCCTTTGACAACACGTCCTCTTGAACGAGTACATATCGATTATGCTGGACCCGTGAAAGGTGAATATTACTTAGTTATTGTAGACGCTTACTCAAAGTATCCGGCAATTTACGAGACAAATACAATGACAACACTTGCTACGATAAAATTACTCATTGAGTTTTGTTCCCAATTCGGCAATCCCGAACAAATTGTCTCAGACAATGGGACACAATTCTGTTCTGAGAATTTTAAATCTTGGTGCATGCAAAGAGGCATCCAACACACCAAGACTGTAAGATTCCACCCTAGCTCTAATGGCCAGGCGAAAAAATTTGTCGACACTCTCAAACGTGCTTTAAGAAAATCTGATAAGGAAGGAATGTCCGCCGAAGCACTTCAGACATTTTTAGAAGTCTACCGTTCAACTCCTAACCCCAACTCACCAAGCAAACTTTCTCCCGCAGAATCTTTCATAGGACGTAAAATGAGAACCGTTTTCGACGTTATATTAAAACCCGTACCTAATGCTTTGTTACGAGACGAAAAGATGGGAACTCAGTACAACAAAAAGCATGGAACCAAAAAGAGAATTTATAACACCGGAGACCTGGTATACGCGAAAAACTTCAGATTCAATAAAAGTTATTGGGTTCAAGGAGAAATAATAGAAAAAGTGGGCAATGTAATTTACAACACTTTAACAAATGTTGGAGATCGTAAAATTTTTGTTCCAACTGAGGACACACTACAAATGGAAAATTCCCAACTACCATTGGATATACTACTTTATTCCAGATTGCTTCACCTGTAGCTATGGACAACTTTGTTACACCTCCTACTTCACCACTATGCTACAAGCCTCAACGTATTGTTTCCCGTAGACAACCGGTTGACCCTATTTCTAGATCACCTCAAGCAACCAGTGTGACCATTTTGGCATTTTTGCAGCTAGATTTAGCATTTTTTATTTTGATTTAGCTTTAAAATTTTAATTTAGCATTTGGCATTTTATTCAGCATTTTTATAAAATATTTTTAGCATTTTTAGCTTTTTTTGCAATTTTAGTATATAATAGGGTGATCGATTATTCTACATTTTCCAAAAACCGGTTTTCGAATAGTTCGAATAGTTGACATTTAAAAAAAACCGGTTGATATTTTTCAAATTCAGAAAAAACCGGTTAATCGGTTTTTCATTATAATTAAAAAAAATATATTTTAATTTGAAAAACTTAATGTCTATGTTTAAATTTGATTAACAAAACATGGCCCGAAATGATTTTTAACAGTTTAAAAGATTATAACTTTAGATCTAGTCGTCTGATTTACATTATTTCTTTAATATAAAAAAATTAGGAAAAAAGTGGGACACTTCTGTTAAACATAAGGTACTATGTAATCCTAGCTTATTTTAAAAGCCCTGTTTAGGAAATTTGCATAGGCATTCCAACTCTTCCATAAAATTTCAGCCGTAAATTAATTATTGTAATTGGAATATAATCTTAAGATTGCTAAATTTTATCAAACAGTTATCAATTTTACAAATAAATTTTTTTAATTAATTAGGAAAATCAAAAAAGTTTAACCAAAAGAGCTGTAGAAAATGTACTCTAGTTCCTCGACTCGAATATTTTTAAAATTTAGACGGGCTGTATTATTATTTACTTAAAAATTTCATTTAAATAATCTTTGAATACAAAGCAAATAAAAGTATTCGAAACCGGGTTTTAAAAAGTGAAAAAACCGGGTTATTCGATATTCGAAAAATCAACATTAAGAAAAAACCGACACTGGTAAAGCAGAAAAAACCGGTTGAAAAATCGAGTCGATCACCCTAGTATATAAACAAAAAAAGACAAATTTTTGCAAAAAAGATTTATATTGGAAATAGGTTTAACCGGAAAAAATCAGAATTAAATGTCTACCCAAACACAAGCAACAAGAAATATGAGAAATGTAATAATTTACACTGTAATTCAAAATAATGCAAAAAGATTCATGAAGATAAATAACTTAAACTTACGCCAATACAAGTGAATACTTTAAAATGTTGTATTCTAAAATATTTTTCTGGAACCCAATGCTTTTTTAAATTCGAGGTGATAGAAATAATTCAAGAGATTTCATATATTTTTACAAATACGTTCAGTACGCTATTTTACAAACTAATACTTTTTGTTTGCTCATGGAATGAAACATATAATTTTGGAAAAGGCTATGTATGACGGTTAACAAATTTTTTATTTATTATTTTTTCCTATATGAAATAAAGAGGTTTTAATTTTTATCATCCTTCAGGAGTTCTTGTTAATTTATTGAAAATAAGTATTGAAAAAAATCAATAATATATAATTAAGACTTCCTCATCCTACTTTCTGTTCTTTTTATTTTTACCAAATTTTTAGTAATTTTTTTGTGACGTTTTTTTTTTAATTAAAAAAAATACATAAATTTCGAAAATATTATTGACAATTTATTCCAGAATTACAAAAATACGGATTTGAATATATCTCTCAATTCATTTCATACATTCTCATATATATTTTTCCGAAAAAATCTTGGAAGTATGAGTTATAAATCTGACATCTATTCACCGAGATTTAAAATTATTTCAACGGAATTTTCAATATTTTTGTGACATGAAAACCATTTTTAAAGTGTTTTGAGGAAGACAAATAAAATTGTTTATATAAAAAAAAGTAAAACTAGAAATATTATACTTTTCCTTCCGAAAACACATATAGGTTTTATACCATGAGCAACTAGTGTAATTAATAGAGTCTTAATGTAATTTTTGCATTCAGAAATATTTTAAAGTTAGAGACATTACATATTGCTAAATTTACAAAATTTTTGAAATAATTTTTAGCATTTCTGTTTATCTTAATACCACGGAACTTAATTTTTTATCCACTCCACTATACTACGTTTGAGTATACTAATCGGTTAAGAATCATTTTCTGAATCAATTAAGAAATGTAAGTCTGACCGTCTGGTAGAGGTTGAAATTTTCAAAACAATAAGCACGTATGCTTTTTGATCCAATGACAAAACCATTTAAAAATGGTTAAAGTCCGTCCTTTATTTTACCTAGCTCCCATACATATGTATAAAGCCTTTCTCAGAAAATTAGTTTAAATATATCGGAACCAAGGTTCAATTCAACATATATGCTTTATTACGAAAAATAAATCAAATTTTATACTCATATGGTCAACCACGGCAGAATATACTTTCTTACTTGTTATAAATTACAATGAATTTCAGTTACAAATTAATATGAATTGTTAATAAAAACACTTAAAAAATTTTAGCTTTTTTTTTTTTTTTGGCATTTTAAAATCAATTTAGCATTTTTTCTAGCATTTTTTTGGATGGGATTTAGCCGCAACATTTTTGAGACCTGGTCACACTGCAAGCAACTTAAAGAAGGGAGATGTTAGGGGTAACCCTGTCAACCACTTTACAATCTGACATTCTTATATACAACTGTCACATTTGAATTATACTTATATAACTGCTTTTAACCGTCCATCTCAACTTGCGTCTTTTTCATAGTTTTGTAATATTCTTTAATAAATAGATTTTAAGTTTAATATTAAAAGTTGTCTTTTATTTACACAAGCATAAAAAGAACAACACCCTCATATATTGTCACCTCCAAAAAATTACTTTAACGCCCATTACTCGCTTAAAAATACAAGTATAGCGCAGAAATTCAATATAAGTAAGTTTCTTATGAGTTAAAATCTATCTGCCTAATTTTATGAGAATCGGTCCATAATTGACCCTACCCCCCATAGAAGAGCCCCTTCAGAAAATGACTTGAACGCACATTACTGGCTTAAAAATGCGAGTTTAGCTATAAAATTCGATATACAGAAGTAAGTTTCTTATAAGCCAAAATCTCTCTACCGAATTTTATAATTGACCTCAATTGACCGCTCATATATGTTCATGGTTAAAAAGTTTTACAAAAATATTTTGTTTCTAAAAATTAATATTAATATCGATATATGTACATATATGTCTTAGTCGAGTAAAATGTTTTTACTTGTTTTGATATTAAGTTTTATTAAATCCGGATTTAATGAATGACAATTTTCAAAATCCCGCTTTTTCAATATATTTTCATTCAAATCCCGCTTTTTAATAACTCGGATTCCGCTTTTATTTCAAAACCAATTTCATTGTTGTTTGACGTTTCGATAGGGGTATCTTATATGGGCTTAAATTTGATAGTGCTATTGTTACAGTGTTTTTGTTCATATTGGATTATTGCTTAGCATTTTTCAATATGTTGTAAAAGAGGGAGTGGTCTTGTTGTATTAATGAGGTGTGGTGGGATTGCTGTAGTTGGTATTAGTACTTTAAATTATTTGAGTGTGGATCTTTCATTGCTTCAGATATTGTTTTATTTTCGGGCAAGGTTGATGACATTTTATTTGTATTTATAGTGCTGAGGGAGTTTTTATCTTTTGATGTGTGGAATTATCTTTAATGTTTGATTAATTCTCATACTGTTTATAGTGAGAGAGTGTCTTCGTCATTTGGAGAGATATTTCTGGTATTATTTTTGCCATCGGATAAGCCATTTTTATTTTTCTAGTTTTGATCTTCATATTCTTCTATTATTTGTTCATTCATGAGTTCTTTGTTTTATTTTCAATTAATTTATTTGGTTCATTTCAGGGACAGAAAATAATGATTATTCTTAAAATTTAAAACAAAAAATCAAATACAAGGATTAAGAGTAAAAGTTAATTGAATATACCATTTGTTTTCTCTAAAGACGCATTATCGGTTAAAACAATGATTTTTATTTTTTAAGTTTTGTATATTACTCAGAAAATAATAATTTTTCTTAAGTTTTATTTTTTTTTTTTTTTTTTTTTTTTTGTTTAAATCATAACGATTATTTTTGATTTTTATCTTTTTCATTGAAAAATAAAAATTAATTTTAAGTTTTATTTTTTTACATGAAAAATAAAAATTATTCTTGAGTTTTATTTTATTTTTTTCAAAAATAAAAGTCAATATGAAAACATTTTCTTTTATAAAATGTTTAGAGAAATGACTTTTTATAATATTAAATGTAGTTTTTAAGCTTTTCTTAAGAAATAAAAAAAAAAACGCATAGCTATGATAATATTGATATTTATAAAATTTTCAATATGGAATATGTGCATCCAATCTAAGGTTTAGTTTCCAATTCGGATTTTTATGTCTATGTCAAGGTTTTTTCGGATTGCATAAACACTCAGTTATGGATACATTATCTCTTTTTATACCCACCAATATTGGGGTAATCTGATTTTGTCATTTCGTTTGTAACTCATCGTAGTCGTAGATTCACATAAGTTCATACATACATATATTCTGTGTCCTTATAATATTCTAAGACGATGTAATACGAAATCTGACAAATACGAACATCTGACTGTTGGATGCGCTGTATAGTGCAAACCTGAAAAGTCCTTTCAGAATAAAGTTTAAACTCTTATAAATATGTTTATTATATAGCAATTGTGATCAAATAATACCTAAGAGTATAAGTAGTCCGAAATCACATGTAAAATGTGGCGAAAATTAGGTCTCATTTGAAAAGTTGAAAAAGTTAGTTTAACGCAGAGTTCGGTACATAAATAACCTAAGTCCCATAAAAGACACTCTTTCGAAAATCGCCCTAATGCTCATATTGTTTCGATATATCAAAATATAGTAGGTACTGTGTTAATCCAGTAAGTCAGTTAATCGTAATAAAGAATCAGTACACAATCATCTTCTTAAGACCTCCTTCCAAACTCACTTTAAGTTTATTAGATACGTTTAGATGGTGACAATACATATAAGATTCGGTTTGCCTGAATATAACACAACTACTTCTTTCTAATGTTATATTTTAATCAAAATTTATTTGTAAGAATATATTTTCATATTAAGTTTTATTTTTGAAGAAAATAATATAAAACTCAAGAATAACTTTTATTTTTTCAAGCAAAAATATAAAACTTAAAAATGATTTTTATTTTTCAATGAAAAAAATAAAACTCAAAAATAATAATTATTTCTTGAACAAAAAATAAAAATCAAGAAATAAGTTTTATTTTTGAACAAAAAAATAAAATTTAACATTAAGTTTTATTTTTGAGGAAAAAAAATTTTGCTTGAAAATAATTATTAAATTTTAAGTTTTATAATAAAACTTATAACAGTTACTGTCTCTGGTTTATTTCATATTCTGTCAGGTATTGTTCTATGGTTTGGACACTATTTGCAATTCAGTTGTTGTTCCTCTTATCATTTTGTCTATTAGCTGTTGCAGTTTTTAAGGGATAATTAGTTTAATGTAATCATTGGTATTTAATTTTTAAATCATTCTTTGTTTTCAATATTTCGTACGTTTGACTAACAGGCTCTCATGTTCTTGTACTTTCAACTTTATAGATATTGGGTATCACGTTTCTATCTCTAAAATTGGTCGATTATTTTTATGGCAGGGATACAGTATCCTGACTTTGGTGAAGATTGTTTTTCTTGGCTGGTTTTGTTGAACTTCCATTATTAATTAATCTTTTGTCGTTTTGAGTTAGGATTTAAATTTTGGCGGTACAACTTTTAATATTTTTTTTTTTTTCAAAATTATTTTAAAATTTATTTTATTATTAATAAGTTTTTTTATTTTTAATTATTTGTTTTATGATTATATTTTTTATATTAAGATTTATAAAAGGGTTTTTCTTAAAACAAACAAAGATATTTATTCAACAAAAACAAAATACAAAGTAAAGTAAAATATTTTTTTTTAATCAAACAAAATATTAAATGAACAACTATAAAATAAAATAACAAGTACAAAACAATAAAGTTGATATCCAACACGCCTCCTCAACGATTATTGGTTTTGAATGTCATACCCATCTTTCCAATACAAAATTGATGCTTAATTTTTGGCAATGATTTGGTTAAAACATCTGCAACCATGTTTTCTGTAGGGATTTATTTTATATTTACAATTTGATTCGACTGCATCACGAATAAAATGATATCGATAATGTATGTGTTTGGTTCTCGAGTGATGCCCACCGAATTTTGCCATGTGTTGGCCGCTCTGAGAGTCACTCATGATTATTGTAGAACATTGCTTCTTTTGCTGATTCAGCCAATTATATGTACTCCGACTATGCACTTGAAGTTGCAACAACATTTTGTTTGCGAGACTCCCATGATATGACAGCACCAGCAAAAATGAAACAGTGTCCAGACTGAGATTTTCGGTCGTCAATATCCTGAGCCCAGTTTGCATCTGCATAGCCCATTAATGGTAGTGACGTTTTCTTGTAAGTTATTTTGTAATGTTTTGTTTCTTTTAGATATCTAATTATGTATAACGACGCATTCCAGTGCTGCTTTCTGGGATCTTGGCAAAATTGTAATAATTTGTTAACACATTAAAACTGCAATAAAGAACCTATAATTTCTTGATACTTAGTTTTATCTACTTTTTCTCCTTCTCCTGGAATTTTTGGTTCTTTTTCCAAATTAATTTTTGATTGCATAGGAATTTTAACAGATTTTGCATTTAATAACCCATTTTTTTCAATTAGGTTTTGAATATATCCCGGTTGACATATAGATAACGATTCAGAATCTTGAATAATTTCAAGTCCAATACAGTGCTTTGGTTCTTTAATGTCGCGTATCTCAAAGTTTTCTGATATTAATTTTATCAACTTGTTTGTAGTTTCTTCGCAGTTGCATGTTATAATTATATCATCTACATATAATGCTACTATTAAAATTTGTTTACCATTTTTCATGTAATATATGCATTGGTCATATTTAGAGTTTGTTAAATTAAATTTTTTAAATACTTTATCAATTTTTATATACCATTGTCGGCCAGCTTTTTTTGATCCATATATAGATTTCTTTAATCTGCATTTCGTATTTTTGGGTGTAACCTTTAGCTACTAATCGTGCCTTTCTTTTTTCAACTTTTCCATCTGGTTTATATTTGGTTTTAAAAACCCATTTGCATCCAATAGTAGTTTGTAGCAAGTATTGTTTTTAATTAAGGAGTTATATTCTTGATTAACAGCATTTTTCCAATCATCAACATTTTAGGATTTAAACATTTCTTTAAAATTTTTGGGATCATTTTCCTGTTCCTCTTGAGTAATTGAATGTGCTTCTTCCCTGGCTTTAAATAGAGTCCATGATGTCAAACGTTCCACAGTGGGGCAGAATCGAAATTTTTTGGAAATAAATCTGGCATTTCTAAACGGCTTATCCGTATAAATTTGGTATAAAATTTGGCGTGAGCGTAGCCAAGGAGTATTCGAGTTTAAGTTTTGAAGATGAACCCCGCAGATGCCCCAGGGACGGCGCTGTGGCGGCTCAAAGTACGGTACCTACGACATGTAAAATTTTTAAACTCTTGGCATTTTTTTGTTTTCCATCCAAATACAACAAAAAACATGCTTGGACATACTACTTATCTCTTATAATATCCGAGTTATAGGCATTTAAAAATTTAGTGATACATACTACTTATCTCTTATAATATCCGAGTTATAGGCATTTACAAATTTAGTGATACAAAATTTTCCATACCTTGGTCCGCCTTTTTTTGAATACCGGGCGTAATTTTGGACCAAATGGTAAAATATAGTTATAAATTTCTGAAAATTTAAGCATAATAGGACCTTTCAATTATAAGGATAAGCAAACAAATAGAAAATAGGTAAATATAAGATTTAAATATGTTCTGTCATATTTAATACTAAAATATGAAAAATATGAAATTAAAGGATACAGGTTTAAATGAACATATTTTTGAATGTAATTGAGATATTGGCTTGAAAATTTTTGTAAAGAATCGAGAATTTCCATATCTAACTAAAAAAAAGATATTAAGGGATAAATATGGACTAAATTGTTGTAGCTATCTGCGACCCTATTAAAATTTTGATATAAATCATAGTTTTAGAAATTAAACAAATATGTAATATATGACAAAATCTTTATTTATGAACAAAACTCAATGAAATTTTCAACGCTTGTTAAATTTGTCATTTCAAATAAGAAAAATTGAAAAGGTCAGAGGGCATCCCGCAATTCCCAAAAATAGGAATGAAAATCCCAAAAATGGGATTTTTACTTTTTTGCCCATAGGGTCCACATTTCTTTCAGTGCTAGGAAAATACTTTTGGAGTAAATAGAAAACATATTGAGGTTTCCAAAACTGCTTTCAGTTTTCTGATCCCAGCTTTGGGATTTTAGAACATGTCGCCCAAAGTTGAAGTTTTGATAAAAAATAGGTCATATTCGGAAGGACGCAGTGGCAACATTTTCAAAAAATAGGACAAGTTTGTTACGCCAAAGCGTTCTGCGTAAAGATACCTTTTAGAAAACTATAAAATTTTTACATGTTCTTAAAGAAAATTTTATTTTATTAATAAAAGAGTTAAGACACATTTTTGGCAAAAAAACGGCAAAAATCTAAAATTTTTTGAATTTTTAAATTAAAAAACGTATATTTTTGGATCTGTAAATTATATTGATCTGAAATTTTTTGTATATTATTGGAAATTTTGTTGTCTAACTAACAAGAAAAAAATTTGGTCCAAAATTACGCCCGGTATTCAAAAAAAGGCGGACCAAGGTATGGTAAATTTTGTATCACTAAATTTTTAAATGCCTATAACTCGGATATTATAAGAGATAAGTAGTATGTCCAAGCATGTTTTTTCAAGATCTCGTCTCGCTTTCAGAAAATATAAAAATCTTTGTATTTGGATGAAAAACAAAAAAATGGCACGAGTTTAAAAATTTTACATGTCGTAGGTACCCTACTTTGATCGCCGTCCCTGGGGCATCTGCGGGGTTCATCTTCAAAACTTAAACTCGAATACTCCTTGGCTACGCTCACACCAAATTTTATACCGAGCGGATCCGCCGTTTAGAAATGCCAGATTTATTTCCAAAAAATTTCGATTCTGCCCCACTGTGCGTTCCTTAATTGATGTTGATGGTTCTGGTTCATTTGGTTTTGGTTCATCGTCACTTGTTAAATATTGATTCAAATTAGTTTCTTCATTAATAGAAGTATGTGAAGTGTTATCATTTGAAATATGCTGCGATTGTAATGAATTAGAATTTACAGATTCGGATTCATTTGTATTTATTATACGTTGTTGATTATTTTGATTCCAGTTAAATTCATAAAATCTATCGTGTGAAGAATTCTGATTTGAGATACACTGTGATTGTAATGGGTTTGTATTTATGGATTCCGACTCATTCGCATTTAATATAGTTTGTTCATTCTGTTTATTTTGATTCTAATTAAATTCATAGAATCCAACATTTTTATCCTGAATTTCATTCAAATCCACATCAAATTCTTCTTCAATGAATCGTACATCACGGCTTTTAATTATGTTCTGAGTTCCAGATTTCCATAGACGGTAAGCTTTTGATTCCGAAGAGTATCCGACAAATACAAATTCAGAACTTCTAGCTTGCCATTTCGATTTGCCTGGCTTTTTGTCCAGTGCAAAGGCTTTACAACCAATTTGTCTTAAATGTTTCACAACTGGCTTCTTACCCGACCAAAGTTCCTCAGGTGTTTTGTCATCATTTAATTTTGTAGGACACAGGTTTCTGATATATGCGGAAGTCATAATCAATTCTGCCCACAAAAATTCTGGTAATTTGGCTTCTATCATGATAGTCCTCGCCATTTCTACAAGAGTTCTATTCATCCGTTCGGCTATTCCGTTTTGTTCCGGAGTATATTGAACTGTAAATTGATGTTTAATGCCACAATTTTTCATAAAGCTCTTAAATTCATTACTTTTTAACTCAGGTGCATTATCCGATCTTAAACCTTTAATCTTTTTGCCTGTTTTTAGTTCCACCTCTTACTTAAACTCTTTGAATGTTTCTAGATATTCACTCTTTTTCCTTAGTAAATATATTTGTTCAATTCACAATCGATGTTGTAGCGTTGTATGTCAGCAGCTGCTACAATAGTCATAACAATGTTGTTGGTATTTTCTATGCAAAAGCTCTATACAACTCCTACGACAATTTTTCATATGTTTTTCGAATGTTGTAAGAAAGTTTAGTGTTGCCAAATGTTTATTTCAACATATAAACAAAAAATTCAAACGATTTTAGCATAAAAAACGATAAAGTGGTAACACTGAAATCAAAAACAAACAGCTGTTTACCAAAACAAAAAAGCTAAAATTTTATTAAAAACTGTTTATTTATTAGTTTAAAATGTGGAATAAAGAAAATAAAAGAATTGAAAATTCAAAGAAATTAATTTGGTTTATTTCGCATGTTTAATTAATTTAATGTTTTTTTTAATTTTTTGTATCTTTTATAGTAATTGGTCAAGTTGAATTATTTATTTTTATTTGTTTTCACGTTTTACTTATTTTTGTTCACTTTATTCAAGGCGGAAATCACAATTAATAATGAAGTTGGTTGCAGTTTTTTGCAACCGTGAAGTTAGTTGCAATTATATGCAATTACAATTAATGCTACCAGACCTAATTACAATTAGTGTTACCATATCTTATATTACTACAATCTCGGCCGACCTGACATTTCAATCGACCTCGATTGATACTATTTATAAATATTCCTCATCTAAAAATTCGAAATCTTCATATTCACTAATACTATCATCATTCTCTAAATATTCATAATTTTCATATTCGTCAATGTTGCCTTCAGAGTTCATTAAATTATTTCGATTATCAATTTTAAATTCCAATCAATTTCTCAAACGACTTGAATCTACAATGCCAACATATGGCATTTGTGTTACCTGATGGCCCTCGATATTTTGGAATGAGCTTTTTGTTTACGCCGGCTGATGTATCGACATTTTTCAATACTACCAAATCTCCCACTTTGAATATTTTGGCCGGCTTATGATGTTTGTTAAAATAATTCAGGTTGTACGATTGAGACTTCTCTATAGCATCAGAGGCTTGCTTTCTAATCGAAACTAAATCTCTATTAATTCCCTCATAAGTGTCCTGCAAATGTTCTGTCAATTCATCAATTATCTCGCCCTTTTGTTCAATACCAAACAACATCTTACTAGGGGATTGTCCTATAGACCGGTGCACGGTGTTGTTAATAGCAAATTCTACATGCGTTAATTTCTCGACCCAGTCACTATGTTCGATTGGTTCTGTCAGTTTTGCTAACATTGCCCTTAAATCCCTATTTATCCTCTCGACTTGCCCATTTGATTGTGGTGATGCCACTGACACTTTAACATGAACTATATTACGATCGTATACAAATTTGCTAAATTCACTAGATGTAAAACAAGTTCCCCGGTCACTAATTATTCTTCTCGGGCGGCTGTAATTTTCAAAATACTTCTTTAAAGCACATAAGACTTCTTTTGTACCTGGAGAGTTCACAGAGTATAATTTTGTAAATGTCGTAAATGCATCAACGACTACAAGGATATACTTCCGCTTTGACTTTATCGATGGTAATGGTCCGTAATGATCAATATGTAATGTATCAAACGGGACTGGTTTTTTACTCAGGCTATATAAATTCCTTTCATTTTTTCTATTAGGCGCTGAATAGTATATACACTTCAGGCAGTTTCTTATAAATTTATTAATTTTCTCCTTCATTTTTGGAAACCAATAATATTTCCTTAGGTTATTAAAACATTTTTCAATCCCTGAATGACCGTATTTCTCGTGTATCAGACGTATTATGTTTTCTTCCATCTCTGCGGGTACGTATAGTTGTCTACGTCCTTGTTCAGAACATCGAAATACTAAGCCGTTCTCTAATGTATAACCTTCTACGTTATCCTTTTCCAAACGTTCTCGCATGTTTTGAATATTAGCATCTCTAGTCTGGGCAATTTGAATGTTTACATCCACATCATAGCCGTCGACTGCGGCAATAATTGGTATCCGACTTAAGGCATCAACATGCGTCATCAATTCCCCTTTACGATGTCGAATTTTATAATCAAAGTTTTCAAGTTCTAAAGCCCATCTTGCTATCGTTGGATTTATTAGTTTCTTATTTAACGTCAACGTAAGTGAGTAGTCTGTCACTATTGTAAATGGAATGCCTTCTAAATAAATTCGAAATCGTTTTAGAGAATATATTATAGCCAGAGTTTCCAGTTCAAAACTGTGATATTGTGCCTCTGCTTTTGAAGTACATTTTGAGTAATAAGCTACTGGGTGGAATTTTCCATCTACCTGTCTTTGCAAGAGCACTGAACCGTACCCTTTAGAACTCGCATCAGTATGTAGTTCCGTTATGTATTGGGGATTGTACACTGCTAGTACTGGCGGATTACTTAATTTTTCCTTCAGTGTCATAAATGCCTCTGTACAATCACTCGTCCAATTAAATTTTCCTTTTTTTAACTCTGTTAAGGGTTTAGCTATTCTTGAAAAATTTGGAACAAATCTACGGAAGAAGGAGAATAATCCTATACATCTTTCGACCTCATCGTGATCCTTGGGAATTGGATAATTCTTAATCGTCTCGAAGTGAGTGTCATTTGGTCGAATACCCTCATTGTTGTCTCTATAACCTAAGTAATCAAGTTCATTAAATGCAAATTTGCATTTCTCAAAATTCAATCTTAAACCCGCTGTACTTAAGGCCTGCAATACCTGACCCAATATTTCCAAGTGTTCCTCAAATGTTTCCGTTGCAATGCTTATATCGTCTAAATACACTACTATTTTCCCTTTAGCAATCATATCCCTTAATATCATATTAATAAATCGTTGAAACACCGCGCCAGCATTCTTAAGTCCGAATGGCATATAACAAAATTCGAATTGTCCTAAAGGTGTTACAAACGCCGTATATTGAATAGAATCCTTATGCATTGGAACTTGATGAAAGCTGTTTCTCAAGTCCAGAGTCGAAAAAAAATTTTTATTACCTAAATAATCAAGGCAGTCTTCTATAATCGGCAAGGGATAGTTATCCTTTATTGTAATCCTATTAAGCGATCTGTAATCCACACACATCCTCAAATCTCCATTTTTTCTTCTAACTAACACTATCGGGGATGCATAAGGCGACTCACTGGGGCGAATTATACCCATCTTCAATAGTTCCTCAAGTTTAGATTTAACTTCACCACGTTCACGGTAAGACAAACGCCGAGGTCCACTATACATAGGTACATCATTTGTCAACCTAATTTGCATACAAAAGTCAGTTATTTTTGAAGCACTATTAAAATTTTTAAAGTAATTAATATTTATTAATGATCTTAATGCAAAAGCTTCGGTCGGCGTCCTGCAAGTTGATATATTTAGATTAACTTCGGTCTCAATCGAACAAACTGTATTTACTAGGGAATCACATATATCTCTTTCAACAATTGTGTCTAATTCACTCATTCCGCAATCACTAGGTCTTTCTAATTCAGAAGCAAATAGGTCAACTCCATCTAATATACATCCCATATCATTAATATTATTACAATTTAATATAGCATTATGTACAATACAATAATTTCTAATAGTTGGAATTTCATTTTCACGTCCCGAAACTCTATATAAATTAAACGACATAAGCGCACTGATAATTTTGTCATTCGGTTTATTTTCAATATTCTTTAAATTCAGTTTCAAAATTTCATTTTTATTATTTTTTATTTTTATTTTGCATAAACGTATATTAAATTTCGACATAAGATCGCGTCCGATTAGTAACGGCATTACGGACTCTTCATCCGGCAATATTAAAAATTCATGTGTAATTAATTTATTATTAAAGATAACATCACATCGGACACGATCTAGTACGTTTAAATGTTTATTTCCCATACCGCGGTAAGACGTCATTATTTTAGAACGTTCCGTTTTAAAGGGCACGAGAGATTCCCGGACACAACTAATGGGGCTACCGGAACGAAGGCAACACTTACCGGATTAAATACATCTAAAACCTCATTTCTACCAGCTTCAGCCATTGCAGCAGATATTGTCTTCTTTTTCGGACAGTTTTGGTGAAAGTGTCCAACCTCGGCACAAATAAAACAAGAATTTGGTGGGCGTCTTGGTTTTTGGCATTTGGACTGGTAATGTCCAAATTGAGAACAATTATAGCAGCGAACTTCGGCATCAGGTAATTTATTGGCAGCACTTTCCACATCGGCAGTTACTTTCTGTTTATTAATATTAGTTGTTACTGGATTTTTGGTTGGACGGATCTGCTTGCGTCGATATTCATATCGGTCCATCCGCACAACTAATTCATCTACAGTTCTGGCCCCATACAAATATGAAATAGCGTTGCCACTGTCTTGTATGCCGTCAATTACATGTCAACCAGCTCTTCTTCTGAAATATCTGCTTTTGAGGCAATTGATTGCATGGCAACTAAGTAGCTTAAGCACGTTTCATTCGGGCTTAAGGTACGCGTTCGTAATTGCCGATAAATTTCTTGGCGGGACACCGTGCGCCTAAACATATTTATGAGCTTAACTTTTAGCTCGTCATAGTCCACCAAACCTAAATTGTTTGCATACTTCTTTGCTGTCCCTTCCAGGCGACGACGAACACCCACACATTTTTCCTTCATTGTGTAATTGGAAGCATAATCCTCAAATTGCGTGAACCATTTCATTACATCGTAATGGTCATCCCCGGAAAATGGTGGCACTGCTGAGTCCAGCTCCATTAAGTCAATGCGATGGACATATGCGGCTGGTTGGGCATTTGTTTCCAACGCTCGAATTTGTTGCTGCAATTTTAAAATTTCCAGTCGTATTTGTAAATTTCTAAGTTCATTTTTGGCAGCAGAATTTTGTTTTCCAGCAGCATTATAAGAAAAATTTTCGACATCAGGCACGGCAGCAGAATTATCGGTTGGTATATTGACAGCAACTTCAGGCATGGCAGCAGAATTATCAGTTGGTATATTGACAGCAACTTCAGGCACGTTTACATCGGGCACATGGGCAGCAGGTTTAATAGCTTCGGGTGTATTCTGGATTTGGGCACTGACCTCAGTAAAATTTACCAATTGATCAACCATCGGCATCGTGTTGTTTGGTACATCATTTCTATCCGATGGTATCTCGGTCACATTGTCATCGGTTATTCCGCACATGTGCGGAATTATTTTTGACAAATTGTCAGAAAATCTGCCCCCACTGATCATCAACATGTCAGTTGGACGTCCGTCGCTTGTGGGTTCATCGTTTGCATTTGAATTTCCCGTAGGCATATTTTCCTCCTTTTGCACTTCTTGAAACAATAGCCTTAATTGGCTTAGGGTTGCTGACTCGGGGAATTCAATCCCAGCATTTGTTAATGCAGCCATTAAAGCATGGCGACTTGGTCGCAAATCCATATTCATCTCCAAATGAATTAGTAATCCTTGAAAGTTTGTGCACAAATTATACACAAAGGGGCTTCAGTCGTACCCCACACCTGATTTTATAGTAATTGGCCAAGTTGAATTATTTATTTTTATTTGTTTTCACGTTTTACTTATTTTTGTTCACTTTATTCAAGGCGGAAATCACAATTAATAATGAAGTTGGTTGCAGTTTTTTTGCAACCGTGAAGTTAGTTGCAATTATATGCAATTACAATTAATGCTACCAGACCTAATTACAATTAGTGTTACCATATCTTATATTACTACACTTTTGACATTGTTATGTATATTTGTTTTGATTGTTTTTTTTTTTTTTTTTTTTTCATTGAGAACATAATCTTATGACTTGCTGCAAAGATCTGTTCACAATCACTGTTACTACACTTTAGTAGGTAAAATATACAACTTGATTTTGAATGGAACAATTAATACTTTTCTAGTGAAGTCGTCGATGAATGTTGCGAAATAAAGTTTCTTACTTATTGATTCTACTCTCATCGGACCACACAAATCTGTGTGTATTAATTCTAATACTTCACTGCTTGATTTATTATTCTTCTTAGGAAAGGACTGCCGTATTTGCTTACCTCTAATGCAGCTTATACAATTTATGTCTTCATTTTTAAATGTTGGTTTTCAGTTTTTTCCTAACGAGCGCGTCCCCGGGTTGCGGATAGGGGGTGGTGATGGACCATCAGCCCTCTCCCAGCTTTAATTTCACTTAAGCTGAGGGAGGGCAGATTGTCCACCACCTGGGAATATTATATTCCCCGCGGACCAAAAAACCGGAAAAAACAAATAAGGAAAATAAAAATAAAAAGATAAAAGTTACGGTGCAGGGCCTAAATAACCCAGTACCGGCGGCAAGTGTTGATCTACTCGCGAGTCACGTGTCGTTGTCATCCTGCAATCGTGAGCAAAATACTACTACGGAGGTGGGTACCTTGGCCTCCGTGGCGGATAATGCGTCAAGTGTACAGCATGTCACTGGCAAAAACATAGGGGTGAAAGAGAAGGATGTACTCGGAGAGAGCTCTAAGCTACCTCAGCCTTTAAATATAGGTGAGGGTTCCGACTCTGAATCCTCAGATGATAATAATAATACCATTATAGCAAATTCCAAAAAGGATGAAGTAGAGCAAATGGTGAAAGAGGTGAGTGTTAGCATAGCTAAACTACCTATTACTAAGAAAAGACTTTCTGGAGCACAGAGGAGGAAGTTGAAAAAGATGCTTCAGGAAATCATAGTTAGTCAATCCCACGACACTCCTAAGGAAAAATCGGACTCTCTCACAAGATCTGAGGCAAAAAGTATCAGGTCTCCCGAGGAGTTGACAACTGAGAATAAACCTAAGAAGAAAAAGAGCTCCCCGTCTTCTAATACACAGTCGAAGCCAAGCCATACTTCACTCAAAGGAATCTCAAGTGAGAATCCTGCGAGTAAGGGTGACAACGCCAAGCCAGATATTCCGAAGACGAACACGTCGGCGAAATCAACCTCGAAGGTAAGGGAATCTCAAAAGAAGCCCCGAAAAACAAGGAAGGAGAAGCTAGACGGAGGAAAACGAAAAGAGCCGGCATCTTACGCCAAAGTTGCCAGAAGTAGGCACCGGGACGATCTCTGCTATGCAGTTTACGATGCCGGTAATCCGACAGGCAAAATTCCAATAGACCAACAGAGTAAAATAGAAGACCTGGTCAACAATAAGATAGTGGACCATGCAATCGCTTCAAAGGGCAAACAACCAATAGAGAGCGAGAGCTGCGAGTTCAGCATGGGCGTGATGTTGATGAGGTTGGCATCTCACCAATGTGTTAGCACCCTAAAGAACTTGGTGGTAAGTATCCCTCCTCCCTGGGACGGCGCTAGGCTGGGACTGGCAAAGAAGAGCGAGCTTCCGGTGCTCTTAAAGTCCACTGTCTACATAAAAGGATGGGGCAGTAAACTGGCTAATGAAGGTATACTGGAAATTTTTGGAGGTCAAAATGCTGAGCTGGCAGCGGAAAAATAGGATGTCTTTTACAGGAAAGAAGAACCTGAGGGAAATTTATTTGTAATAGGTATCGACAAGAAATCCATGGCTAGTCTTGCCAAGAATAAAGGTAGAGCTTACTTCGCCTCTAAATCTGTCATATTCAAAATTGGGAAGGTGCCGATTGGAAGGGCTGTTACAACAAGCCTCGAAAAGGACACTAAAAAACCTAAGACCACAGCATCAGTATCCACTACTGAGGAGTCAAATCCTAAAATCGAGGAATTAACTCGCCTGAAGAAAGTGTAGTTGCCCTTTCCAAAATTGGGAAGGCGCCGATTAAAAGGGCTGTCAAAACCGGCCCCGACAAGGACACTAAAACACCTAAGACAGTACCCAAAGCATCATTAGCAAGTACTGGCAATGTTGAGGAGTCAAATCCTAAAAGCGAGGAGGAAATCACTCACCCGCCAGAAGACAGAACAGCAGTGCTCTCCAGAATTGGGAATGTGTCTATTAAAAATACTGCTATTCCTATGCCTGATAAGGACACCGCAGAGCCATCAACAGTACTCACTGCATTAATAGCCACTTCAGGCTACCCGGAGGAGTCAAATCCAAAGAGCGAGGAGGTGACCACCAACTCGCTGGAAGACAGTTTAATGGATGACCATGATTGAGGTTATCCAAATAAACCTTCATCGGAGCGAGACAGCTACCAACGCTATGATGGCTAAAATTAACACAGGTAAAATACATATATCTTTAATCCAGGAACCTTGGACGATGGATTTCTGGATTAAATCACGTAAATTTCCAACTTTTCTACGCTGATACAGGGTCTCGCCCGAGAACATGTATCTTATGTCACAAGAACTTATGTTTTCTCCTCTCAACAGGATTATCAGCATCGGATGCAACGGTGCTGAAGCAAGGTCGTGGCAACATATTCCTTGCATCATACCTGCCTTTCGATTCTCCGACACTACCACCAACGTCGGATCTGATGAAACTGGTTGAAGAGGCACAAAGGAAAAATAAGAAAATTGTAATAGGTTGTGATGCCAACTCGCACCATGTAGCTTGGGTAGTACAAACACCAATCGCAGGGGACAAGCCCTCATGGATTTCCTTAATACTAAAGGCTTGATAACATTGAACTTAGGTAATAAAGCTACCTTCGTCAATAGAATCAGAGAAGAAGTATTAGATATAACTATATGTTCAGAAGAGCTTATAACGAAATTCAGGATTGGAGAGTTTCGGACGAGCACTTCTTTTCTGATCATCGGTACATAAGATTCAAAATACTAACGCCACCACCAAAGCCGATAAAGTTTCGGAATAAGTCTAAAACTAATTGAACAATGTTCGGGACCTTACTAAAGAACCGTTTAGGTCAGGACACTTTTCAATGTCGAAATAAAGGGTATATAGATGCCAAAGTGGAAACTTTCACAAGTGCCCTGGTTGAATCGTTCGAGGACAGCTGCCCTCTGCGAGAGCGGAGATCTGCCCAGGAAAAACCCTGGGTAACTGGGGAGATCCGGAACCTTGGGAAGACTCTTCGCAAACTATTTAACCGGGCATGGCGTAAAAAGACCGCAGTATACTGGGATGAGTATCGTAATAAACTTGGTGAATATAAGAAAATCGTTCGAAAAGCCAAACGAGACTCCTGGAAACTTTTCTGTGAACAGGTATATAGCGTAAATGACGTATCGAAGATAAAAAAATTCCTATCCAAAACTCATGTCCAACCGGAATCTATGATCGTTGACACGGGCAGGAGGCTTGAGGATATGGAGGAGACAATGAAACTCATATGGACTCTCATTTCCCACCCGGTATATCGAATAACATAGATGAACCGATTTCATTTTCCCGGCACTTTTGCAGATGGAGGCGGGACTGGTTTTCGTACATCTGTCACAGATATTCACTGCATGCTTAAAATTGGCATATACCCCAGTTAATTGGCAAGATGCAAGGGTAATATTTATACCCAAACCTGGGAAACCTAGCTATGCGACACCTAAGTCCTATCGACCGATAAGTCTTACGTCCTTCCTACTTAAAACCTTGGAACAGATAGTCGATAGCATGGTTACAAAGACCTTAAATATAAGCAGCATGCTTATGTAAAGGGACGATCGGTGGAAACCGCTTTAAACGAAGTCGTCCACTACAAAGGCTCTGGAAACGTTGCTAGATATTCCACCCATTGAAACATATATAAGATATGAGGCGGCGCTTACAGCCGAACGGCTCTTTACTTTAGGCGAACTGGCCAAAAACGGTTATAGGACACGTCATCAATGTATACTGGACACATTGGAAGGTTATACACATTCATCGGACGTGCCTTATGCGATCAGGCACAGAATATGTCGGAAACTTTGAAACGCTAATCCCACATAGAATGTCTTGGTCAAGCGGAACATTAGAGCAAATACCAGTAGGAATCCGTTTCTACACGGATGGCTCTAAATTAGGGGACAAAGTGGGGCTAGGGTTCTATATTGAAGACCCAGAAACAGAAATATACCACCGTTTGCCTAATCATAACACAAGCTTCCAGAATAAATATGGCGCCCACAGGGCTTAATATATTTACCGACAGCCAGAAGGCAATTAGGGCGATATCAGGTGATAGAATTAAATCTAAGACCGAATTGGATTGTTAGAAAGCTTTAAATGAATACTCTCCCAGAGGTAAGGTTCACATCATATGGGTACCAGCCCACTCGGGAGTAGTCGGTAACGAAAGGGCGAATGTAATAGCTTTAAAGGGAAGGGAGCTCGATGCAGTTAACCTGACAAACGCAAAACCATTCGACGCAACAAAAGCTGAACTAAAAATATGGGTGAGAGAATCCCATAAGGCCTTGTTTAAGCGAGTTTTGTTGCGAGCTGCATTTTGGTAATTGCTCCTTTTAATGAATAATACTATTTTTAACAACGTTAGAATCTAATGCCAATTTTATACATCTTTGCTGGAAGATTCTAACGAGTAAACCGTTAACGGTACTTAAATATTGTTTGCCACCAAATTAAGCTTGTTTTTTTTTACACGGTCTTAAGATATTGATGTTGTCTACGACAAGCACTACGTGAACATTATCTTTTACATAAAAAACCTGCAAACCTTCTACGAGGTAATATTTGGTTTTAAATAAAAGAGATCTACGTCTCATAAAATTTGAAACTTTATTTTGTTTTATTTTCATAAAAACTTGGACAAATTGGATTGATGCCAAACATTTGGTCCTTTGAACCGGATTCCTGAATTGAGTACTGGATATTGTTGGCATCTTTTGAAGTCCATCATCCTCAACAATACAGTCCACTGACAATATATATATTTATTTATTTCTACGAAATATTTAAGGTACGTAAATATATTTTGTGAGCAAAAGTGAAGTGGTAAAAAACTCGGTTCTTTTAACGCGCACACATACACAAAGTTCTTTTTGTATTTTTTCGTCATTTTTACTTTTAATATTTAATACAGTGCATTAATTTTTTGGAAATTTTAATTAATTTTTTGGAAATTTTAATTTTTTTTTTGCTCCGACTGACAATTAGTGTTTTTATATTTTCTTTTGTGCTTCATTTGTTTACAGATTTACATCTGTAAAATATAAAAACAAAATACATATACGGTTAATTCTTGTTCTTTCATTATATTGGTCACCCTACGGTCGGTCAGTTTAGCCATTGTCACGTTTGTTGCTTGACATTTAAAACTAATTATAATATTTTTTGTCGTGAATTAGTTCTGATTTTTAATTTCCTTACATTTTATTAATTTTTTTTAATATTAAACGTGTCTGTTACGCCACAAAACGAATTTTTTAGAGCATCGGATGCTCTTGTTACTTTCGGCGCGATGTTTAATGATTAGGGTGATCGATTATTCGACATTTTCCAAAAACCGGTTTTCGAATAGTTCGAAAACCGGTTAACCGGTTTTTCATTATAATTAAAAAAAATATATTTTAATTTGAAAAACTTAATGTCTATGTTTAAATTTGATTAACAAAACATGGCCCGAAATGATTTTTAACAGTTTAAAAGATTATAACTTTAGATCTAGTCGTCTGATTTACATTATTTCTTTAATATAAACAAATTAGGAAAGAAGTGGGACACTTCTGTTAAACATAAGGTACTATGTAATCCTAGCTTATTTTAAAAGCCCTGTTTAGGAAATTTGCATAGGCATTCCAACTCTTCCATAAAATTTCAGCCGTAAATTAATTATTGTAATTGGAATATAATCTTAAGATTGCTAAATTTTATCAAACAGTTATCAATTTTACAAATAAATTTTTTTAATTAATTAGGAAAATCAAAAAAGTTTAACCAAAAGAGCTGTAGAAAATGTACTCTAGTTCCTCGACTCGAATATTTTTAAAATTTAGACGGGCTGTATTATTATTTACTTAAAAATTTCATTTAAATAATCTTTGAATACAAAGCAAATAAAAGTATTCGAAACCGGGTTTTAAAAAGTGAAAAAACCGGGTTATTCGATATTCGAAAAATCAACATTAAGAAAAAACCGACACTGGTAAAGCAGAAAAAACCGGTTTTAAAACCGGTTGAAAAATCGAGTCGATCACCCTATTAATGATTTAGGTGAGGATATTCATAACATTTTTACCTTAGAGATACAGGGCGAGGAAATAAGACGATTGTGGGAGGAAGTTAGAACAACTTATACTTCTTGTCAGAAGTTTTTCGAAACTTCTCCCCCCAGTGAATCTAGTGATGTAGATGTGGCAGCGTCTAAATATCAGACCACATACATGGCTTATTTTCAATGTTTAGGCTCTATTACTCAGAAAATGGACAAATTTAAACGTGATTAGAAGAATAGTGATTCTTCAACGGTAAATTTAAATACTGGCACTTCAGAACACAATCTGTCTTTACCCCCTTGTGATGTTGACACATTCGGTGGGGATTATGTTTCTTGGCCTACTTTTAGAGATTTATTCACGGCACGGGACCCAATTATTATTTTCATATGTATTCAGCGTCTGCCTAGGTCAACTGTGATTTTATGGGAACAGGGCGTTAAGGACAAATCTGTGTTGTGTACTTGGCATGATTTTGATAACTTTCTGACGGAAAGAATTCAAACATTGCAATGTCTTCACGACCTTAAAGGGACAAACTCTTCTGACGTGGAATCTTCAAAACATTCTTACAATGCTACTTCTACTAAAATGTCGTGTATCTTGTGTCCTAACCAGTCTCATTTTTTGCGAAATTGTCTAAAGTTTAAAAATCTTTCAATAATGGATAGAATTTCTACCGTAAACAAATATAATTGCTGTTCTAATTGTCTTTCGAGGACACATAATGTCAGCAATTGTAAAGTTAATAGTAATTGTTTTATTTGCAATAATCGACACCATTCTATGCTTCATATTCAGCATACAGAAACGCCTTCTGTTTCTACTGAACGCAATTCAGACGCGGTTCTACGAACCACTAACTCGCTACAAAATTATCCAACACCGAATACCTCTAATAATATTATGTCAAACCGTCAAGTATTTCATACTCGATATAATCAGTTCGTACTCTTAGGGACAGCGACTGTTAATATAAAACATAATAACAATAAGTATCAGGTCCGTGCTTTGATTGATCGGATCTAACTTCGATTCTTCCGTAGAACTAAATATAAATGCATTTGTTTTACCAGAAATATCGACAAATTTGCCTACGACTTCCGTCAACGCCAACATTCAAAAATTATTGCCAAATCTTCGTTTGGCGGATTTTAATCCTTTTGATAGCCGACCTATTGATATCCTTATTGGCGCTGATCTATACCCTTGGATTGTTTTACCGGATATACAACGAAACTTATTAGGGTCGTTATTAGCACAAAAGATTTTTGGCTGGATTCTGACAGGTCCAGTTAATCCTAATCAATTTAATTCAGTTATTAACTTTCCGGAATATTCAACTTGGTCGCAAAGGAATTGAAATACTTTTATCGAAAAATTTACTTCATTATCACTAAATAAGCTCACTAAAATATACGTTTTGCCTAATATTTAAGTATTTAGTTTATACAGTTGATGGATCTGTCATAAAACCAACCATGATTCATTTGGCTTAAGATATTGCGAATGAATTATTATATTAACATTTGCTTCATTCGGCTTAAGATATTGCGAATGAATTAATTGTTACAATATGCTTGAGATATTGCAAGGTGGCCGGCAATGTTTAAGCGAGTTTTGTTGCGAGCTGCATTTTTGGTAATTGCTCCTTTTAATGAATAATAATATTTTTAACAACGTTAGAATCTAATGCCAATTTTATACATCTTTGCTGGAAGATTCTAACGAGTAAACCGTTAACGGTACTTAAATATTGTTTGCCACCAAATTAAGCTTGTTTTTTTACACGGTCTTAAGATATTGATGTTGTCTACGACAAGCACTACGTGCACATTATCTTTTACATAAAAAACCTGCAAACCTTCTACGAGGTAATATTTGGTTTTAAATAAAAGAGATCTACGTCTCATAAAATTTGAAACTTTATTTTGTTTTATTTTCATAAAAACTTGGACAAATTGGATTGATGCCAAACAGGCCTCTTGGAATAATGAAACGGTGGGTAGAACCACGAAGATCCTATGGGGTGACCCTGATGAGAGCAAGACGAAAAATCACCTCAAAATGAGCAAGTCTGAAGTTAGTATGATGGTACGTATTCTGAGTGGACACACAGGACTACGAGCAAATCTATACAAAATTGGACGTGCGGATTCAGACGAATGTAGAGCATGTGGAGAGGACAGTGAAACTCTGGAGCACTTTCTTTGCCACTGTCAGGCATTCGTCGAAGTTAGATCCAAGTATCTTGGAAGTGATGTTATTCCGGAAATAATATTCCTGACTAACACTGATTGGAAGATTCTTAGGAATTACGTTCAGGAAACTGAGTTTCTGAACACTGAAAAATAATTCTTTCAGTTTTTTTTTTCATGATCAGGAGCGCACAACAGGCCCGATAGTGGCCTAGGTGTATTTCTTCGGATTTGATGTAGTATACATCATCCTATCAACCTAACCTAAACTTTTTAAATTTATTCACCTTAAGAGCGTTATCTTCAAAATTATTACTATTTTGTTCAAATTTATCACCAATTTCCAACAATCTAGATCGTAAAATATTCAAAGTTGGAAATTCATTAGTAGCATCTAATGCTGCTCTGATAGATTCATATTTAGATGAGAAGCTATCCAATAACATTACGGTTAAAAAGTCTTCATCCATATCATCAATCATTTCGCGTAGATCAGATATAATTATATCAAATTCTGTTAAATATTCACTTATATTTTGGTTTTCCTTCATTTTCAAATTTAATAGTTTACGAAATAGTTCCGCCTTCTTTCTAGTTGATTTTCTATCAAAAGTTTCCTTGAGATAAGACCATATTTCAGGTGAAGTTTTGAAATTTTTCACCATTCTTATTATATCAGGTTGCAATGAAACAATTATTTCTGCACGAGCATCTTGAATAGGAGTGATACTTGGCATTTGCTCTTCTCCTCTAACCATACGCAACAGACGGCTTTTGTGTAAAATGGCTTCCATTTGGGGAAAATATGAAAATATGAATGAATTAAATTAATTTAATTAACTCCCCATGTGAATTATTTAATTCACATGGGGAGTGCAACGCCCCATATTGCTAGTCCTCCAATTTTTCCACCAAATAATCATATGGATGTCAAAATTGCCCATACAAAATTTGAGAATTCTGAAAAAGTGGGCGTGGCACCCCTTCCACTTGCAATTTCAAAATAAAAGTAGCCTATTTAGTTTAGCCTCCTATAAGGTACAAAGAAACAAATAAATTAACATACATACATTGATTTTAATAATACATATGGGCAATTTCATGTTAAGTGGCCCAACTCAAAAAATCGATTTTGACGAAATTTGCACCAAGGTTAGTACTATTGGATAGTAGGTCAGACAAAAAATGAGTGTATCTTTTCACATATTTGTCCTAGCAAAAATTGTCCAAAGGAGTACAGATAGCTATTTCTTCATTGTTTCTAAATTTTTTTTTTTTTTTGAAATATATTTTATTTTTTTTTTCAAAATGAGCTTTCCATGAATTTATGACAGATCAATCATTGTATAGGGAGACTCTTGTATGGGAGGTACCCCTAAGGATTGACCGGTTTCAGCAAAGTGTAAAATTTTATTATCATAGAAGCACTATTTTTGTGTAAAAATGCATGTTTTTTTTTTGCTTTTTCCTCGTTCTATACATATATTCTTTATACTTTTTTAATTAAAAGAAAAATTATTTTACTTACTTTGTATATTTTATCAACATTTTTCGCAAGTATCCATTTAGGCTTAAATCTACTTCATCACGTTCAGTTTTTTTGCGAGATGAATATCTACGATTTTTATGCCAACCCCACTGTTCAAGAAAATGTAAGTCACTGCAACGACGCCTTGATTTTGCTTTATTATTTTCACATATATCTGACTTAGCATTTGAATCTGAGTCATAATTGTTGAAATCAATAGGCTGGGTATCCGATTTTTCAGCTATAGAAATTTTTGACTGATCAGTTATTACTTCATCAATCGTATTAATATTTTTTTGTTCTCCAGCAACCATTTTTATTTTATCCCCATAGGTAATTGTTGTATCCGTCATATCTTTTGTAATGTCATTTAAATCAACATTACCTTTTATAATTACATCGTTGAAATTAAACACGAATGGCACTTCGTATCTAATTTCCTTTAGGTAGGAGTGAACACGAACAATAAATTGGCCTATATTGTGCCAATTCAATTTTTTAATATAAAATTGCCTCAGATCGGGTATTTGATAAAAGATATTATTTTCATTTGGTTCTAAAGATTGATTTGCATTAAACAGGTTTGCAAACGCAATTGAATTTTGTAATTGATTTTTAAATAAAGGAATGAACTGGTCTCCACCACATTTCTTCAAAAATGTTAAATGTTCTTTAAATAACATTGTAATTTCTTTTAAAGTTCCTTCCACATTATCACAATTTATATCTTGTTGAAATATTTTTGTGGCCCAATTATATGAACCCATTATGTTATGATTGATATTCATCACCTGAAGCATTCCTTCCGCAGCACTCCAATGAGCCGAATTCCGTCCCAAACAATTTTCAAATGCATATTCAGCTAAATCGGTTGCATTCAATTTTAATGCTAACTGGCCAAATTTGTGTAATGTGGAAACGTCTGTACTGTCAATTAAGATTGCCTAAAATAACACATTACAAACAAATTAAAAATTTTAATAATAATAATAAAACATCTTACTTACATATATATAATGCTGAAGCGCAAACATGTACTGAAAACGCTCTTCCAATATTAAAGCAATGTTCTTATGACAATTGTACTTAATAGTCCAAAGTTTGTCGCTTCGGTTACTTTTTATGTTCTAAAAAATAAATAAAAAATTTAGTAACAAGAAAAAATCGAGTATCTGCGTATAATTAATTATAATTAGTTGTATAGTATAAAGAAAACAAGGTAACTCCGTTCTCTCTCAATGAAAATATTTTTGACGTAAATAAGAATTATTGAAATTTATTTTTTGTAAACACATGAGGAAAAACGTTGCCACACATGCAGAAGGGGAAATCATATTTAGGAAAAAAAATAAAAAATGTATTTTGAGTACCATCACAAAACAAGTTATTTTTTGAAGTTAGGTATAACTTTTGAATTAAACATAATTGTTAATGTCTACTCTAATTTTCATAAAAACGGTCCAGCTCACAAACGGACAACACTGAACCCGTCGAAACCTAGAGGTATTTGCTTGGCATGTGTCATAAAGTTAAACCGAAGGCCCTATTTGGAAATAGAATTTGATTAATTTCACAGAACAAGTTCATGTTTAATTTCATCTTTGTTGCCATTAAACTGATCTTATACAAGATATGTTATTTAGGGATTCAATTTTTGAATTTCTTCCCTATATTCTAATTTTTATCTACGTTAAAGCATCTGACTAACTTGAAGTTGGGTATAAAAACGACACACAAAGACACCTTCTTTAAAACGTTATTGCCGCTCGAAAATTCACATATGTACATATTTTTATATTGCACTTAAATGTAAATTACTTGGACATGTTTAACAACGCAAGATATGTTCATCCGAGAGATGTGCGAACTGTGCAGAATCTAAACGGACACACTCAAATGAATTGGCATTAAAAAAGAAATGCCAACAGAATACAACACTCATAAGAAACTTCTGTAATTGAACACAAAGAAGAAATTATGGAAAAATCATATCTTATATGATACACTTACAAGTAAACTTGAAATCGGAAGGGTTCGTCGGCATAGTGAAGAATGGTTTTTAACATTTTTACCGTTTTCTTTGCTATTTGAATTTTGTGACGGCTGGACAACAATACTTATTTATTTGACCGTAATTTGGTTTAAATAATTTATTTTCGACAATAGTTTTATTAATTTTTGTTCACATTATTATGATTTTCTTCTTATTGTGCTAGTCCGAGTGAATGGTTGGTAGAAACTATTGTCGAAAATAAATTATTTAAACCAAATTACGGTCAAATAAATAAGTATTGTTGTCCAGCCGTCACAAAACCTGATCTTTTTACGCAGCCTGTGAAGTGAAAAGATTAGGGAAAAAAAGGACACCTTCTGACCTGTAATGCTATACAATGGTAACTCAGTACAAAGAAGTAAGTAACATTCCAACATGGATATCGAGCAAAAATTTTTCCTTCCACTCTTTATTGTTTGAGGTGCTGAGCGTGCATTACTCCTATTAGTTTCCCTTTAAGGTCCTCGATCTCAAGCTATTGTCTCCTATCGCTTTTCGGACTCTACACTTAAGCCATGGTCTACAAAGCTTGGCATTTATCCCTTTTGCAAAGTTGCTTTGTATAAAGTTCCTTCTATATATTTCTTGTCCAGGCTTGTATCTAACAGTTCTACTTTTAAGATTATTGTGCTTCTCATTTTTTAAATAGGCATCATGTAGTTTTTCGCCTATTTGTTGGTGAATAAGTTGCATATGTGCAGATTTTGGTAAGACTAACATATCGCCTTCCTCGCTTGATCTCAATTTCTTTAATATTTCATAGGCGTCAGCATGTGTTATCATGTTATAGCCTGTTAGTGCGAAAAATGGCGTTACACCGGTCGATGCATGAATTGTAGACCTTAACGAACATTCAATCTTAGATAAATTTTCATCCCATTTTGTTTGGTCGTTATCTAGAAAACTTCTAATTGAACTGAGAATGCTTTGGTTTACTCTCTCACTGGCGTTGGCCTGTGGTGAGTAAATGGGAGTACGGAGATGTTTTACTCCAAACAAGGCTAAGAATTCCTTAAAAGCTTCAGCAGTAAACTGCTTGCCATTATCGGATTGCACAAATTCTGGCACTCCAAATTTATAAAAAACTTCATCCCTCAAGAACTTTATAGTTGATTTTGTAGTTGTTTTTGCTAATGCTTTTAGTAGAACAAATTTAGTTTTATGATCTAAAACTATCAAAATACAGGTATTGCCATTCTTAGATCTAGGGTATGGTCCTAAAAAATCTATATATATTTTTTGAAAAGGTCTTTGCGTTTGCACTTCTTTACCCATAGGTGGTCTTAATATCTGTTTCGGGTGTTTACTTTCCTTACATGTTTCGCATTCTCTAATGTAGTTTCGAATCTGCTTCACCATGGAAGGCCAATAAAAGTACTCACGAATATTGAATAGAGTCTTTGTAATTCCCCCGTGCGAAGTATTCTCAATATGAAACCGTTTTATAATACCTTCGGTCAAATCTGATGGTACCCATACTTTCCAACACTCATCTTCATTGTCCATATCATTTCTATTAAATTTGACCTTTTTGTATAATATACCCTCGACAACCTTAACATCTGGTAGTCTGTATTTATTTTCCTCTACCGTATCAATTATAGCAAGGTATTCTCTGTTTTTAAAATATTCAGAGTTAAAATCAATTATGGAATTAGTGCTAACGGTTATTTCCTCCATATCTAGTCTCGACAACATGTCGGGGACAATATTTTTGGTACCTTTCCTGTGCTCGATATTGAACTTGTAGCCTTGAAGTTTTAAACTCCATCGAGCTAGTCTTCCGTTCAAGTCTTGCTGTCGCATTAGCCATTTCAGACTTGAATGGTCCGTTATAACTGTGAAGTCCATCAGTTCGATATACTGTCTGAACTTTTCAATTGCTAACACTACAGCGAGACATTCTTTCTCGGTTGTAGAGTAGTTTTTTTGCGCACTATTAAGTTTTTTGGAAAAGTATTCTATGGGATGTTCCCCCTCTTCATCGTCTTTTTGGAATAGGACTGCACCTATTCCAACATTTGAAGCGTCACATTGGACGAAAAATGGCTTTTCAAAATCTGGGCTAGATAAGATGGGGCTAGATGCTAATCTGCGTTTAAGTTCTTCAAACGAACTTGATGCTTCAGGGGTAAAATGGAACTTAGGCGATTTCTTAAGGGTGTCGGTGAGAGGTGCTGTCAGAGTGGAAAAGTCGTGGATGAAACGCCGATACCACCCTACTGTTCCCAAAAATTTGCTAACATCCTTTGTGTTCTTCGGTGGTTTTATATCTAATATCGCCGTTACTTTTCCTTCATCTGGTTTAATCTTTCCTCCACCGACAATATAACCTAGATACTTAAGCTCTTTGTAGCAAAACTTGGATTTCTGCATGTTGATTGTCAATCCTGCCCTAGTCAACTTTTGGCCTACAATTCTGAGCATGTCCATGTGGTCGTCAAAGTTAGAAGATACTACCAATAAGTCATCTAAGTATATAAATACCCGGTCCTTCAGCTCTGATGGCACCACTTTATCCATCAACCGACACAGTCTCTGGGCAGCGTTACACAGCCCGAAAGGCATCACCTTAAATTGATACTGTGGCCTGCCGGGTACTGTAAACGCTGTCTTCGGTCTACTGGCCTCATCCAGAGGGATCTGCCAAAAGGCATCTTTCAGGTCGATTGCTGAGATAAAATGAGTGTCACCTAGCCTAGCTAATAAGCCATCGATGTTAGGGAGGGGATAAGTATCCTTTTTGGTTACTTTATTCAGCTCCCTAGCGTCGAGACATAGCCTGTTTTTATTGGGTTTTATGACCAGAGTTGTGCGGTTGTTCCACTCAGATCCGGTAGTAACTTCTATCACGTCTAGCTCTAGCATCCTGTCAAGTTCGGCGTATATTAATTTTTGGACTGCTGGGCTAACAGGATAATGCCTCATCTTCTTGGCCGATGCATTACCTGTGTCGATTGTGTGCGTTTCCAATATAGTTCTACCTCGGCCATATTGCGTATAGCATTGAAAAGACTGTTTTACATTGTCTAAAACTCTGCGCTTATAAGAACTGAGGTTATGCATTTTCAAGTCTTCCGATTCTGGGATTGAAATTTCATTTAATATTTTATTGTCAAAACACACTCTAAGTCCTATTTTCATCCAGAAATCAAATCCTAAAATAAGCTCTTGATTCAAATTTGGAACCAGATATAAGATTGTTCCTACTGATATATTTCCATAATTAATATTAGTTCGAATTTTTCCTACGATAAAGTGTTGTCGACCATCAGCGGTACTTATTGAAGATTTAAAGTCCATTATTCGTATGTTCATCTTCCTCACATTCTCTAAGCAATTTCTCCCGAGACAGCTTACAGAAGCTCCACTGTCTAAGAGACCTCGGTACTTGAACCCTTCAATTTCAACCTCCATATAGGGCCTTATGTCATCCTCACTACCTAGCCGGGTTGACGCGATCTCTTTTCTTTCTGTCTTTCTTGCAGCATGTCTTTCCCTAGTTTTGACTATTTTCTTGCTATCAATGGGTTTATACTCTGCAAAGATTTCTGTTCGCTTTTTTCTGTAGTTTTCTAAACGTTGTTCGTATGAAAGATTTGGATTAATTCCCATCCTGTGTTCCACAAAATCTACCTCTGGACACCCGTTTTCTACACTAATCTTATCCTTCAGAAATTCCTTATCTACTATAACAGTTATCTTGTTGTTGTCTTCGTTGGTTGTCTCTTTATTATTTGTTCTATCCTGCTTGAAGTTGTCACCGGTCAAATTGGGTTGTACGACTTGGCAATTTACTGGGTGAGGTTCTGGCCTGAACATGCAGCCCCAGTTTTCCGCATGTTCGGACGGTTGTTTCCCTGACACCGAGGACATGTGGGGGTAGTGACGTCCTCGAACCCACACCTATAACAAAATATGCTGCGTTGAGCCACTGGACATTCAATGAACGAGTGACCAGGAGCCCTGCAATTCCAACAAATAACCTGATTGGTAGAGAATTTTTCCCTTTGTAGTGCTTCTACCTGATTAGCTTGCTCTTTCTCTTCATCTACCTCTAATTCATAGATCTTTCTATGATTCGGCAAGGACATTCGGTGAGAGGATCTCTTGGCAATATTTCTCTCAGCCCTCTTGCATTCTTCTAAGAGATGGTCTAAATTTTCTATTCTGATTGTGAAAGGCCTTCTTTTAAATTGTCCTTAACTATTTTTACTAACTCACTTTCATCCATATGGAACCGCATTTGATTTTTTAATCTTACTATGTCCGATATGAAAGAATCTGACGTCTCGTTTGGAGTTTGCCTACGCTCCATCATCTTCCTCTGAATTTCAAAATCACTCTCGAAATTGCGGAACTTTTTGATAAGGTGGTATTTAAATGTGTGCCAGTCACACGTGGGATGTTTCATGCGAAACGACCAGAACCAAGTGCTGGCTGTACCGGTCATTAAATGGTGAAAACCTTTCATCAAGATGTCCCAAGTACAATTGTAGTCGTTTCGAAGTGTTTCTATTCTGAAAACAAAGTCTTCGACCGTCAACGATTTGCTTGTACCGTCTAACTTTATACCCCATTTTTCCAACTGGTTTGGGGTAATGGGTTTATAAGGGTACTGTTGATGGTCAAATTCTGGATTGGACAAGTTCTGCGAAACATTGTTAAAAAGCTGTTGGGGAACAAAACGTGGTTGTGTTGTTTGAGGATTTTGAAATTGTTGTTGTCCTCTATTATTAATATTAAATGGAGTATGTTGAGAGTTGTTTTGAACGTAAGGCCTATTTTGTCCGGCATTTTGGTAGTCGAACAAATTACAACGTTCAGAACGTAATGACTCCATAATTAGCCGAGGTAACATCAACTGCATATTTTGCATTTCACGCATGATAGATGCTTGAGCGGACTCTATTGAGGTGCTCACATATTGTCTAACCTCTTCGTTAACGACCACGTTTGAGTTTCCTTCCTCGTTAACTGTGGGTAAATTCAGATTTGCCTGACTCATATTCCCCGAATTACGTCTTACTGTACTATGGCCTTGACCGCTTATTTCCCTGGCTGTTAAACTACTGTATGTAGGGGTCGTAATGTTATTCTCGCTTTCCGGTGATGAATATGTTCGCGGCCCAGTTCTTGGCGAAAAACCTAATAGTGGGGTAATACTATTTGTTGAAACCTGCGCGTGTACTATACCAGACGAAGTTGTCGGTGTTGCAGTAGTTTCCCAAACGTTGATATTTTTATTTACCGGATTTCTACCAGACCTGAGATTCCTTCGACTCATAATCGAAACAAAATCAAGAGTCTAAATTCCACTACTAAATGCG